>NC_053112.1:17585940-17901773 GCF_010015445.1 Perca fluviatilis
AGCCTAGCAGAGGTGAAAAAAGAAAAGAAGAAGGGTAAAACAGTAGATGTTATTGTTATAGATACAGATAAGGAGTCTTCCGATGGAGGTGGTGAAAAGGAAGAGAAGAAAAAGAAGAAGAAGAAGAGGAACATTGTTACTGAATCTCTGACTGATGGCAATGGTTCTGATGTTAATAATAAAAAGAAAAATGGCAAAGCAGTCAGCAAAAAGAAGAAGAAGAAGCAGCAGCAGCAGCTGTCTGAGAATCAAATGGAAACTGAACAGTTCAGTTCGGTAAAAGAAGAAGTGGAAAAGAAACAGAGGAAGAAGAAGAAAGTAAAAAACAAGTCTGCACAAATAAAACCAGAAAATGTAAAGATGGAGAAAGAGGAGAAAAAGAAAGCCAAGAAGGGAAAACACATTATAGTTGTGAACACAGAGGTGAAGCAAATTAAAGAAAAGAAGAAGAAAAAGAAAACTATTGATGATGACACAACAGAAGCTATGGATGGAATTAGTGTGACAAAAAAGAAAAATCCAGCTAAAGTGAAAGTGGCTGAGAATGGAGTGAAGTTAGAAACACCGAAGCGAGAGACTGGTGAGGTTGAAAAGGTAAAGGTGAAAAAAAAGAAGAAAAAAGAAGGCAAAACGGTGGAGAAAGACGATCTGCCCAACAAGAAGAAAGACAAATCCACAGCGAGTGAGATTATTATCATCGATGAAGGGGAGCTAAAGAAGAAAGGGGGAGGGAAAAAGGGCAGAAAAGCTTCTGTGGAGGTCAGCGAAGAGACAGAGCCAAAGAAGAAGAAAAGGAAAAAGGGAGAAGAGGAAGAACCATTAGTAATAAAATGTGAAGAAGTTGAGGAGCAGAGTAGTGAAACAACAGGCAAGAAGAGCAAACGGAAGAAGAGCTCCAATAAGGAGGGAACACTGGTGGATGCTGTGAGTTCTGGAACTGGTGCAAAGAAGAACAAGAAGATTAAAGAAGAGGTGGAAGACCAAGAGGTGAGTGTGTGTAATCCACCTTTCTTTCCTCTATTTCTTTCCCATGCCTTCCTATTTCCTTATCTTCATCCACCTTTATCCATTCCTTCATCCACTCCACTTTCCTTCCATGTCACCTTCCTTCCATTCCACCACGTCCTTTCGCTCGTCGGCTCCTGTGCTGTCCCTGTCTATGGGTGCTGTTCCATTGCGTCCTTCATTTCCACCACTTTATTTTTTTAAAATTTATATATATATATATGTATATATATGTGTATGTGTATGTGTATGTATGTGTATGTATGTGTGTGTATGTGTATGTGTGTGCATATATATGTATCTGTATGCTCTGCTGTCTTTCTCTCTCTCTCTCTCTCTCTCTCTCTCTTTCTGCTCCTCTCTCTCCCTCTCTCTCTCTCTCTCTGTGTGTCTCTCTCTCTCTCTCTCTTTGTCTCTCTCTGCCTTTCTCTCTCTATGTGTGTGTGTGTCTCTTTCTCTCTTTCTCTCTTTTCTCTCTCTTTCTCTCTGTATCTGTATATCTCTCTCTCTCTTTTTTCTCTCTCCTCTCTCTCTACATATATCTATATATATATATATATGTCTCTCCTACTGCCTCTTTTCCTCTTTCTCCTGTCTCTCTGTCTGTCTCATATATATATATATATGTATACTACTACTATATATGCTCTATATATATATATATATATGTATATATATATATATATATATATATATATATATATATATGTATATATATATATATATGTGTATATATATATGTATATACCTATATATATATGTGTATACGTATGTATATGTGTATATATATATATGTGTATGTATGTATATGTATATGTATATGTGTATATATATGTATATGTATATGTATATATATATATGTATATGTATATATATATATGTATATGTATATATATATATATGTATATATATGTATATATATATATGTATATGTATATATATATATATATGTATATATATATATTTGATGCTGTACAGACGCCGTTAACTGTGAGAAATAGAAGTAAATAGACATAAATAGGCAACGTAAAGTAATTCTGCACATTGTAATCAAAACAATACACATACGATTGCGTACTACTACAGGTTATGTTTATTAAATGAAGCCCAAAATATGACGGTGACTAGAAATGGCTAGTATCAGCTAGCGCTAGGTAACGTCACCGTTAGGTAGCCGCTAGCTAACGTTAACGTTAGGTAGCCTAACCTGAACCCTGCCAACGGCACAATGTTTAGCTAGCCAGCTTTGACGGTGTGCCAAATGTCATTATTTTTATTATCAGACACACAAATCTGCTGTACATACATGAAGTGAGCAGCCACTTGTGCGAGCAGAGCTTGGCTTGCTGACGTGAAGATCATCAGACCAGAGCCGCAGAAGGGTTTGTCGTGACTTGAAGTCGGAACTTGCGCACTAAAAATTGTGTCTGGAACGCAGCAATAATAAGACATCACAGATCCTTTTTATAAGGACAACACCAGAGAAGAGAAGGCATGGAGTTTAATTGCGGGATTGCTTGGAGTGGACGGTAGATACTAGCTTAATAAACACATGATTGTTCTTTCAAGTAACAATAAAAGACAATAACATCTGCGTGTCGGTCAGGCAAGACGCTCCGCTTCTGAGACACTCCCGGTGTGGTATGGCGCGTGACAGAGGATGGAACAAAACTGCGACTCAGACCCGCCCAGTGGAGAATCCAGGTTAAACCCCCTGAACACCCACACAGGTCTTTCAGTTAATCTGGCTGATTAGACCTAGTTGAAGGTGGGCCAGAGCTTTGGTGGGAATTTATTAGGCCACAAATATTCATCTACTAATAAGAATAATAAAGGTGTCATTTGTCCTCCCCTAACAGACGCAACAAAGCTAATAAAGACTCAGGAAGATATCAGTCAGTCATGTTTCCATCCACATGTTTTTATGCAAATGAAGTGGTATCAAATGAAAAATGCATTCTGGAAACAGTAAAATTTCATTTCATGAATATCGACACAAAAGTTTGTACGCTCGATCTCATCGGATTTTCTCTTAATCGGTAAACGGCTTATGCGATAAACGCTGATGGAAACATTATTTGCCGAATAAATAATGAATTGAGATTACTTTTTATGTAATTTTATGTTTGCAACCCGCCATAAAAAATGAAGAAGTTTTAGGTCATTACGCCACATGTTTCCGCTTTCTTTGCAGACATGGCGGGTGTCAACAAAGACGGATATAAGTGGATGAACGAGAACACAAGACTTTTTTAATTTAATTTACTAGCGAAATATAACGGCTATATTAGATAGCAAAAATCTTTATCGTCTGGCATTTACGTGCATCTGCATCATTTTTTGATAGCGTCGTTGATGTCTTATTATAGCTTGATACGTCGCTATCAGCTGGCACATAAGCACTATTACAACATGTGCAATATTAATCATTTGTAGGTATACGGCGAAATCCAATATGGCTAGCAAACTTTGTTCGAAAATGTTAGCTTAAATGTTGTGCGATTCAATGAATGTCAATACCTTTTAAAAAATCTATTCGATATACCGTTTTGAGCGCAAAACAGCATGTGACGTCATTACGCACAGGTTTTTATTCCCTTTAAAGCCGTCTGGTGGAAACACACTTTCACCGGCTTTATTCGCTTTAATGTTTTACAGCAACCTACAGATAATTCGATTGAAGTGAATGAAATCATACAGTATCTCACAAAAGTGAGTACACCCCTCACATTTTAGTAAATATTTCATTATATCTTTTAATGGGACAACACTGAATAAATTACACTTTGCTACAATGTAAAGTATTAACTTTACAGCTTGTATAACAGTGTAAATGTGCTGTCCCCTCAAAATAACTCAACATACAGCCATTAATGTCTAAACCGCTGCCAACAAAAGGGAGTACACCCCTATGTTAAATTCCCATAGAGGCAGGCAGATTTTTATTTTTAAAGGCCAGTTATTTCATGGATCCAGGATACTATGCATCCTGATAAAGTTCCCTTGGCCTTTGGAATTAAAATAGCCCCCCCACATCATCACATACCCTTCACCATACCTAGAGATTGGCATGGGGTACTTTCCATAAAATTATCTCTCAATGCAAATCAAACCAGCTATTAGGCTAACCGACATAAAACCATGCCAAGCACATGTACAATGTTATACAAGCTGTACACTTAATACTTTACATTGTAGCAAAGTGTAATTTCGTCAGTGTTGTCCCATTAAAAGATATAATGAAATATTTACTAAAATGTGAGGGGTGTACTCACTTTTGTGAGATACTGTAGCTAGCTACAGTCTATCCACACCCACACAGTCCTAGGAAGAAGTCTAATCAGCCAGATTAACTGATAGACCTGTGTGAATATTCAGAACCTTTTTAGTGTGATATTTATTGCTGTGCATAAATGTTCAATATTTCGGGAATACTCCTATTTGCTTTCTTGCTGAGAGTTAAATGACAACATAGAAACAAAATCATGCAACCACTATTTGTAAAGCTCGCTAAGTGGCATGTATCTTGTTTGTCTAATCCACTTAACCGTAACAGCTCCTGGCTGTAGATTCATATTTAATGAACAGACATGAGAATTGGCATCGACCTTCTGATGTTAATCTCAGCACACAAAAAAGTGTATTTCCCAAAATGTTTAACTGTTCTGTAATTAAAGCCAATATATAACTGTCTGTATTTTTATTAATGTTTATTTTAGACCACTTTGTTTCTTTAAATAAATGTGTAAATTGCTTTGTATGCCTGTTTTCTATAATATGTAAAACAGGCAAATATAATAACGCTTAATGAAGTGTGTTTTGGTTTGTCATAGGAAAGAAGACAGGCTTTACAAATGGAGATTGACAAGGCCTCTCAACCTGAAAAACCAGCCAAACCTGCAGTCAGTATTACTGCCTTTCTTGTAAAACTATTGAATTTCCCTTTTTCTTTTTTTTCTTTTTAAAGGGTACTGCTGTGTTTTAGTATTGCAGATTCACGAGATTAGGGGACTTTAGAGTGATACAAAAAAAAAAGAATAGTGAAAATTGATGCAGCAGAGATTTCCTGATTTTTTTTTTTTTTTTTTTTTTTTTTATTCTGCGTTATTATCGTTGGTGAAGCTAAAAAAAACAAACACTGAACCTTACATTTCCCACAGTGCAACTCGATTAGCCTAGAAATCTAGACGCACTCTAGCGGCAGCAAATGTAATTTGCAGCCAGGGGGGGTCTAGCGGCTTGCGGCTTGCAAGCTGGAAAATTCTGGCCAATCGCACTGTGTATAGAGTCTGTGGGTGGGCCGGTCTTTCGAAATTGGCTTTGGCTGCGACTCTGGAAGACTTGGAGTTAAGCTTTTCTTGAAGTCATTCTTAAAAAGGAAGATGTGTTCGGAGTTTTGCTGACCGGATGTGGCAAAAGTTTAATCTATCAACTAGCTCCGCTACCTTCTTCGTCGCTCTGCCTGGTTGTAGCGCTATCCTATTGCGTGCAGAGAGAATTTGAAAGACAACCTTTTATCCCGCCCCCTCGGATTGAGCCCTGTCAATGGTATGTTCCCAGACCCAACATCTGGATGTGGGTCTGGCTTGTCAGGCTACAACTCGATAGCATTCTTGTTAGACCCACCCTGCCTGGTAAATGCCCGCGTCTTCTTAACTATATTTCCCCAGTTTGTAACGCAGGGTTTCTATTATACACTTGTAGTCTACAAACCCAACAAGTTTTCTTGAGAACATCATCAAGGTTATTTTTTTCAGACTTTAGAAAAACTCCTGGCCCAAGAAGACTTTATAACTGTTTTCACAGACTGATTATAACTACTGATGACAAATAAACTGAGCTTCGTGTGTAAAATCAGTTGTGCTCTTCTTAATGCTCTTTGAATATTTGTCCCCAATATGTCTGTTCCTCAGACTCTCGGCCAGTGGAGCACCGCCCAGTTTGACAGCTCTGATCAGCAGCAGAAGTTCCTCCGGTTGATGGGCGGCTTCAAAAAGGGTTTCCAGCCGGCCATGGGAAACGGTGGTAAAGCAAATATGGCGCTGGGGAAGGACGCACAGCAGCAGTTGCAGCAAGGGCTTCTGGGACAGTTTGAACGCGCTCAATCGCGCAGACTGGACTTCAGTAACAGGGGGTCAGGACTTGGGTTCACGGCACCACCCAAAAATAAGTTCTCCATTGACATCAATACATGTCGATCAGTTCGCTTTGATGATTAATTCACGTGTGTGTGTGTGTATATAATGGAAATGTGTGTGATTGGACAAGTTGTTTTTTATGTGTATAACTGTAGATTTTGCACACTTGACTGTTTGTTCGGGTCCGCTGGGAAATCTAGGCCTACATCTCACAACAGAAATCAATCAGAGACCGAACACGCAGCACAAAATGCCATATGTACATTCTGTATATTAAACATCCTTACTGATTCAGGAACTGTACTGTGTTTATTTAAAAGCAGTCTTGTATAAAGTACTCAAAAGCAATACTTGAGTAAAAGTACAAGTATCTTACCAGAAAATGACTTTGGTAGAAGTTGAAGTCTCCTTTTAGAATATTACTTGAGTAAAAGTCTTAAAGTATCTGCTATTAACAGTACTTAAGTATCCATAGCAATTTTCTGATATTAAATGTATTAGAAGTAAAAGTAAAAAAAAAACTTTGATTATGAACTTGGCCAAAGGTGTGTAACGTTATCTTCATCACCACTGTCGTCGGGGTGGTCATCGTCTGTTACCATGGCGGCAGAGCCTGCACCAGGTGCTTCCATGACATTATCAGTAATTATGCTTCCTCCTCTTATTCTTTAGTTTTTGCCTATGTTTTTTTTTTTTTTTAACCGCTTGGCCACAAACAGGCATCACGTCACCAACTGGAATGGAGCGTGCATTATCCTGGCAATTTAGGAGCAATGATTCGCCCAACTTCCTTTTTTTCAGTGTAATAAATTTCTTCTGATTTTTTTTTGTAGTAACGAGTAACTAAGATGCTTAGGGGAAATGTAGCGGAGTAAAAGTATACATTTTATTTTGGAAATGTTGTGGAGTAAAAGTAAAAGTTTCCAGAAATATAAATAACGAAGTAAAGTACAGATACGTACAGTAGTGAAGTATTTGTACTTTGTTACATTACAACACTGTTTAAAAGATTGCAGTGAGCATTAGTTGATCATAAGAGTTAGTGATTTCAGTAGGTCACTGTTTACACAGAGTTGGAATAAATGTTTTTTTAACACATGACACATGACATGGCTGAATGATTTTGGAAAATAATCTAATTGCGATTTAATATGCAATTATTTTTTAAGCTTCGTCTTCTGTATTATTCAACAAATACAAACAATAAATCATTGTATAGTATGAACAACACACAATTAGATAGATTAAACAAACTGTTCTTTCCTGGAGGCCAGGCCTGTATGTGATGATGCAATTAGGTGATGCATAAATCTATATGAATGACATCTTTTATTTAACTACTTCAATCACAGTATTATATTAAATTATAATTTATTAAGCGACTTTGAGTCTGAAAAGCGCTATATAAATTCAATTTATTATACTGAGCACTGACCAAGCTTGGTGTAAACATTCATATGAAAGTCAGAAAAGAATCAAACTAAAGTGCAGATTGCAGAAATATAAAAACAAATGTGGCTTTACCACACTTAGTAGTATTGGGGATTATTTAATTATTTACTGTAATAAACATGTAAACATGGGGATTGCACTTTTTAAACACCGTCTTTGAACTTTACTAGACAGTTAAATAAGTAAAAATATAGTATATATACACATACTTTTTTTTTTTACAGCACACACAGAGGAGCTGCCTCCAGCCCAAATAAAACCCTTAATTTTATTAAAATGGCTGTAAAAGTTTTAAACTACAACTTAAGTTGATGTTTTCTCTGCGGAGTGCAGACTGATTTGCTTTCGCGAGTCACGTGACCAAATTGCAGCCTTTGCGATTAGGAAATCGTGTTTTAACATATATTAGCGATATTGTTGCAAATGCAATTAATCATTCAGCCCTACCCTTAAACCAGTCTGGGTAATAAGACACATTGATGGCTTTAATAGTCATTTTATTTCGATCTTGCACATAAATGACTGTTGTAAAGTGAAGGAGGAATCAAAGTACACTTTACTTCAAAGATAAAATGGAAACATTTCTGCTTTTTTCATTTCTGCCAGTTGTAATCATTTAACGTTAAACTGCTGCGTGGACATTTGTCCATCAGTTTACTTGAAACTGGAAGGATCGGAAAGGAGTAAGGACAAAAGAGCCTGAGGAGATTGTTTTATCACTTTTATGGACAAAAAAAAAAAAAGTCAGTTGCATACATGACATGCATAAGAAGTTTCAAGTGCAGCATTTCTGGTTGAGTCCTCATTATCTCAAACCAATACTACAGCCACTGCCCTTTAAATCTCTCTGGTTACAAAATGCAGTCTGGGCGTTTATGGATCCAGCAACATGCACCAACTGCTTCATCCTTCAGGTGTCCTAATGATAAGGCCATTATACTCAATAGCAAAACTTGAGTGTATCCTGCATCTGTGAAAAAGGCCTTTTTTGACTAGGTGCAAAATTCTTCTATGCTTTCATCTTAGAAAGCTCAGTAGCTGCCATGTAACATCCTGAGTGAACGGAGTCAGACAGTTCTAATCAGGTTGCCGTAGGGCAATTGAAAGGCAACTTCAAAAAGCCAAGTTGCTGGCACATGGACTCACTTTGGTTAAACATTGTCTTTACAACAGTCACGAAATTGTTTAGAATATGTGCTGACAGTTTGGTCTGACCCTGTTTCAGTATTTTCAAGCTGGCACAATCAGATGATGACACAATGTGCAGAGGGAGAGCTATTTAAAAAGACATGAAAGCAGAGGTAGCCAACAATATGCACGTTGTCTAGTCTCTCAGAACACATCTGAAAACAAGAGTTGGGAGGCTACTTGATGACAGTGAGTGAAAGAGGGAGGGGAAGCTGTGTGTTCCTTGTGAAAGATAGAAGTTGTCTCATGCCTGCAGGTACTCCGGCTGCACGCGGGCCACTTTGCGAAACTCTTTGCTGTGCGTCCGTGGGCACTGCATCTCACACCAGCTGATGGGAACCATCTGGACACCTGGTACACAAAAGAAAAGGTGATAACCTGAGACAAAAAGTCAACATATTGTATCATCACACTATTAACAGCACAACAAACATTCTAAAACCTGAACATTTATTTGAAACCACAATTATAAAAACACTCATTACACTCTGGAGCGTGCAACCTGAAAAAGAGAAACAATTTCTTCAATGTACAATGTTAAGGTGAGATTCATGTGGTGCTCATTGTGCAGAATTTCTGTAAGCAATACATTTTAATAATAATTTTTGAGTGTCGTCACTTTTATTGCTCTCAGAGGGGCAAAATAATTGAATTGAAAGCGCTGTAACTGCATCATGTCTCTCTCACAATGCTACACAAGAAATGCTTTGTTACTGGTTCAGAGATGACTAGATTGGTACTATTCTAAAATTCTGCCAAACGGCAACAACACTACAACAAATGCTTGATAAATATGGCTCACTATGCAAATGGCTATGTACTGTCCAAAGTGACAATACCTGTCTGCAGTTATCTGGGCAGTAGCTCTTGCGCCACCTTGTGTTTAAAGGATACTATCAGTCTGTGCAGTGCTGTGCTGGAACCCTCCTGCGTTTCAAAGTTTTATATACAAAAATAAATAAACTGTTATTGAGCATTGAGAGTTACCTGCTTCACTGTGCGCCACCACCACCCCTAGTTCATTCTCTGCTGTTGTCAACAGGTAGTTAGACTGCACGTCACCGAGGGAAATCTGACATCACAGGTCAAGGGTTATAGACACAGAGCTAAACAGCATACATCCACACTATTGAAGTGGCAACTGTTCTTTGAATTCACTCATAGGGAATATCCAAAGGCATTGTAAAAGTAACAAGTGAAAATGTGCATCTGTCACGCTCCCAGAGATCATGACAGGGAACATGGCTGCATCTCATATCCCTTATTTGATAGCTCTTCTAGAGCAAGATTTGTCTTCCTTAGATGAAGGACCGTTTTGGACATAGTGTTGTAGGAGTTAAATCATGTTCACTGTGCAGACAGGGGCTGCATCTTATAACCCTTATTAGAAAGCTCCTCGACTCCTAGGTGGGATCATCGAGGAGCTATAGGAGAGGATACACAAGAGCAGCCTTCCCGGAAGCCGTGCAGCTGAAGGAGTAGCTAACTCCGCCCAAACAACTGACGGATTCATGCGACGCTTTAGAGGAAAGGACGTCTCATCCCTCTAAAACACATTTGCTCCTTGCCTCTTTCCTCCGATGATTTCCTCACGTCTCTCCCGGGCCTCCTCGTGGGAGGGACTAAGATGCGAGGAAGGGAGGCAAGTGGAGGAGTCGAGGAGGCAATTTAAGGGTTATGAGATGCAGCCCATGACTTTGTTGTTTGGAGGTGATTTCGTTTACTATACCCGAATCATTCTGGGTTTAGGTAAAAAAGGCAAGCGATGCATGTGCTGAATAATTTCATCTTTCACTATTTATTTGTTTTAGACCCACGGGCAGGGGAAGGATACCACTTTCGCCAAGACGATGTCGCCAGGTCTGAAGCTTTTGTATATTTCCACCTGTAACAATAAAAGCAAAAGCTTTACGCTAGACATGCCATCTTAGATTTATGAGTAAACATATGATGATCTGATTGAATACATGGATTCAAACACACCTTGTCTTTCTCTGTTGCACGCACATCTTCTTTTCTGGAGAGTCAGAGAGAGTGGGCTCAGTTTTGTGAATGACACAGGGAAGTACGACAACACATTGTTTCACTATTGGAGACAGTTTCCGGGGTTACCTGATTGTTCCTCTGAAGCGGTCCTTCAGCGGTGTTGAGCCTACATAAAGGATGTGGACCTTTGCGAACCTGGGGTTGATACTGGTCACCTGTCCAAGCAAAGAACAGTGAGGCTTGAGACAAACCAAACGGTCGAAATCTAAACTGTGCAGGACCAGTGTATCAGATCATCGAAATATAGTATTGGATTCCATTGCATACCTTACAGGTGACGATTGCTCCTACATCGGGTAGTAGTTGCGTTTCTGTTTCTCTCACCACTGAGATCACTGGTAACTAGAAAGACAAAAAGCTCATGTTTCAATGCACACACAGGTTACACAAAACCAGTTTAGTTTTTAAGATTCAAGTTCAAAAGTTGTGAAAAACCGTGGGTCACTAATTACGGTGCATATTTCAACACACACACACACACACACACACACACACACACACACACACACACACACACACACACACACACACACACACACACACACACACACACACACACACACACACACACACACACACACACACCATTTCTGTTCAGTCACATGCACACCAATGTTGCGCAATCCCTTTACTCCGCCTTAATGTTTGTGCAGCTTTCTCCACCTCACCTACCCACACCCCTCACCTCCTCTCCCTCGTTCTTCTTGAGCACGTAGCCTGCTAGGGAAGAGTAAATGTAGCCGTGCCGAAGATATACTCCTGTGCCGGGAATACAGTCTTCTACGCTGCATAGCTTGTCACCTGGAAGAAGGGGAAAACAGTGAGACAGAGAGTACTGTTGGAGAAACGTTGTACAGTATTTTTGTAGTGGAGGTGATCATCTCTGCTAAAAACTGAATACAATTATACACTTTTTTAAAAGATAAAACATTAGCTGTTGAAGTAAACGACCGGAGGCACTTTTTCACAAAGCAAATGCCAACCATTTCACAAGTGTGGCTGTTATTTCATGCTAACTGAACTGATCACAAGACAAGTAACATCCGGATGTGGTTGAACTACTACTTTGGCATAACCATTTTCTGCATTCACAGACTTCTAACTCGTCCTGAACAATTCTTGCTCTAGAATCACTTATCCGGTCCCTTTGAACCATTTAACCTTGGCATTACCATGACGTGAAAATACTAATCGTGCCTAAGACAACTGACAGCAGCACCCCAGGCTACTATACTTTCAAGAACTGGTGTTTCCATGCAACTTTAACACATCGAAAAGGTCACTATCAGAACTTACATTATTGTTCGGTTTAAATTTTTTTAGTTTACATTCCCTACTGCCACCTACAACAGTGGATCTCACATGGGTGAGTCAAAACAAGTGAGAGAGGAATGCTGCTATCCTGCCTGAGGCAGTGGGCAGGGCAGGAGATGAAACATGCCGTGGGAAGTAAAAGTTAAGAGCCACAGCCCTGCACGAGTACAGTAACGTTAAGTAATTTACCATAAAACATTTTGATATAGAAGCGCTCAACTCAACGGAACCGCTGAGCTCTGAAACCCATTATTTCCAATGGCTTGCGCCGCGCCACGACGGCATTTCACTGCGTCGAGCAAAGCGCTGAACTTTGAGCACAGCGCGCTGTAACCAATGTGCGCTGAACCCAGCGGCAGGCTGGCTGTTTGTTCTGAAAGGCCTATTACACTCACATATTACAGATAGCCATCATCTAGAAGAAGGGGAATGTAACGTTAACTGTGCTAGAAGCCCAAGCCCACCCTACGCATGGCAGCTGGAAATAGTTAAGTGTTTTACACCGTCGGACTGCAGAGTAACTATAATTTATATAAACACGGCGACATCCACAAAAACCAACATTAGCACAGAACGACAAAACGGTCTAAAGTTTGATTTAACTACATCTTCAGTGACAGTAATTGCAAATTTACGGGACTCACCTGGAACACACAGCTTCATGGGCGACATGTTTTCGAGAAGAGCAGATTCTCAGCCGATTGGCTGTGACGAAGGGCTCGAGTCGAATCTGATTGGCCGGTCGCACGCTGAGCGGAAGGAAAGAAGGACGGCTCGGTCCGCCATGTTTGTTGAGTCAAACATGTCTATCTCGTCTATAATACATCCATGTGGCGGATGCGCCACAGAGCAACTCTCATAGAGAATGAACGGGGCTCCGCATCCAGGTCTAATCTACATCCATGGGCCAGTTGTTCAAAGGTAATCTGATCGGATTTTGGTTATTGGTTTGTATCAAATCTTGAAAATGGGTTGTTCAAAAGGGAAAGAAGGATTCTGAAATCCGATTAGATTACGGAATCCAATCCTAGTTTTAATCTGGATCAAACTTCAGTTTGTGTTGTTCAAAACTTGTCAGTAGGATTTGGATAACTTTGATCCAAAAAAAATAGGATTATCCTGATCCCAACAGGGGGTAGGATTTCAAGGTGGATTCCAGGAAGAAAATGTAGTAAAACTTTAAAATTGGTCAAATAATACATTTGTATCATGTAGTGTATATACTTTTATTTATATTTTGCACTTGACTTGTGTAACCGTTGTAACAGTGATAAAGTAGATGAAGTAGACATAGGCTACCAATTAAGCTATTCAGTATAGTAAAGTAAAAATAAAATAAAAATAGAAATGATCTTGTCTCCATGTCTAAACGAGAAAGTGAAAGAGCAGAAGCACTATGGAGATACTCCTGGCAGAGGAACAAATCAAGCTGACCAAACTGCAGCAAACCAAAGCCAAATTTCAGATCTGCCTCCTAAAAGCAGGGCTTGGAAATGCTGGTCTCTCCTCCTCAGATGAAGAAGAACCCTGAACAGTCTTTATTTTGTAAACTGTTGGACATTTAGCCCTTTGTTTTGTTTTTAAGACATTTTCAAAATATCCACAATATATTTGTTAATGTATATTTGTTTTTATTTGTTGTAACTCAGATGAGGGGTCATAAAAGAAATTATGAATGGAAGTGGATGGTTGTTATTTTTGTGTTTTGTCTCAAAATAAGAAACACTTACAATGACCCCATGTTGGCTCTCCTACCTGTTCTTTACATAGCTGGTAGCCCACATTGTGATATGTTGTCCCATTTAGAGCACTGGTAATCCGGATTTGGTAATCTTGAAAACTGTATCTGGATAAGGGTGATCCAATCCAATGTTGCTTTGAAAAACCGGCATAAAAGTAAAACAGATTACCTGGATAGCAAAAAATGGGATTTCCAAATCCGGATAATTTTGATCCAGATTAAATGTTTTGAACAACTAGCCCCAAGAGTCTAAACAGTGTTTCTCAACGGGGGCGGTACCGCCCCCCAGGGGGCGTTCAGAAGATGATGGGGGGCGTTAGAAGCAATATTTTGGAAAGGGGGGCGTTGAGGTGCCCTTGGGGGGCGTTTGTTTGAAAGCTAGTTTAAACCAAAGATTCACAATAACAATACATGTTTACACTTAAACTACTTGCAAAAAACAGTTTTCTGCAACATTAAAAACCTGCCAGTTCACGGCACTGCAACTGGACGTGGATCATTGTTCGGCGCAGCTCCGTGCTGCCTTCATGGAAACGGGAAGTCAGAGCATCGTCTTAAATGAGCTCCGTATTTCAGCGTGAAGCTGCGTTCAGAAAAAATAGCAATCGCCGCAGGGTGGTGCGACGTCCTGATGTATTCTTTAATCCCCCCAATGTAGCACAAGTAGACTTTATATTTCACAGTAACAGTTTTTCGTCAGATCTTTTATAGAACCCAACGTTTCCTACTGTACCTGAAGGCAGCTTAATTTCACGAAGAAAAAGAGAAAAGAGACGAGCGAGAGATTTTATTTTTTTTTTTACGAGCGAGAGATATCGACTGTGCTTTGTTGTTTGGCAAACATTTAGCTGTCCCCCAAACTCCCGGGCAATTCAGGGCTTGTGTTTGCTGTTTTAAAACTTTCTTGTTGAAGCGATAGAGGAAGAGATGTCACTGTTTACTGTACGGGACTCCACCTCCTCAAAACGCAGCGCGATGTGGGGTTGCGCTTCTCCAAACGTTTTTTTCTGCTATTTACTCGCAAGACAGGCGATAGCAAACCTAGACATTCAAACCTAGACTCTTCAAACCTAGACTCTTCAAACCTAGACTCTTCAAACCTAGACTCTTCAAACCTAGACTCTTCAATCCTAGACTCTTCTAACCTAGACTCTTCTAACTTATACTCTTCTAAGCATCAACAAAGGGCTCTCACTAACTTTCAAAGGTTGTAAACTTATTTCCATTCGGCAGTAGGTGTCGTTCTTCAAGTCGTTTGTCATCACCAAAATGAAAACCTTGTTTCTGTGTGTGTGTGTGTGTGTGTTGTGTGTGTGTGTGTGTGTGTGTGTGTGTGTGTGTGTGTGTGTGTGTATAGTCCTGCTTTTACCCCATGATAAGTGCAAGCTTGTTTTCCTTGGAACAATTTAAATGAAAAATAGATTTGAATGTTAAATTGCTAGCTGTTTCTGATTGGCTACTGTTAGTGTTTGTAATAATAATAATAATAATAATAATAATAATAATACATTTTATTTAAAAGCCTTTCATGACACCCAAGGTCACTTCACAACCAAAAAGGACATTCAAATTATAGTCATCTTATAAAGGTGCTGAGGTTCACACCATGCAGCAGGCCTTTTGATAATACCTAATTATAGTTTGAATGTTACATATCTAGTAGTTCTGATTGGCTGCTGTTATTTAATTTGAATGTCAAATGGTTGCATTTAAAAAAAAAAAACTGTCAATATTTCTATTCACATGGCTTTTTTGATACCTGGGAAACTAATACATGTGTTGTTTGTCATTCAATGATTTGATTTATTGATTATTTTTAATAACAATAGTAACGACAATAATAGGCCTATATTAGGGCGTAATCATTAATATCCAGGGCAATTAGCCTACATAATATTTGATGGGGGGCGTTAGGGACCTGGATAATGGATAGGGGGGCGCTGGCACAAAAAAGGTTGAGAACCACTGGTCTAATACATCCATGGGTCTAATACATCCATGTCAATCCAATGCTTCCACATCCGATATACATAAATTAATTCAATAGGTTTAAGTACAATTGTCTTCTTCTACAACAACAACCACATATAAAACATAATGTGTTATTATTGACAATTATTAAATGAGTATCAGAGTAAATCAGTCTTGGTCAGTTTGTCTGCTTGACAATCCCATTTTGGAGCAATAAAATTTAAGTGAGATGAACAAATAGAGAAATGTATCTTTTAGATAAAAAAGATGTTGACAAAGTTTCCTTTTGGGGACATAACTTGAAATTTGGAAAAATTTGAAGTTGGAAAAAAGTTAATAAATTGCGATATATCGCAGGATATTGCAAAGGTTTCAAATCGCAATAATATCGTATCGTGACATAAATATTGTGATGATATCGTATCGTGAGGCCTGTGGTGATTCCCACCCCTAGTATATGGACATGCTCTGACACTGTGTGCAGGAATAAAACTTATTTAAGGGGGGCAGCATGTCACCCCCATGAGGAATTCTAAGTAATGACAACAAAACTGTCTGCGCATCCA
The DNA here is from genome assembly GCF_010015445.1 of Perca fluviatilis. Taxonomy (NCBI): domain Eukaryota; kingdom Metazoa; phylum Chordata; class Actinopteri; order Perciformes; family Percidae; genus Perca; species Perca fluviatilis. The sequence goes on from NC_053112.1 coordinate 17,602,362, forward strand.
CATGATGCAAGCCTTCTGTGATCGCGCACCCCCCCCATCCCTCCTCCACACAGTTGCTAGTAGCCAAGGAGGACATGGAGGATTAAAAAAACATGGACTCTTCAGAAGAGGCCATTATCTTCACTCGAGTTTCTGCGCGGGAAAGTCGCTGGACGACACTAGTTTCTGAACATAGCCATACTGAGAAATACACAGTGAGTTTTGTTTGAGCAGATAGTCCTAATTAGCTTTGTAGCAACTCATTTGGCAATGGCTTGAATGTAGCAGACGTCCATTAATATTAAAAAGTTACGCATGAAAACTTTAAATATCCAAAGTGTAAAAGGCTTTTGTGTTCTCTAGGACCTAATAATAAATAACCTAAAATACCTAAAAATACATGTGTTATGTACAGTATGCAGTATAGTCTCCCTTTAAAACTAAAATATTTACTATTATAAATGAGAGACTACACCAAACCAATTTCTCCATAACCATATGATTCATAAGGACAGAGTGGACATTAATGCTGGAAGACTACGTCAGACAATGATACCAGATTTCATCACATAATGGCGCACAACATTTATTATTTTTCTCACAATGCCACAGCAAACAAAAATCAGCAGTGCATATCAACTTGCCCTTTTAACAACAGCCAGTGTTTATTCGTAGGTTACACTGCTCCCACTTAGCAGTCCTACATGGGTCAGAAATGGGAAGGAATACATGGGATGACTGCAGGGTAAGTTTATATTAGGTCCTATCCACTGGTCCCGAATTTTGCATTTTGGTCAGTGCTTAAACCATATTACAGCTGATATCCATTGTGTTATAATGGCATGTATGTTTCGGCATGTCACAAAGTAAAGACCAATCAAATCAATAAAAATAAGGTGCACGTTGTGTGTCTGTGTACGCAAGTCTGTGGTGACAGTAATTTACCTTCTATTAACTTGATAACTGAACAGCACATGGGCAATGTATACTCTAGCTCATCTACAGAGGGGGAGATTCTATTTTTTGGCTTTGCCCTGAGCAGCCACAGCTTCCATTGCCTTCTTAACGGTCTCCTCATCTCCCAGAAACTGCATGGGTCCTAAAGGCTTCAGGTTCTTGTCCAGCTCATACACAATGGGGATACCTGTGGGCAGGTTCAGCTCCATGATGACCTCCTCTGACATACCTGGGAAAACAGTAACAGACATGCAGAGCTTGGATGGATATGCCTTTCATACAGCTGATCAGACTGAGACAAGAAAGTTTCATTTTAAAGTGTCCCTGAGACACATTTATTTTAGCCTTTTCAACACTTAGATGGACATGTAACTCTCAGTTAAAGCATTAGTAGAATTAGAAAATTTGACAGACATACATACACATATATACATACACACATATATATATATATATATATATATATATATATATATATATATATACACATACATATATATACATATATATATATATATATATATATATATATATACACACACATACATATATATATATATATATATATTTTATTTTTAATTGGTGTAATGTAATACTGTGTACATAACAACTAGAGATACTGAGATAAATCACCTATGAATCCCATAGACAGCAATAAAAAAACACTTTAGCCTGTCCCAGTTTAGTTTAGTAAAATTTCATTCAATAAATTCAGCATCTGTAAACAATGATTTGTAAAATAGTAAAATAATGAATTGTTCAATTATTATTATTATTATTATTTATTCAGTTTTTTAAACAATATTAAGGGAAACGTTCCAGACTCAAAAGTCTCCGCTCTGTCTCTTACCCTCAAGATGCTTGACGATGCCGCGGAGACTGTTGCCATGGGCAGCAATCAGCACCCTCTTTCCCTCTTTGATCTGTGGAACGATCTCTTCGTTCCAGAAGGGCAGAGCCCTGGCGATGGTGTCCTTGAGACTCTCACAGCTGGGAAGCTGGTCCTCTGTCAGGTCGGCATAACGCCGGTCCTACAACAAAAGGGGGAGTTAATGTTGTCAATTGTGTTTTGGCGGTGTGGCCTTTCACTGATGTAATAAAGAGGCCTTCGTTTGTCAAAGAGAAGGAGACAATGTGTTCCTGTGGTGTCACCTTGCTGATGCTCTGATAGAAGTCATGCCCTTCGTCCATGGATGGGGGAGGAATGTCAAAAGAGCGCCTCCAGATCTTGACCTGGGCCTCTCCGTGTTTAGCTGCCGTTTCAGCCTTGTTCAGCCCAGTCAGGCCCCCGTAGTGGCGCTCATTCAGGCGCCAGGTCCGGTGGACGGGCAGCCACATCTGGTCAATGCTGTCCAGAACAAACCACAGGGTGCGGATGGCCCTCTTTAGGACTGAGGTGTAGCAAATATCAAATTCATAGCCAGCATCTGAGGTGAATCAGAGACAGGACACGAAAAAGACGGTAAATGTGAATATTCGTTGGCATGTGAGACAAAGAGAGAGGTTTATGTATACTTATAAAAGTGCAAGGCAACATACAATTTGTTTTTGTTAGAGGAATTATGCATTGTTTATTGCCTCTCTCTCAAAACATTTGCTTTTGCTTAGTCAGGGGCAGTGCTATCCCATGGGACACTGGCAGGCTGTAGGCTATGCAGCATGTGCCTGCAGAGAATTTTTGAGTCATAGAAAACCAACCGGAGTGTGTGCCACACAAAAAGAAATATGTCAAATAAAACTGTCCTGGCCTTTACCGTTTCCCCTCCACGTAACCCTGCAAAGTCCAGCACGGTGAATGGCAAAATCTCATTCAGTAAATAGCAGTTATCTATACTGATAACGAAGGCATCTTTGCTCCACAGTCTGGCTTTGCACTTCATTATTCCTTCTGAATGACAGATTGAATGAATGTTATCAGATGACAAAATTTAGAGTTGTCTCCGAACAGTCAAGTTATGGCAGAATCTGCAGGCTTGTTCACTATTTGTTATCACAAATTAGTATGTGTGTTGGATCTGTACATTTCAAAATGTTCCTACATTCCAGTAAAATCATCATATCAGTCATATCTGTCAGTACATGGCCTAATGACTTTCCCAAAGTATCTCTGCTGCTTACTTCACAAACTGTAATTTATCAAAAAGAAAAATCTGAATGACTCTCTATATTCCTCTTGCAATATATTCTACTATTTCTACTGAAAATGGCTGAGGTCATGAGATCCTAAAATAAGGAGCAAATAACACTAGGGGCTGCCAGACTGTCTTGACTGATGTGTGGAACCATCACGGGCTCCGGGGAAAACGGGTCCAGCAGAAACTGTGATCTGTGCCAGACTGACACAAGTATGAGCAAACCATTTTCAGCATCTACATTCCCCTAGAAACGCGTAGCATCCCTAGTTCGTTATACAGTTTCAAAGACAGCAACCATCCAACCTAATAAACACAGTCATTTAGTCACTCTCTCCCCTGCTGCTGGCTCTTCTTGTGTCGCAGTGGGCCGCCGGCTACCTGTTTCCCCATCCAGAGTTGCATAAGCAATGGCTTGCAACGGCTTAATCCAATGACCGAGAGGAAGTCTGATTGGGCCCTGTGACATTATCTGGTAGGCCTACCTTTTAAGGCCTGTCCACCTCTCTTTGCCTCATGCTCCCCGGTCTCACTCAGGTCCGCGTCGAACCAGCCGCAGAAGCGGTTTTCCTGGTTCCAGCAGCTCTCTCCATGGCGGATCAGGACCAGTTTGTACGCAGCCATCCTCACACCGATGCCCTCTGCGATGTATTTCCGGGAAATGTGGGGTAAGTGACTCTTCTTAAAGTGCGGCAGCAACGTTCGCAGATTTGTCTTGATTTCGCCGCAACCCCAAAGACGGCTACTAAGAAGCGGGCGCAGTATTTTTGGTAGTCTGGAGGGATAATCTGTCGTAGCAGTACTAGAGTTGGCTGGTCTGTCCGAATTTGACGGATCTCACGACACGAGCGCTCTTCCTGCTGGTTTCCACCAATCAAAAGGCGAGCTGTGTGAGCCGGAGGAGGAGGGAGGCAGGAGGATGCGCACAGCAGCACGTCCACACGCCCAGCACTGCATCCTGCAGGCCGGCCTTTGTGAATCATTTGGAAAATCTGCCTTGTTACACAAACATAGGCTACAGTATATCATGAATGATGATTACCGTAGTAAGTGGAAAACCTATACTAGAATGCAAAATCTTCAGATACCTACCAGTCACAAGACATTAAACAAACATCCAACTATCAAAACAACAACACCTCTGTAGGCCTATGTTTACTTTTTTACATCTATTTAAGATGGCCTCATTTGGTCCTGTCTCTCAGACAAATGTGGCCGCATAGACACCAAGTATAGACTTTAACCGTGGCCCTGGATAAGGCAAAAAAGATTTATTTAAAAGATTATTTTTAAAAATAATAGGGCCTACCAATATGTTTATTTTTAGGCATAAATATAGCAAAATACAATTAAAACTGCTTTGAAAAGAACTTTAAATGTGGTGTCCTATAACAGTATAACTTTAACTTAGCCTTTAACTTAAACTATAACTTTAAGTTTGCTCATGAGGGATTTATAAGGACCTCATGGATTTGTGACCTGGACTTCCCCAGCTACAGACACTGACTGTATTACTCGTTAGATTTTTAACATAGACATTGTGGTTTGAACATCCTTCAATAGTCCCCATGCTGAAGTGGCGCTTGAGTATACATTTAGAGAGGTTCAGATATAGTTTGTGACCTTTGGTCTTCCAATGGAGGGGTGAATAGAATAGTTGTTTGTCAGATGCTCATTGGTCTGGGACACACACATGCAAATTAAAAGAATTAATTGAGGAATGACCAGTGTCAAAGATAAAGTTAAAAGAATAGTTATTTTAATATTTTGCTTTAACCCCCCTCTAACCCCCCCCCTCTGTGTATATTCCATTAGACCAGCAGAATCTCTCGATTTTCCAGTCTGACAACTGCAAGTGAAATTATTATTCCTCAATCCCCATGATAGCACATTTATTTTTTATTTGTATGGAGTTAGTTGATTGGGTTAAGGGTTAACCATGCTCTCACGTGTCTTCCTTGGGCGAAATGGTCGTGTCCAATCAACGCTAGAGATTAGATTGAACGCTGATTGGTTAAAAATCAAAACACTCTACGAGTCCCGCCTCTTCCCGGAAGCTGACAGTCACCTGACTTGTCTTTTTCTGTTCCTTGTTAGCCAGCGTCAGTACTAGCCAACAAAACAACCGTCCCACTTACTTTCCCTCTTCTATTTCGTCCTCTTTTCTTTTTCTTCTCTTTCTACAGGAGTTAAAATAGCTCCTCGTCCACCTCCAAAATCATGGATGAGACGAGTCCGCTCGTCTCTCCCCTTCGGGACTCTGGTGATTTCAGCTACTATCCCACAGAGCCCACCAGCCCCCGGGGCGCGTTTGGAAGCACACCGGGCTCGGTGGTGCGTATCCCGGCAGGCAGTCCGGGGCGCAGCCGGGAGAGACAGCCTCTCCTGGACCGGGACCGTGGGAGCTCGCCGCGGGAGCCGCACAGGAACGAGTTTCCGGAGGATCCCGAGTTCAGAGAGATCATCCGAAAGGCCGAGCGAGCCATAGAGGAGGGGATCTACCCGGAGAGGAGGATCTAAAAAACAAAAAAATGTCCAATTCCATTAATGATTTTTGTGTACGTGTGTGTGTGTGTGTGTGTGTGTGTGTGTGTGTGTGTGTGTGTGTGTGTGTGTGTGTGTGTGTGTGTGTGTGTGTGTGTGTGTGTGTGTGTGTGTGTGTGTGTGTGTGTGTGTGTGTGTGTTCCAATGGCTGCGAGATGTTTTGATAAAAGTGTTGGTCGCTTCTACGAAAGGCCCTCTTCCAACTAGCCTGTGATGACTTGGCAAATAGGCTGTAATGCATGCCAACACAACATTAACCTACAGTTTACACAATAAACAATAGAATATAACTTCATTTTACACTGACATTGTAAATACTCAAAGTAATGAAATACAATCATCAAAGTTAAAAAAAAAAAATCCTAAATCTTGCTTTTCCCTGTATTGCAAAAATTGGGCAAAGAAGTCTTAAGTGTCTAATCAAACAGAAGATGCCGAGGGAGCAGAAATGCCTGATTTGTTGCAGCACTTATTATCACTCGATTTGCTTTTTCTATTTGACTAAGTGTTTCACAAATTGCTACACATTCAAGACAAAACAGGGAATCAATGCATGGACATTCTTGGTGCATTTCTTCTTCGATTTGTCACCCTCGACTTTAACCGTGTCCCTGGATAAGACAAAAAAGCAGGACAGAGGACTTTTACAAATAATACCAATATGTGTATTTTGAGGCATAAATATAGCAAAAATACAATTAAAACTGATTTGAAAAGAACTTAAATGTGGTGTCCTATAACAGTATAATGGACTGAAAGACTGTTAGCTTTTTATTTGCTCAACTTTAAGTTTGCTCATGAGGGATTTATAAGGACCTCATGGAATATAACTTTATTTTACACTGACAGTGTAAATACTCAAAGTAATGAAATACAATCAACAAAGTTTAAAAAAAACAATAATTTAAGAAAAGATCATCCTAAATCTTGCTTTTCCCTGTATTGCAAAAATTGGGCAAAGAAATCTTAAGTGTCTAATCAAACAGAAGATGCTGAGCAAGCACAAATGCCTGATTGTTGCAGCACTTATTATCACTCTATTTCAAAAACAGGGAATCGATGTCTCCTGACTTTTATCATGCCAGATTAATGACAGTTACCTTTGATCCTTGCATGCCAGATTAATGACGTAAACTTTGATCGGCACTATGTGCCACTTTCTCCGCTCACGTACGGCTTACAAAAGAGAAAAAAGTATTCTAGGCTGCATGAGCTTTTCATTGCCCCCCACCTCTTCAGTTTCTTTAGTTAATCACCATTGTGCTAAATAGTCATGTGCTAGCTCTCTGTGAGGATATATATTCTCGTCGATGACCAAGTTTAGTGTGTATGTGTGTGTCATACAAGCGTTACACAATATGGGATTTTTAAATACAACTTTATAGAGACACCCAAAATCGAGCTTTTGCTTCTCAAACACTTGTCCCCTATTGGCTTTAAAGAAAGTTCGAAGCTCCACTTTTTACAGAGCACGGTGGCTGTGGAAAGCTTCAATTCATTTCAGCAACAGTGGGATTTTAATAGTAACACATTTGTACACTGTATCAAAAGTGTAATTTTAAACCACTCCTGCAGCACAATCCACCTCTCCACTGTCTCTCTGCGTGCTTCAAGTTTACAGGGAGGACATTGTCCTTAAATTTAAATATTTAATTGTCTCATACACAACCTAACCTTCCTTTCTTCTCTATTCCTAAACTTTCCTTTCTTAACTCCCTTTGGATGCTGCCTGTTTTCATGATTTTCCTTCTCATTTTCCCTACTCTGCTTCCCTCCACAGAAAATCATCGGCGTGTTCAAACCTAAGAATGAAGAGCCCTATGGCCAGCTGAACCCCAAGTGGACTAAGTGGCTCCAGAAGCTGTGTTGTCCCTGCTGTTTTGGCCGCGACTGTTTGGTCCTGAACCAGGGTTACCTCTCAGAGGCCGGGGCCAGCCTGGTCGACCAGAAACTGGAGCTCAACATCGTTCCCAGGACCAAGGTATGATCACACACAGTGCTGCCTCCCCATTACAAGAGCCACAAACCATTTGGCAAATACTGCCTCTCTCAATCAATCTTTTGCACTCCAGGTGGTGTACCTGGCTAGTGAAACATTCAACTACAGTGCCATAGACAGGGTGAAGTCTCGAGGAAAGAGGCTAGCCCTAGAGAAGGTACCTAAAGTGGGCCAGCGCTTCCACAGGATTGGACTGCCACCCAAGGTGATGAATTGTTGTATTACACAGGTGATTGCTTTCAGTGATTGAATTGTGTGTATTATTGATCAAATTCATCCAGTGATCCGGGGCTTTCAATTAAAAAAAAAAGTATATCGCCATTCGCCAAGCAAAAAAAAGACCAAGTCATTTTGTGTCGGGAGTTTAAGGGGGGATTTTTCCTTAAATTCAGTTCAGTACATTAAGTGCAATGTCAAACAAAATGACCCAAACATCTACAGAATTCATGTGCGCTTCTGAAATATGTTGCTATTCCACAAGGTTGGCTCCTTTCAGCTCTTCGTTGATGGATACAAGGATGCCGATTTCTGGCTGCGGAGGTTTGAAGCGGAGCCCCTGCCTGAAAACACTAACCGTCAGCTCCAGCTGCAGTTTGAGCGGCTCGTAGTCCTCGATTACATCATCAGGAACACAGGCATGTAGTCACTCTGCTCAGCACTGTCAGGGCTGGCTCATCATTATAATGAAATATCTTTTATAGAATAGATATTGTTATTAAGATCTTGTCATACAGTCAATAAGTCTTGAATTCCTCCATGGCAGCTTTTCTCTTGTTATTTGCTTTGTTTGAATTTGAGTCTTCTTTATGTTTTGGTATTCTAGACAGGGGAAATGACAACTGGTTGCTGAAGTATGACTGTCCCATGGACACTGGTGGGAATAGGGTGAGGAAACACAGACACAGTTAAGAGTCTTGACGGCCATTGTCTGAAATGCTGACCCCAATGGCTGAATATGTGTTTATTTTATACCTATATATTTATCTCTGTAGGACACAGACTGGGTGGTAGTAAAGGATCCCATCATCAAGCTGGCAGCTATAGACAACGGCCTCGCCTTCCCCCTCAAACACCCTGACTCCTGGAGAGCCTGTAAGCACCTACAATGACATTGTCTTTAACCAATCACTGCTCACCCGTTGGCAGGATGCAATTCATTCTTAAAAAAAGAAAAGAAATCAACTCTCTTTTCAACAGTCTGCCATTGAATGTATCTCATATATTTCTCTATTACCTATATTTATCTATTTTATTGCTCTTGTTTTGGTCCCATCACGATTGCATCCAAAGTCTCTTTTAAAGCTCTTTCGTCACTGTATCATTAACTCTCCAGCTCTTTACAAGCAGTGTACATAATCATCAAGACTCCGTTTCATTTTCCAATCAACAGACCCATTCTACTGGGCGTGGCTTTCCCAGGCCAAAGTTCCTTTTTCCCAGGAAATCAGAGAGCTGGTCCTGCCCAAACTCTCCGACCCAAATTTTATCAAAGACCTGGAAGAGGATTTGTATGAATTATTTAAGGTATGGAGAGGGGACTAAGATTCAGCAACATTTTTATTCAGAATGAAGTGGTATTTATGTAAGCGAATGGAATGTGAGAATGTGGAAACGGATGCGGAAATTGAAACAGGAAGATGGAGAAGAGGATGACTCGGTCCTTTGGCTGTAAACATGATGAATAACATATTGTCTACTGTGTCTCACAGAAAGACCCTGGTTTCGACAGAGGACAGTTTCACAAACAAGTAGCCGTAATGAGGGGACAGGTGAGCTTTCCCCTCTCTTCTCAAAACATATTTTTCAGCAGTGTGACATGCAACTAACTGTTCCTACTAGCATGGATCTTTTTGATTTAAAGCATAAATTCACCTAAGTGTTTTTGTTTTAAACATACTTTTTCTTTCTACTTTTTTTTTTAAATTTTTTTTTTTATCCCAAGATCCTGAACCTGTGCCAAGCCCTGAAGGACGGTAAAACACCCCTGCAGTTGGTCCAGATGCCCCCAGTAATTGTCGAGACAGCCAGAGCACCTCAGAGAGCCAACAGTGAGTCCTACACACAGAGTTTCCAGAGCAGAAGACCCTTCTTCACCTGGTGGTAGGAGCGATGCAATAAGGATGAAGAGGAGGGACAGCAGGAAGTCGGAGCCAGGAAAGGAGCGAGGATTGTAGATGTGCAGATGGAAGATGGGGCAGAATCTCAGAGTGCAGGTTTTTGTCCTGAAAATGGAAATAATCATCATCCTCCCCTCCTCTCCTTATTGATGTTTTGGTTACAGAGAGTGAGTAAGTGGGTGGAGAGATGAGGCCAAAAGAGGAAGAATTTCACAACATATCTTTCTTTTGTTTGCCTCTGTGCCTTGCATAGATGTCATTGAAGAATGAACGCCTAAATGACCTTCCTGCGAGAGAGAGAGAGAGAGAGAGAGAGAGAGAGAGAGAGAGAGAGAGAGAGAGAGAGAGAGAGAGAGAGAGAGAGAGAGAGAGAGAGAGAGAGAGAGAGAGAGAGAGAGAGAGAGAGAGAGAGAGAGAGAGAGAGAGAGAGAGAGAGAGAGAGAGAGAGAGAGAGAGAGAGAGAGAGAGAGAGATTTTCAGTGCAGTGTCAGACTTTTCTTTTGGACTTCTGGGTGTATGTAATGTTTGCCCACACACATGCACACCGGTCAAAAGCCTCTCATGCGTTGTTTTTGGATGGGAGGTGTTGCATTCCATGTTTTTTTTCTTCTTCATACCTCTCTGCCTTTTTTAATATTCACCTGCATATTCCCTCCCACACAGTATAAAAGCCCTGGCCTGGTTAAAGCAGTGGTGCCACTCGTGAAGATCAGCATTTTATTTTTTAAACAAATAAGAGAAGTGTTCATTGTGGTTAAGTCTCCAAGATTTAGGAACTGGGCTCTCATTGGTGTTTACACAGAGAACACAAGCCATGTGAACTGGATTCACAGTTACTCATTGCGCCTCCTTACAGTTTAGATTAGAATCTGAAAGTCATCTGGGGTGATGTTAGTAAGCAGAGGCACACACACACTGTTTGTTGAGCTGAGATAAGTATGTCTGGCTCCCCTAGTCTTTCCTTCTTCCACTGATAAGTTAAATGATTGGTGAAGAAGGTAAAGTGTAAGTAAACAATGAAGTAACGTCCTTCTGTACTGAACTGACATGAATTGAATTGTGACAATGCACTGTATAATTTGTATGTAATATTTAATGATAGATTATAATTAAAACGTACTCCATTAATACAAATGTGTGTGTTTGTGAATGAGGAAAGTTTAGTCAGACAACACACGTATGAAACATTCAGCCAGTGCATTACTGTATTCTGTTGATGTACACTGGGGAAAAGGACCACTGTAGGTCATTTTAGAAATGTTAAAGAGTCCAACAATAATATCCTAATGGTCAATCAAATCAAGTCTTTAAAGCTGCTATAATTAACAGTTTTATATCGACAATGGATCAAATGACTGTGTGCAGTGTAAAAAAGTCACTTGTAGTGATGAAACCACAGTCTAGTTCCCTTCAGCTCTATGGATTGTTTCAGCCTCTTTTTGCTCATTGTTTTGGTTTTATGGCCTGCAAAGTTAATGTGTTGGTGTAGTTTAGCCGTTCTCCTCAACATTGTTTAGTTTTCAGCAAAAAAAACTCCACTGTACACTACCTGCTTAGCACCAACCAACAGACCTATGGAATGCAGTTTTATTTAATATTAAATAAAGGAATAAATTAATAAATACATGAATAAATAAATATATATGCCTTTGAAATACATCATGTGTATTTATTGCCTCATTTATTTATTTCATGATGTATTTCAAAGGCATATTTATTAATTTATTCATGTATTTATTAATTTATGTATTTATTCCTTTATTTAATATTGAATAAAACGGCATTCCATACTGACCGACACAGTTAGCGACTAGTTGGTGAACATTGTGGAGCATTTAGCAGCTAAAGAGACAGACATTTCTCTCAGGAGTTGGTGGAGACCAAACATGGAGATGAAAGGAGAGTGAATATTGGACTTACATTCGCCAAGTGGTCAGAAACCTAACTCCTGATCACTTAACTTAAAAGTTGATATGTTTTGTGTTTACTACTCGTTTCCGCAGCCCCCAAATGGCCAAAAAATTCTGTTGATGCACTTTAGAAGATAAAAAAAGGGATTGATGGCATCTTCATTTAGATGTTTATTTTAGTATTAAGTCACAAAAACACAAAACATTCTCTGCTACAAATGCTGTTAAAGTGATCTTGATCCAGTGTTCCATATCCTGCCACGATGACAGTGATAATATATCATGAGTTATCTGGCAATTGAAACACGAACTGCCCAGCCAATAATGCGTGCACTGGAACAGATACACATTTGAATTGTATATAATAGTTGGAGTAATCCCCAGGTTTACTGATATTTCTTTATGCTGGAGTCTAACATGTAGAGTACATATTAGCAGAAGGTGCTGACAGTAATAATACAGTATGCCATTTCGCGCTGAATCAATCCTGTATTTCATGACTTCAGCTTCCATCAGTGTGTTGCTCCAAGTTTAGTCCATTCAGTCGTTGTTAGTGGATGATGTGGTGAAGGTAGCGTTCAGAGTGACTGGCACCCTCATGTCTTGCCACACCCAACCTCCACGAGGAGGGTTTAAAGGGGTTTTGGTTCTCTGAGGTGTCTTCCTCAGTCGCCGACAGAAATTCTCCTGAACTGGGCGCTATGTCAGCCTCCTCATCCTTGACAGGGTAGCCGGATAATGGCTCCTCAATCCTGGAAGACAGAGATGTAACTCTGGTTTGGCTGTTACTATTAAATACCTACTGTACATATTATACTGAGCACATTGGACTACATAAAATGCAGTTGATTTGTTAATGCATGAATTCAGGTTGTGTAAATGATAAACCTTTAACCTGAACATGAATTGCTACTCTAGGATGGCAGGATGAAAAAGTCACAATTGTCCTTTTTTTTTCCTCAGGAAAAGAGTAAAAGCCATTCAGCAACTGAAATAAAGATTTGTGTAGCATGCTTATCAGTCGCTTTAGACCCTATATATTCAAACACACGTTTAACTCGCAGCATTATGCAGAAGAAGTAAAGCTAGTTGATTTTGAAACCATAGTATGAAGACAAGAAGTCTACAACCATGCTAGTGGTTCTGAGGATGTACTCAGGCAAGTGACTTCTTCTTCTTCTTGAGGGAAACATATATGTCTGCATCATATGTGAAGGCTTCCAATAGTTGTTGAGATATTTGAGATTGGCTAACGAATTGTTGCAGAACACCATTTTGTTATTACGACACCGCGCTGTAAACTCCATTTTCCCATTCTGTGGCACTTCATTGCTCCTCCAACAAATCTAATTTTGTCTCAGTGAGGAATGTCGAAAGCAAAGCAACAGTTTGTGTGTGTGTGTGTGTGTGTGTGTGTGTTTTTGTTTGTTTGTTTGTTTGTGTGTGTGTGTGTGTGTGTGTGTGTGTGTGTGTGTGTGTGTGTGTGTGTGTGTGTGTGTGTGTGTGTGTGTGTGTGTGTGTGTGTGTGTGTGTGTGTGTGATGGTATGCATATAGAGGAGGACACAGTCTTGTGAGGTCATGCTGAGTTTGTTAGGCACATGACAATTTACACACTGCATTTCAAGACGCAGAGTCTGGAATCAAGTTAGACAAGCCCTTGGACGCTTACAAGTTCAACTGATTCTTTATGTAAAATGACAGATTATTCATAAATAGGAACAGAGTACTTTTCTGCAAATACGATAAAGAGAATGTGTCACTCTTTTTTAAACTTTTTAACTCCTCATCTATGTAACACTATTTACATCCTTTCTTTACTTTTTGCTGGCCTCCTGCCATTTGACACCGTCACTTACCTGAGATAACCTGATGCTCTGAGCCACTTGTGCCTCTCTGTGTCCGCTCTGATACCAGCTTTGTTCCTCGCTCGGACTCGGAGCCTCACCAAGGCCTGGGCCAGCCCTGCCTCTTCCTCGCTGTCCTCCCCTTCCTCCTCCTTCGCCTCCTGTGCCCCCTCTATATCTGCATCCATCCCTCGCCACACCAGTTTAGCCCGATGTTCAGCATCTCTGTCTCCTGCTGTTCTAAACAGCCTGTGTAGCTGGTGCAGGTTGAGCCCTGTAAAGATGTTGGAGCATCCAGATTTCCTGCTTCGTTGATTGGAAAGTTTCCACTGCAGAGGCAGGCCATCCTCAGAGGAGGTGGATGCTAGGGCCTCTGCCATATTGCGAAGGTGGAGCTTCCAGGTGGTGATATAAGGACAGGAGGACAATTTCAGGGTGGGGGGGGGGGCAGGTGATAAGCAGGAAGGAAAGCTGAAGGGGGAGAAAGAATAGAGACCAAATTGGTCAAACTAATGAGATCACAGCCACAAAGCAAAGCTCAAGCCTTCAGCCAGCAGACAGATGTCCATAGCTGCAGCCAAAAAAAACTATAGTTACCTTCCCTGTCTGATGAAGTCTTATCTCATTATTCTTTCGATTAAGCTGTCAGCTATTTTCTCGATTAATCGCCATAAAAGTTGTGTAAAAATTTTTTTAAATCCCAAGTTGACATTCAGACAAACAGTCCAAAACCCAAATAAATTTAATCTAATATCATAATAGATATAGAAACCCATTTTCAGTTATGTCATATGTGTCATATTCATGTAATTTCCCATTAACATCAAATACATTTATTTATTTATATTTGTTAATTTCATTCATTAAACAGACAGAAAAGATAATGCAAACACCAAATTTCAATCTTATATGATCTGCCCCTCTTTCACAAAAAATACATTAACTTGCTTCCATATGGTGGTTGATTTTGTTTAAGGCTGTCAACTATAGCAAGAAAATATGTTCACATCAGGCTACAAATAATTTACACTAAAGAAAACAACTCAAAATGATTTTAAACACTGGTAGAATAGTATAATGTGAGTGCTTACCTTCCGGTCTGTAGTTTGAATGAGACAAACTGTAACCATGCACAGACAGACAGTCTGCTCATTCAACCAGCATCTAAACAACAACCTTCACACTACACACTAATGCCAAGCCGACCCACTTCCAACCAGTGCGTCAGTGGCACACAGAGCAGCGGGGCCAAAGGAAATAATCAAAGGGTAATCCATTAATGACGTCAGTGCCGAGTTGCACACCTAAAGGCAAGAGCCTGTTTGAAAAGAAAAAGAAAGAGAAAAGAAAAACAAACAGGAACCAGCAAGAACAAATCCAAGACAGAGAGGAGCCAAAGCTCCTGCTACAACTCATCTGGTTTCCATTACATTACACACACAGGTGTAAAAGTCAAAGTAAACAGAATGTATTTCCAAAATAACTACTAACTATATGTCAAATGAATTGAGCTGAATTAAAAAAAAAATCTTTTAAATGTAGTGGAGTAGAAGTATTAAGTGGCACAAAATCTAAAATTCTCAAGTAAAGTAGGCCTACCTCAGAACTGCATTAAGGTAGCCTACATTACTTGAGTAGGCCTAATGCCCATATACTGTGTGTACCTGGCCCTTTACTATCCCAAAGGCAAATATGTTTGCAGTGTGGGCACAACTTAACATCCACAATAAAGATATACACCACAACAACCCTATCTTCTCTGGGTTGTTGATGTAAATGAATGACTATTCAATTAGGTATGACTGTAATTTTCTTTATAACGATTGGAAGTTCAGACGTGGACACTGAACTCATCAAAGCTTTTTGTTGTTGTTTCTTATTGCGCCTGAAGGCAACGTAATTAAAATCAGATCAATTAACAGGTGTGTCGTAGGACAGCTCCTTTTAAACGCGCGTGGATCCCCCCCCCAAATCTTCAACGGTCATTTCTCTTGTCTCGGAAGCAGATAGAGGCCTTTGTCTTTTAAAAACCAAACATGAGTGGGCCTTTTGCTGGACTGCTGAGAGCTCGACAGGCTCTTGCTCCCAGAGCAGGCGTGGTGATTCAACACGCGAGTTATATCCGTGGCAAGCCACCTAAAGATAACATTGGGCCGGCGGTAAGTTTACAAATTAGCCTCGTTATGTTTTTTTCTGGCTTTATCTGAATCATTTTGAAAGTGACATGGCTCTGTCCTGCTGCAGGACTCTATGTTCGTGTTGACTGTGCTGACTGTGGCCCTCCTCGGACCTTCTGGTTGGATACTTGCCCACTTGGACCATTATAAAACCCGTGGCTGATAGACAAGCACCTAAAGCATCGTTATACACTTGTTAAAGCATGTATGCCTGCCGGCTGTTAAAATTGCCATTTGAACCTTTCGGACGTTTTGTTAACACAATAATAAATGTAAGTTTTTCAATCTAACTTTGTCAGTTTCTCTTTTAAATGAACTGGTGCAGTTGCAGCCTCTCCCCAGTAGGTGTCAATCTATTGCCGGAAGTGAAACCTCTTTGCTTACAAACTGGCTGTATTGCCACAAGGCATCCATAGCTAAGAAATCCTGCTATCCTTAGGGAGTTTTTGATATTGCCAAATCACTGCAAAGAGTTATAGTGCCTTCAAATAAATTTACCATGAAGCCGCAGCTGACTGGTACAAAAACGCGCCCCAAAGCAGCCGGAGCTGACCCTGATCGGTCTCTGCAAGAGGAGCTGATTGCAGCGATACATGGAGCGTTTGAAGTGGCTGTGGAGATCGCAGTTCGTGAGGTGACAAAGCTTGTAGGTCGGGCAACAGGAGACGTCTACGAAGAGCTGCGACGAGAGAACGAGTCCCTCAAACAAAGGCTGCAGAGAGCCGGAGCTATGCTGGACTCTGCGCGCATGGAGGAAAGAGGTGGCAGCTCTCTTCCTACAAAGCAACTCCAGAATGCCAACAAACCTACAGATCAACCGCCTCCCCTAAAATACAATCCCAAAAGCCCAAATCCCAAAGTAGGCAACGTGCACCGTTGCACGGGGATCCGAGGTGACTCTCCTCCTGCAGGTCACAGCCGTGCGCACCAGCCTCCTGACCCCCAGCATGAGGAGCAGAGATCATGCCAGTATCTCAGTGATGCTGCTTCAGAGAAAGATGATGGGTGTGCTGTTTGTGATGCTTTGACTAACGGTACGTAGCAATTTCCTGTTGGATCACTTTCCTATCTAATATCGTAGGTATCATAGGTCAATATGTATGGTATAGTAGAATATCCTTTGCCACAAATGGTAAGCGCACAGAAACTGCATGTTCATGTATGGGGCTGATGGTTTTTCACACATGCAGACACACACATGCCAAATTGTATTGACTCATGTGTGTGTGTTAGTAACAGTGCAAACTAACTAAAGTGCAAACAAGTCAATTCATTGACGGTCTTCTTTTTAGGGTTAAAAACTGCAACATTGTGGGATTTCCATTGATGCATTACAGTAGGGTTAAATTAAAGAAACGTTATCCATGTACACAATCTTAAATGCAGCTGGTTTTAGGGGAATTTCAGTTTTTCCATTGCTAAGAGGGAGTAGAGTGACCAAACTTGGCAATATACTTGATGGCATTCACAGAAAATGTGCCCAAAATATTTAACTCATAAGAGTAAATACTTTAGACAATTTAAAGAATATGCGGTACTGTGCAAACGTTTTAGGCAGGTATGAGAAAAATGCTGTAAACTAAGAATGCTTTCAAAAATGGAAGTGTTAATAGTTTATTTTCATCAATTAGTAAAATGCAGTGAATGAACAGAAGAGGAATCTAAATCAAATCAATATTTGGTGTGACAACCTTTTTGCCTTTTTAAGACTGCATCAATTCTTCTAGGTACACTTGCACAAAGTTTTTGAAGGAACTCGGCTGGTAGGTTGTTCCAAACATCTTGGAGAACTGCAGATCTTCTGTGGATGGAGGCTTCCTCAAATCCTTCGGTCTCTTCATGTTATCGCAGACCGACTCGATGTTGAGATCAGGGCTCTGTGGGGGCCATGCCATCACTTCCAGGACTTCTTGTTCTTCTTTAAACTGAAGATGGTTCTTAATGACCTTGGCTGTATGTTTGGGGTCGTTGTCCTGCTGCAGAATAAATTTGGGGCCAATCATACGCCTCCCTGATCTATCGTCATGCTGTATCTGCATGTATTTCTCAGCATTAAAATGCTAAAATTATAAAAACTGCTTTTGGACAGTAAGCATTTTCAGTCAGAGCAGCAGCTAAATGGAAACTCACTATTTTTGAATATGTTCTGCATACGGACCGCAGGATGCAAATCTGGCTCAACATTTTTGTTGTGCATGACCACTACTAAATAAACTAGAAGTAAACTAACATGTCTAATGTTGCTCACTGCATGTACACTGATCTTTTGTTTACAGAAGCTGGCAAAGAGATCTCCCGTGTATGTATGGTGAGTGTAGAAAGCATTAACCCACCATGTCTAGGCCTGGCAGTTCAAGACCGCGACTCGCCACCACTTCCCAGCGGGGATGACAAGTCCACTTTTGGGCATGTCATGGTAAAGCAAGAGAAGCCAGAAGAGGAGGGAGATGATTCAGCATGCTGTTTAGACTCTCTCAAAATGGAGGATTTTAGCCCGGAGGATTTTAGCCCGGAGTGTATGTCAGCGGTCCAGTCCAAAATGCTGGATGAGTGGAAACCAGAAGTGCTGGATATTCAGAGCCAAGACTCAAATGCTCCTCTGTCCTGCAGCAGGCTGGCTCAGGGTAAGAAACGGCAAAATGTTCCTTTTTTTTTTTTTTTTATAGCAAAGGATATGTAGGGTTAGCTATTCAGATTGGTAAAATACCGCATTATGTTAATATTTAGTATCTTTACATCCTAAGTGCTCAGTGTTTTACCTTTTTTGAAAAGCACTTGGACCTCAGGGCACCTAAAATAAAACTAATCTATAATAATGTGGAATTTGATCATATGTCCATTCAGAACAAGGCCTTTGTATTGATTGGTTTTGTAGTATTGATCAGTTCTACAAACGATATGTAATCAGCCAGTTTACATGATATCCATGTGACCTCAAACTGTCATCTTCATGTGTTCAGTTACCAAATTTTGGCATCTGGACTTACAATATGGCTGCTAAACATCAGTGTACTCTCATAACATTTTGAATGCTGTCAAATCCTTTGGAAAATGTTAAAGCTTCATTTATTTAAACAGTTTGACTCTTCTGCCATGTTGATTTTCTCTTACTAAAAGTTTGATAAAACTAAATCAAGTTTGTAAATGTAAATGACATTAAGGTGAATAAAAAAAATCTAATTTCCTTCAGTTTTACCCCCACATGACCACTAACCTCCACAGATATTCCATCCCTTTTATGCAGAGTTCCCAAACATCTTCCAGCTGGCAGAACCAGCTCCCATCCCAGAAGCCTCTCCACAGGTCTATGGAGTCCATGTGCGGACCAGCCGCAACCTGGGCCACACCCACACCAACCTCTACGCCTGCAAGTCCTGTGGCCAGACGTTCCCCCTGCCCAGCTTGCTGCGGCGGCACTTCGGCCAGTGCCAGCAGAAGCTCCAGCAGCGTCTTAAGCAGCCCTTAGATGGAAGCAAGAGGAGCAGAGTGCAGCTTTACCCACCAGGCTGCAGCCCCTTCCGCTGCACAGAGTGCAACCGAGAGTTCAACCGCATGGAGAACCTCAAGACTCATCTCCGCATCCACACGGGAGAAAGGCCGTACACCTGCTCGGTGTGCTCAAAGTGTTTCCGTCACTCTGGGGCGCTAACCAGGCACTTCCGCATCCACACCGGAGAGAAGCCTTACATCTGCGCACAGTGTGGGAAGTCATTCAGGAACTGTGGGGGGCTTAAATTCCACCAGCGTTCACACAGCAAACAGTAGTTACTTTTTTTTTAATGTGGGATAAAAACGGCTGATATTATGTAATATGTTTTTAGTACTTACTTACTGGCTAATATCAGATTTTAAAATTATTAGTGGCTCACCTATATTGGTCTAACCTTAAATGATAATGTTATGTAATAGGTGACATTTTATAACGGGGAAGACCTGTTAGGTGAAACGGTGTAGACAGGAGATGTCTATACCGTTTCACCTAACGGGTCTTCTCTTTGAGATCACAGGTATTGCTCTCAACCAGAAAGTAGCATCTCAACAAGTTATAGGAACTGTCAAGTGCATCATATTGAGGTCAAACCATAAATTATTCCGCTACTGAAACAAATACAATTAGCTTTGTCTGAGTGACGTTCTATAAATAATTGTCCTCATTAGTAGAATGGACCAAGTAGAAATATAGATACTGTAGCTATGTGATCGGCCACTATTGTATACACTGGCTCGGTAGCACATATGAAATGTGTGGAATCTTTCAGTGTAATTCTAAATGCAGTTTTTGATTATTGAAGAAAATCTGTTCTTATTCATGACATCTTGTTTTTCTAATTGTGTGTGTCTGATGTATCCAAATATGCATTTTATTTTTACTACACTGTGGAACATTTTAATTAAAAGTGTGGGTTTGCTGAAGTGGATAAATTGTTTTATCAACATGCATATTATGGAAGCCTAATAGGCTTGAGGTCTAATTTTAATGTGTGATTTGGTCATATGTGGAAGGTAACAAACATTTTTTACTCAAGCCACTGATCCAGGGCCAGATTGACAACCGCCTCTGCAGAGTCCCAGTTCACTTCACAAAGTTAGTTGTTCAATGTTGATGCGTGTTCAGAGTCAGACAGCAGCCAGGTTTGAGAGTAGTGGAGGAAAGATGATCTGTGGACCTTCAGATTGCCAGTAGAGGGTGACAAAGCTTTAGATATATCACTATGTAAACCATGAACTGTAATCGCAATCTTGTAGTCAAATAATAAAGGTTAGGAAATGTTATGTTAATATTGGTAATCTAAGCGTTTAGACAGTGTCTTTGCACGTATCACTTATAAGTAACAATTACGGAACTGTGCAACACTGTCAACCAAACCAGAAATATGCCAATGTTGAATTACAAATCTGTCACAGGAAATCCAGCTTGCCTAAGCTCTTGTGCATTTGTAGTTCACAGGACATTGCTGTCAGTCACAAATCGCAGTTCTCAAAATCTGTATAATCAACGTTCTACTATCCATGCAGTAACCACTGAGATAATATACTGTGAAGACTTGTGAATGTAGATTTACTATTGTTTGACAGGCAGCTAATTCCACTCCTCCCTACCTCACTAAAATTCTCTCTCCCAGGTACACACACACTAAATGTTTGCATTAATGTGTCGGACCCATTACATCTTCATGGAACTACAAATGAGGTACTATTGAGCTTGCAAAACAGTTTAATTAAAGCTTAATGAAATGATTCCAGCGTCCCAGGAGATAGTCTTGTCTCATCACACCTTCAGCATGCTTTGGAGGAGGGTCTGGCAAAGCGAGACTACATCACACCCTACCTGTCTGTAGACTCAGTGGTTCGATTGTACATTTTAATAAGGAAATACATCCTGTGTGTGCCTTTTTAAATGACCCTCTAAATTGAACATAGTTTAAACATTAACAGAACTTCACAGTACAACTCAGGTCATCAAATATACTGCAATTAAGTATAGCTGTTTTGTGTGTGTGTGTGTGTGTGTTGTGTGTGTGTTTACACAGACACATTTTTATTCCCTGTCTTTTTGTCTTTGTATTAAGGTTAGGGTTAACGTTTTACTCCCTGCCTGCATGCTCTGGGGTAAACACAAAGCTCCAAATTCCTGCAGAAAACAACTGTCATCAAATGTTCACCAGCAGTTGCAGAACACAGCTTCTGTCTTGTGGAGGACGAATTACACCCAGTGACTTAAACAGCACTTTAACTGATGAGATTGACTTTTTCTTATTGAGGTGTGAGAATGTGTGGCTCTCCCTCAATCACAACGTTGGCCTCCCTCTGCCCTGCTCGAGTGTCCTCCAGCTGTGCTCTTTTGTAACGGTTTCACTGCTTTCAACAAGGTATAACATTACAAGGTTATTATTAAAGTCCCCTTCCACTCCAAAATGTGTTTCGCTTATTGCTACTTCAAGGTTTCTTCTGTGCTCACCTTAAATCTAAGTTCAAGGACCGTAGGCTACATAGAAGCAATATTTTGTGACATTGCAACTTGATGTGGAAACTTGAAGTCTCCAGCGCACATACAGTGAAAAAGTGAGGGGAAGTAGGAGCCATTTTATGTCTATTAGTTAAACTTTTGAAATACGACGGAGAAGGAGTAGCCTGAATGCAATTACATGTTTTTAAACAAGGTAGCCTAATTGAAGTATTTAAAACAAAACAAAAATTCACAACATTCTTATTTTAAGCAGAATAGGCCTTTGGGTAGTCATTTTAATTTATTTTTCAACATAATATATATTGACGTCCTCCACACCAAAAGCAGCTTACAATATGTCATTTTAGGAAAGCCACAGCTGCAGCCAAAAGAGCTCATCCTACTCTGTGATCGATTGTATCAGACATTGGCCCCTTTTCTGCAATCGATTATTCGGCCTGGATTATATGAGGAAGCGGACGTTCTGAGAGCAGGACGGAGCTAACAAAGCCTGCTAGGATAAGCAGCCAAACAAAACTATCTGCTTTAACCGTCGGCTTTCTCTGCAGACAACCGGGCAGTTATATAAACCGCCTCGTTCTGACAGGAGGGCAGGCTGCTGTCATGTTGACCGGACCGGTTGAATTTGGAGGCTCTTCCTTCCTCCAGGCTGATGATGTCGGGGGGACTCGCTAGTTACGCCTGAGCTCTTATCAGCTGCTGCTGCTGCTGCTGCTGCTGCTGCTTCACAAGTTGGCTGTTGTTGGAGACTCAGCTCGTGGTATGTTATCTCCTTCACACCTCATACCCAGCAGATAATAGTGGCTGGGCTGAAGTAACCAACAATAATGTCTCTACAGCGTCCTTCTGTCAGCCAGCCAAGTAAACTTTCCTGTTTGACAGCAACTCACAGGCCACAGCACTGAGTGCTGATTTAAGTGCTCCTATCTCCCCCGCGGCTGTTTACTGTCGCGATGAATAGTTTAATTTCACACATTATTGCTAGGGATGAGGTGCATAAGAAGAAAAAACGTACAATGTTTCATGTTATGATTACTTATGTTGAAAACAAAGTACAGAAGTTAAAGGTGCTCTGTTGAAGACATTAGGTACCTGTTAGTGTGGTCACTTTAAAAAGATCATCTTGACCATAACATTTACAGTTAATTGCACCCTATTAGTCCCCTACTAAGACAGTGATGCTGTAAGAAGTACTCCCATATAATTGTGAAGATAACGTTCTCTCAGTCTGATAACTTTGAATAGGTTTAAATAAACTCAAATTGCCTACTCTTTTTATTTATTCATTTGCAAATTAAGTCCAAAAACAAAATACATTACATACAGCACAGTTCATCAGTGGTTACTGAAGCGTATTCCCCTCTCAAAGCCATTATCTTCTTTTTGTGCAATAGTTGTAGTCAAAACACAGAAGAGGGCTCAGCTCAGTTAATAAAAAAAAAACACAAAAAATTAGACAGAGTGAACTGTGCCTGATTATATACACAGCACATGCTATATAAAAATACTATATGCTCAGCATATAGCCTACAAAGGACAAAACTAGCAAAACAAAAATGAGCATAATAAGTAAAACAGAAACACCAGCAACAAAAAATAGAAGATCTTATACAAATTCATAATGTTGCACATCATTTTCTTTCCTTGTCTTTTTCAACCCTTTACCCGTTCCAACCCCCCCCTCCCACACACACACACACGCACGCGCCAACACAAAACAGCCTAGACAATAGCTTTTCTATAAATCTTGCCTTTGCAAAAAATAATCTGCTATTGTTGTCATTCTTCATTTATATAGTACAATTATATGCAATTACACTCAAAAAATGCATGACAGTAATTTTTATTAGATGCTCTTCATTGCTGAAAATTAAAGTAATTTAACAGGCTGGAAAAGCGATTTAACTGCACTGTGTGGTTGAAAGTTGTAAGTGTGTTGCACTTCTGTGGGTTGTCGTCAGAAGTATGCTGTGGGCGCAATCCGAAACACGGAAACCACAGTGTCTGTGCTGGTTGAGCTTGATTTCCAACATTGGTTTTTCAACATCATACCTTCTGCCTCATATGCTGCTTGCACTCCATTTAAACAGGTTTCCTAGCCTCTGAAGTTGCTTTTAATGAAGCAATCACAGGTTTCAGTCTCCCTGGCCTGATACAGTAATAGACTGAATTGCCATGTGGTTTCACTTGAGTTGTGAGTGTGACTGAGAGGTCTTGAACAGGGCTATGGTCTCCGCACTCCTTCCCACCTTCTGAACAGACTGTTTCAATCTCTACTTTTCCTGTCTGCCAGTCTGGTCTCATTGGGACCAAATACTAAAATTGGTTTGACAGGGTCCAGAGTATATCTCTTTAGGGGGCTGTGAAATTAGCGAGTCAGGAATCTTCTGTCCTTTTCACTGTCAATTCACCATCTGAATCCTGCCTGCTTTCTTTTTGTCACTCTTTACAGGGATGACGATGCACGGCTTGTCCCAGGACCTTTCACATGGTGCAGGGGAAGGGGGGGAGCTGGCACACACGTCATCTAAAGAGACCTCCGGCTCTCCAGAGG
Organism: Perca fluviatilis; assembly: GCF_010015445.1. Lineage (NCBI taxonomy): Eukaryota > Metazoa > Chordata > Actinopteri > Perciformes > Percidae > Perca > Perca fluviatilis. The sequence continues at coordinate 17,626,544 of NC_053112.1, forward strand.
CCTCTGAGTTGGGGAGCCCACGGTGTACACCAAACTTTGACCTCCTCAACATGGTGGTGTCCTATAAGAGAATGGCCCTGTTTCTAGAACCAGCTACAGATGCAGTGGAGCTGATCCGCTTCCTGCTCGGGTGTGTATGCATGTTTGTCTGTGGCCTGTTTGAGCATCATATGATATCATTGGTTTTGGCCTTGCATTGCGATTGCAGTAAAAAAAATGATATAGGAGTATTGAAGATCATCTGCTTTTTTTTATCTCTCAGATGGAAGATGCCCCTGTGCTCTCTGGTTGCCTGTATGTTTCTCAATGTCTTCTTCTGCACTGTTAATGAAGGTAAGATCAGTCATTAATATTGAGCCAGGTTTTTGTTTGGTGGTTTAAAAGCCACTTGAATCATTTATTAACTAACTTTTGTGTCTGCCTCTCTGGTATCAGTGGGTTGGATCACAGTGGGTGTGGTGGCGGTGGCGGCGCCTGCGGCCCTGGGTTACCTGCAGGACAGGTGTGGGGGCAGAGCCTCAGATGCTGAGCTCCACAAGAGACGCTTTCACGCTGTGCACCGCAGGGACCTGCTGACAGTGCATCTCACCAAACAGGAGGCCATGCTGGAAGTCAAAGACCTGTAAGATGAACACTGATGGGGTTATGTGCTGCAGGGCTAATTAATGATTATTTTCATTATCCATTCGTTATCCGTTAGTCCTTACTCTATAAAATGTCAGAAAATAGCCACAAACCTGAAATATTTTTAATTTACTACCATATAGGACAATTAAAAAAAACTGCAAATCATTCCCCTTTGAGAAGCTGTAATCGATAATGTTTTTATATCAGTATATCTTTGCTTGAACAAATTACTTCAACAATTAATCAATTATCAAAGATAGTTTCCCATGTATTTTCTGTCGATCAACTATTGCATTATTTGAGTCATTGTTTCAGCTCTAGTGTGCTGAATGTATGTGTGGCACACATACAGTAAAAGGCAATAAGAGCTTGTCTATGCATGTGCACTTGTCTTTGGATGTTTCTGCTGTTTAAAAAAAAATATGTTGACTTACTGTCACTCCACCTCCTTGTTGCAGTTTTGTAAACACTTGTTGGTTACACATTCAAAAATGCTTTGGTACTCTGTGGAGTTTTCATTGTAAAAATAACAACAAACTTTTTTTCAAATTCAGTGTTATATAATGAGTATCCTTGAGGCCTTACAAACTTGTTTTATTCATTTCCTACCTCATAAAACATTTGCTAAGCCGTTTAAAAAAAAAACAGATCCCCAATCATTAGAACATCGCCCTACAGCTGCGCTTGTGGTCACAAACTCCACAGGATACCTTTTACATTTGTTTGCTTGTTTGTTTTGGTTCATACCATTTACTACCATACCAGTTGCTCTTTTTGGAACAGGTCTACAAACTGTAACATTTGTACACACTGTTTGTTCATGTATAGGTTGAAGTGTAACTTTGTTCTTACAGTCTTTGTGTTGGTGGGTGTGCTCATGTTTGTTGTTTTCACCAGGTTGAAGCACCTGGATGACATGCTGTCCTTTGCCTGCCTGTCAGCAGAAACATTTTACAAGGTCCTGTACTGGGATAATCACACCCAGTCATCAAGGTCTGCATCTACACGCATGCACACACGCACGGACAGTAGAGTAGACATTACTCAACAGGCTCATGAACATTTTCACAATAGATCGGTTATTCTTTGTTTCTGTGCTGATGTTTTCATCGGCCGCTAAGCATAGTTAAACAGAGGCATTTTTTTAGATTATGGAAGAAAATATAATCACGATTATTTTGGTCAATATTGAAATCACGATAATTTAACATGATTACTTGTTGACTTCTGGAAAGATGTTGCAATTATTGATCTTAAAAGTTAAATAAATCAACAGTAAAAAAACATACAACTGTGAAATTTGCCTTAATACTTTTCCTATTTCAACTTTATTTTTTCATTCAGGACACAAGAGAAAATAAGTTTACTTGCAAAATGTAATGAGCAAAATTATTGTTTTCCTCGATTATTCTGTTTTTGTGATAATTGGGAGCTGAAATCATAATCAGGATAAAATTTCGATTCATTGCACAGCCCTACGGCAGAGGCAGATGGTAGCCCACCTAGAGCCTGGTTCTGTCTGAGTTTTTTTGCCTGTTTTAAAGGAAGTTTTTCCTTGCCACTGTCTCACTAAATACTTGCTCTTTTGGGGAATTGTTGGGTCTTTGTAAATTATAGAGTGTGGTCTAGACTAATTTTCTCTGTAAAGTGTCCTGAGATAACTTCTGTTATGATATGACATTAGCATTTTTGAAATTTTTTTTTATTGAATTTAGTTTTACTTAAATATTTAGAGGAAAATTCACGTTGTAACTTAATGTTACTTCATTGGGCTGTGCTCTGTGATTTGGAACACCAGTGGAATATTTCTGTTACAAAAGCCGTGTTAACACCTTCAGTTAAATACCGTCTTATTTAAGCCCAGGTCAATAGTTACAGCATGAAATGTAAACCTTATTGTAAGAATGTACTGGCCGCTCAGTCACTTATATGGTGGTTGTTGTCTGAGTAGGACCTGACATTTGTAATATCTCCTTCTAGGTTCTATGGAGGGATGTTAATATTGGCTTGCCTGCTGTACATCGCTCCACTGGGCTGGGTGTTCGCTGGGCTCAACAGCACAATCTTCCTGTGGAACAGAGACTTCTGCAGAGGTTAGTTCATCCTGTCTGGACGGAGCAAGGCTGAATACAACACTAGCTCTGATTTAAGAGAGGAAAGCTAAAGTGTTGTTTCTCCTGTGCTTCCAGTTTTGTTGGACCTTACAAAGCTGATCCACATGGGCCAGGCCCAGGCCTCAGAGGGAAAGTGTGTAGAACAGGAGCACGGCAACCTGTTGGACAGGACCCCCACGCCAACTAGTCTGGAGGTGAGAGGAAGCAGCATGGTGGAGAAAAGTGTATGTGGGTTTGAATACGGAAGGAATTAGCAGTTGTGATTTACATTCAAACCAACTGTAGCTGTAACCTTCTTATCCAGTTTATTCAATGCTCTCAGTGTATTTATTCCTGTATGAGTAATGCAAATCCATCAGTCACAGCATGGCCACTGTCCAAGGTGCTCCTCCTGGGACCATCAGCCCAGTATTTATATATTTATTTACTGTATGTGTGTGTGTGTTTGTTTGATGACAGGACCTGTCTCCTGGCAGTGTAGAGGAGGCAGAGGAGGCAGAGCCTGATGATGAATTTAAGGATGCCATTGAGGTAAGTACCACTCTAAACCTAATTGTACACTCTGTCCGTCTGTGTTTACATAGTACATCCGTTCCATTCTTGTGAATGCGATATCTCAGGTAATTATGACAATATTTCACACAAATGTCTAATAGGTTGAAATGAGGAAGTGATGACATTTTATGCCTCAAAGGTCAACTTCACTGTGACATCATAATGTTCTGAAAAAACACTTTTCTGGCCATTATTCAACAGCATAACTCAGGAACCGAATGGGACATTGTGTGACCATATTCCACATTTGGTCAGACACTGAATTGGTGACCCTAATCTTGGGTGCCCACCTTAAAACTGTGTTGATTGTTTGGAGCTTCTGTGCTGCCGGGTTGAAGATGTGTGCATCTATGTTTCGTTAAAAAAATACAATTAATATCTTTTAATAAATTCTTTCAAAGTCTTCACCACATTTATTATGTAAGTCTAGGATATAAACTGCAACTTGACTGGTTCACGGAGGCATACAACCACACAGTGGTAATTCTAGTTTTCCCCTAAATCTGTAAACCCCTGTATTGCCATTGATATTCACTGACATTTTTTTCTTTTCTGGATAGTGGATACCTTTTACTTCTTCCTAACTACCTTCCTCCACTAGTCACTTTTGCAGGTAGCAATTGTCTAAGTTGTTCAACCATATTTGGCTGTAAGTACAATGACTATTGAAAGTCAATTGAGAATTGAATGCCAAAGGTAGACTTCAATTAAGGTCTAGAGCTACTTCAAGGATGGTAACGCGAACAGGATGCACCTGGAGTGCCATAGCAAAGAGTTTCAATACTAATGTAAAGGAGAGGTTGGAGTTTTTGATTTTTGTAGCAGAATTTAATACTTTTTGCTTTGTCACCGTAGGTTTTTGTGTGTAGACCGATGTCCAAAAAAGTGAATGAAATCCATTTAAAATAAAATGATTGACTATGTTCTGAAGCCACTGATTAATAAATGTCGCTGGTAACTTTAGGAAAATAACCTCTTCAGTACTTAGACATTCAAACCACAATTGTTGGAGCTTGCCATGTCTGTGAGAAAATCCTCCTTTCATGACCTATGTCCTGTAACGTCCTGTTTCTCTCTGCTGTCCTTTGAACTCAGGAACATTCAGTTTCCATGCAGGTGAGTGACCCCCCCACTAAAGAACTACTTGACACGTGAACAACTACTTCATGTGTTGCAACCTTGTGTGAGGTTAACTTGTGGTGTTGCATGATTTTGGTTACGTTCCTGTGTAATCACACACTGAATATCAGTGTTCGTGGGTAACGTTGTTCTCGTGTGTTGTTCTGCTTCCTGACAAGGAAACCCCTTTGGTCTTAGTGGTAAGTGGATTTCCCAGTGCCTCCCATCCGTCCATCACCAAGTGTTCGTTCCCCCTGGCATGAGTTATGTGATAGTGTTAGTAACACTAGAATTAACAGGCCCATGATTGTTGTCTCCCATAATCCCATTATACAGCTCACTCATTTCTAGTCTGCATGACTGCCATTGTTCGCGAGACATATTGCATTAGTGAAATCAGCTTTTCCTTCCTCATGCCATTTCAGTAAGAAAAGACTCATTAGTGTGTTGCAGTGTTTGTGTGTTTTGATTGAAAATATGTTATGAACAAGAGTTTTGTAACAACATGTAATACATAAGATTTGGTGCATACAGTAAATGTTTTAGAGTTTCTGATCAACAGACTTTGCTTTTAAGTTGTTGCAGTTTTCCTGCAAATTATCCTGTTCCCTAAAAGCCCTCTTTGTTTCTCTTTCTCTCTGGCCCTCCATCTTATAAAGTTATAGTTGGGCCCTTTAGATGATGAGGTTGTACCAACTTGATTGCCTAGCCATAGGTTTCCAGAAAGTGGGGAATATACCCTTTTAACAAGTCTTATTGGGAACATGTAGGTAGATAGAGGTATAAGTGTCGGAAGTACTGAGGTGGTTGCTATGGAACGCAGGTAACGTTAGCCTACACTAGCAGCTAGCATAGGCTATTTATTTTGCTTTACGCTAAAGAGTTAGCTCGGATTCAGCAAAGTCACAACAAACTAACAGCAGTAGACCAGCAAGTAACTGTTCAAGGCAGTGGTAGAACACCAACGCCCGTGTTCTGCGATGTAAAATTACTGTTCTTGTCAATGGAGTCTGGTGGCTATGAAGAGAGCATAGATAACGGCTTCAGTTCCCCGTTGGAAAGTGATGTCTGACAGCAAGGTAAAGTGGTGAAAATATTCTAAATATAGAGTTCACTTAAAGGGATACTTTGATGATTTTTAAACCAGCTCTGTGTCATGGCACTGTGTGTACAGATGAAAAAGTTTTTTTTTTCTCAGACACGGACGGATACTTATAGTTTAAGAATTAGTCATCATAGCTGTGGTATGTGTTATACCCCGGCTATGAACTAATCAGATTGCTTTATTCGAGCTACCTGTTTTATAAAGAGGTATAAGCAGTATCTTTCCAGGTTTTCATACTCCAAAAGACCAATTCCAGATTACACAGTATGTGACCTCTTTTTTTCCTTGTGCCCCGCCCCCCCTCACCCTCAGGAGGATGATGACGGGCCTCTTGGAGCTCCTGAGTATGACACCATTTCTGAAAATGGTCTCTTGAGCCGCAACGAACCAATACGCAGCAAGGTTTCCAAACTGACCGAGAAACTGCGTAAACGCTACCCCACCACCAGCACAGGTCAGTCTGCTGCTCTGACTCATCCACTGGTTTATTTCTGGTTAGTGTCGTATCTTAGCTCCGAACAGATGCTCTTTATTTTTCATAATACTATTTCTCTCTCTGTCTTTTTCTCCAAAGGCAACTGCTCTAGCTGCAATGCTGTCTTCTCCGTGCTGAAGAAAAGGGTGAGACTGAAAAACTTGCAACAAGAATGAGGATATATTTAGGCATCTCAACATCATCATATTTTATTTTGTCGTCCTGTTCTATTGTCACGTGCTTCAACACAATGTCTATTTGTATTACAGAGGAGCTGCAGTAACTGTGGCAACAGCTTCTGTTCACGATGCTGTTCCTTCAAGGTGCTGAGATCTTGCATGGGAGCAACAGGTGAGAAGGGAAAATGTAAATTATTTTTTAATTTTTTAGACAGAGAGATTGTTAAAAATGCACGACAGTTGCATCATTTCACATCACATTATCCTGTCGTTGTTCCTCTTGCTCATCTGTTCTTTGACTTATGATGCTATTCTCTCCTTATTTTCTTTTTTTTTTTTTTTTTTTTAGCTCCAGAGGCCCAGAGAGAGACTGTGTTTGTTTGTGCTGCCTGTAATTCCTCTCTCATCAAGTTACAGTGAGATGGCATGTCTTCCCATTGGCCAGTTGGAGGCCATTCCTGAGCCCTCCTCCAAGTTACTAAAACCCTAACACATGCCTTGGTTTTAAGTTAAGGCATTTACTTCTGTCAAGAACTCCCCCCGCTGACCCCCAGTTGCCCCTTTCCTTAGCTACTCGTGTTGCTTATGGGACTTCCACTGTAATATGCTAAATATTTCCTGTTTCGACTCTCAATGAAGAACTGGACCTTTTGAATAAATGAGACTTGCCACAGAGCTCAATGGCTCCAAAATCAAAGGACATTTTCCCTTTGCTGAGCAGAGAGAGGTGCAAAGCATGCAGGGTGGAGGCCATGAATGGGCTAGTGGTGACGGGTTTATAGGCCTTCAATGGTTTTGCTTTCACATGCTTTGTCTCGCCGTAAGGTTGATTCCACTCAAATGTTTATATATTCAGACCTGTGTAGCAGTTTATGTGTACTGTAATGCTGAGAGGACTTTTTTGTACGAACAAAACTGAGGCCGGCAGTGTATAAATATGGCATGTTTTTAAAGTGGTGATGAATGCGATGGTTTAGTGGGTTGTTCAGATGAACAAAAATAATAGACATACGACCAAAATAAGCTCCACATTTGGCTTTGATTGCCACCGTGTGCGCAGGCTGGCCAGCCAGGCTTGTTTGCTGTCTACCAATACACTTTGACCTGCAGCTGGTCAACAGTGTTATGATTAGTGGAGTATGATTAGTTCTTTGGGGATTTTCCCCATCAGCTAATGGAGCTTACTATTCCCCTTATCTATTCAGGGGATTACATATGACATGCCATGAAACAATGGTAACTCTATGGCAGTAAACTGAAAATGCATGGCCTGCAATGAATCACGTTACATTTCTGATAAGTTGCCAGAAATTTCTGTTTAGCGGACCAGCTCGGTCTACTTGTAATGATCAAATTGGTGCTTCATTTTGGTCGTCATTGTTCCTGTGTTGACATGTCAGATTTTTGGAGTATACCAATATCCTATAAGTTAAAAAAAAAACTACTAGAGGGCCGTGGAGCCTGTGCTTTTCCTCTAACTGGATCCAAGTCGACTCAACTGGATTAAATTTGATTAAATGGACTGAGCAACCAGCTGAACTCGTCGTCAGAGCCTCACACTCTTGCAAGCAGGACTTAAAAGAATGGATGTGGAGGCCTTATAACCCAAAATGTGGATTGTGGTGAAATGTTGTTTTAATCATGATTCAGACACAGATGATTGTAATAGTTTGCATTGCTTTTATTGTAATCTGATACAAACTGTTACTGTAAATTGTTCTACTATATCTAATATATTTAATTTAAAACTCCAGAAAGTGCAAGTTATTATTTTCCCTAATGATTAAGTCTGTATATATATGTCCCTTATTTTATGGATGAGATATTGAATTAAACCCTGTGATTTTAAACTTTAACTTAAAGTCACAAGTATGGTCACTTTGAATTGGAGTTCTCTTCTCGTGTCTTTGCTTCAGAAGTATGGAAACAAGAAAGGTCATAATAAAAACATAATAAAAGCAACTGAATACTCAATTGTAAGACTTAACCACAATCTTCAGTTCCCCTCAGATCTGTAGAGCATTTTAGTCTTTTTCAGAGCACAACTTGTGTCACTTTACTCTCACTGCTCTCATCAGCTATTTTAGCCAAAGAAGCTCTGATAAACCCACTGTACGCTACCTGCTCCGTACCAAACAGCTGAAGGACACAGTTACTAACTGGTGAACGTAGTGGAGCATTTAGCAGCTAAAGAGCCAGATATTTCTCTCAGAAGTTAGTGGCCCCTAAGATGGAGCTAAAGGAGAGAGAATATTGGACTTACATTCTCCAGGTGGCCAGAGACACGAGTCCAAATGAATGATTATGATGTCTGTTAGATGTGTAAATAAGCATCTATTTGCAAACAAATGTGGTCATAATAAGTCAGTGTAGCCATTTAAGTAGTTAATATAAGTTTAAAGTCTAACAGTACTTTGCTCCCATAGATACCTTTTTCCTGTTGGAAAAAAAAATAAAATAAAAAAAAAAGGTGTAAAAAAATAAAATTAATAATCGCTGAATTCTATTTATCTGCTTCAGTCTCAGGTTTATTCTTAGGTTCCTGGTAATGCATGCTGGCTCACTGTCCAATTTCATGGTTTACAGGGACACTTGAATAGCACAGAGCCATTTGTATTGGTAATAGCCTACTTACACCAATGACAAGATCTTTAAAGCGGCGTCCTAACTCACCTAAAAGCTGAATTAAAATGACCTAAACACTGTACTTGTATTAGCCCCGCCCCTCCTCTCTCTCCTCCCCCCCTCCCGCCCTTCCCCCTCCACTCCTCCAATGTGTCACTGTTTCCCACTAAAGCGATTTCAGCGCACGCAGGGACTCGTCCCCACGGCGGCGGATGGCAACATGGCGACAGAGGTAAGGCTGTCATATTCTCTCTTTTAATGTCCTGCTTGATGTTTCGTTGACCAGCGTACACACTTGCATTACCATTTAAATAAAACAGGTGCAGTTAACGTGGTCAAGGAGTGCATTGCAGGCTGCACACGGTGAAACCACAATGTGCGGCTCACTTAAATCACTACGGACGCCTGTGTGTGTCCTATCATGCCAGTTTCGTCCGAGGGCTGGTCGTATATTTTTTTCTTTTCTTTTCTTCTTCCTGTAAAGCGTGTTTTGGCGTTTCAAAAGGGAAACGATTAGAAGGGAATTTGAAAGTCAGCTGTGTGCTTCATGGAAACTGAAATGGGGCAGAACCAGCGGATCACCTCCCCGCGATGTTAAGCTGTTTTAGTGTTTTTGTCTGTTGAGGCGCCCCGTTAATCCGGTGTCCACACACACACACACACACACACACACACACACACACACACACACACACACACACACACACACACACACACACACACAAACACTCTCTCTCTCTCTAATGCATAGCGTTCAGCACCATGGACAGCAGCCACGCCGCCCTGACCTTCTTCACTGCTGTCAGCCTCTTTCGCCTGCATCCGTGCTTTTAGAAATGCAAAAAGAAATTAATAATAATGAGTGTGAATAAAATGTATGTTTACCAAACATACACCCTGATTAAATATTTCCATCACTAACAGGAGATATTACAATAGTTTGGACGACCTTTTATCAGTCTGCCTCATCGTGTTCTGCCTGATCGATCTGTTGTGAGATGGAGTGAAATGTTGTCCCGTTTCCTGCTGTACTCTACCTGTGAGAACACAGAGAAAGGGAGGAAGAGAATGTGTGTGTGTGTGTGTGTGTGTGTGTGTGTGTGTGTGTGTGTGTGTGTGTGTGTGTGTGTGTGTGTGTGTGTGTGTGTGTGTGTGTTAGTTTAAAAGATAGTATGTCCAATGCTGGGCTCTGCTCCAACAGAACACAAGGCAGAAATGAGTGCAGACACTGAGCCACAGAGTGATTGATCACATCTCGTCTGCTTCTCCTCTATCATCCTAGACTTCCAAACCTGCCACTGTTTGTACACATTGTGATTGGACAGGTGCAGAGAGAGATGGAGCTCTCTCTGTGGACTCATTAAAGACATACTGTATAAAACCTCACCATATTGGTGTGTGTGTGTATGTGTGTGATTTATCCTCCTCAGTTCCACAATCTGCAGGAGTTGAGACACAGTGCATCTCTGGCTAATAAAGTCTTCATCCAGAGAGACTACAGCGAAGGAACCACCTGCCGGTTTCAGACCAAGTTCCCCTCTGAGCTGGAGAGCAGGGTGAGGAGACCATAGCCTGTGACTTTGGCTTTAAAAAAATATTGTCCTTATCTAACCTGCCTATCCAACCATGCATGCATTTGAAGGTATATTTGGAGACATCATAGTACTAGATTGAAACTACTGTAACTCCATAATTGATCTATAATGTATTAATGCCACCAATGAGTTGTGTGAACTGACATAGAGAATGTTTTGAATGTCATTCTTTCCTCCATGTTAGAAGGGATAATAGTTGCTAAATTGAAAGCAATATGTGCCAATTATTGTATGTCATATTTTTTTATCAAGAAAATCATCATATCAGTAATACAATCATTTCTTAGACAAACATTTATTAACTTTTGAACACCCAATACCCCACCAATGCCTATATTTTCATAACTACATGAATACGTAAAAATGAATACATAAAAAAGGTATCTGGTGAATACCTATCGTAGACTTTGCAGTATGTGCTCATTAATGACAAAAAGACAAAACAAACTGGCATGATACTTCCTGATTTTCCAATGTTCTACCTGCCTTTACCGCTGTACAGAGAATTCATGTTATTTAGAGTGGTTCAAAAATGTTAGAGTGGAGAGTTTTAAAGACACATATCATATAACTCAAATGTTCCAGTTAGATTTGGACCTTAGTTGCATGCCATATCCCTCTTTTTCTCTCCCCATGTTACCTGTCTGCTTCTCCACTGTCACTGTCAATCCTAACCCTGCTACTCATGACTCTGCGTGTGTTTGCAGATTGAGCGGACACTGTTTGAGGACACTGTGAAGACGCTGAACAACTACTACGCAGAGGCAGAAAAGATAGGAGGCCAGTCCTACCTGGAGGGGTGTCTGGCCTGCTCTACAGCGTATCTTATCTTCCTCTGCATGGAGACGCGTTATGAGAAGGTCAGACTGGCGATCTCAAACTCTATGCATTTTAATGGTCTTGGACGATGACTAACGTGTCTGGGATTCTGCACCATTTCTCGTTTTTCTTCTGTGTGTGTGTTAGGTGTTGAAGAAGATAGCCAAGTACATTCAGGAGCAGAATGAGAAGATCTATGCTCCCAGAGGGCTGCTCATCACCGATCCCATAGAAAGGGGAATGCGTGTTGTATCCTTACTCAATGTCTTTGGGTGCATGTGCATTTATACGTTCTGTTTAATAAACCACACTCTAGCAAATTCTTGGCCCCTAACTCTCCCACCAGATAGAGATCTCCATCTATGAAGACCGGGGCTCCAGTGGCTCCAGCTCGGGGAGCAGCTCGGTGTCCGGCAGCACCGCTCGATGACTGGGTGCTTCCTAACAACCATGTCCCCCTGATCACTCGCAACCCTGCAGGAGAACTGAGGACAATGATGCTTCCCCCTGTTCCAACACTTAGCACATACATCCCAAAGCTACGCTCTCACACAAAGGATTCACTTGCTTTTGAAAAATAAAGTCATGCTGCGCGTGACGTGCCATCCCGGTGTTCATGCTTATAAAACACGTGCTGCAGGAATTTGTTGCAAAGGAACGTGCATGCGCCGACACAGTCATGTTACTGTACGATGCGGTGTCTCAATTTCTCAATCTTATTTTCGCTAGTAATACTTTTTGTGTTCCTACCATTACCTTTCTTCCTGCCCTCTTTGAAGTTACCACAGCTTTGTGTAATCTGGTGGGTGAGAAAAGGATGAGAGAAAAAGAGGGAGGAATGAAGTGTTGAGGCACGAGTGAAGACCACAAGCCTCACCAAACCGCAGCCGCACCATGTGGTCCAGATCAGCCACTGCCGCACCGCACTGGACCATGGTGGACTGAACTCCACCATCAACCCTGCACACCAGACACTGGCGTCAAAACATGTTATCTGTAGCTCCGGCTGAGTTTCCAGATTTAAAATAATCTGCGTAGGATGTACAAGTATTTGAAGGCATCGCAAAGTTTCACCCACCAAGATAAACTGTACAAAGAACCTCATTCACCTCTGATGTAAATCATGCTGTCTGGTAGCAGATTAATGTCATTCAGCCCATCCATGTATGATATGTAGCAGATCTTCCGCATCACATGAAGCTTATGTAGTCTCACTTACACACACACACACACACACACACACACACACACACACACACACACACACACACACACACACACACACACACACACACACACACACACCTCGGTACTAACCTCTTTGTTTCAATGAGTGAAACTAACCATTCCTACATTTTTGATAATGCAAAAACATACTGTGCATTACATGCAATAGTAAGTAGGCAAAGAATGGGTCAAAAGGTCTTCCTGAATCTTACCTTCAGTGTTTTAAAATACACCAACCCTTCCTTGATTTCTGAACACACTTCCAAAGAACAATAACTGCCATAACTGGCTCACAAATGTGAATGTGTCTTTTATTTTGGTGACATTTTGTGCAACAACAAACTTTCGTACTGCTTATTGTTTGATACACGTGCAAATACGACTGGTGTCAAATAAATACTGTTTCATCACAGCTGCACAGAGCTCATCTTTCTCTTTGAAATAGACCTTTTACTGTGGCAGACATATTACTTCGTCACAGCAAAAGTACAGGTGTTTACAATAACATTAATAATGGCCTTGTTCCATTCAGGTGTGCCAGTAAGCCATGATTGTAACCCAGAATGCATAGTAGCAGGGCTCTGCAACTCGAACTCCTAAATGGAAAGCAGTTATTAAAGCTGCAATAATCAAAAAAAATGTATATTAATAATGGATCAAACTCAGAGAATTTTAAGTTAAACTTTACTCTGGAGAGCTTGTTTTAATTTTACGCAGCTTTACGGTTTTGTTTTAGTCTTAATGCTCTCATCAGTGTCGGCAGCTGTTTTCAGTGAAAGAGCAACAAGCTGGTGAACAAAGTGAAGCATTTAGCAGATAACAAGCTAGGTATTTTTGTCAGGAGACAAACAGAGCCAAAAGAGAGTGAATACTGGACTCATTCGTCAGGTGGAGTCAGAAACACGACTTCCAATAAATAATAATTTGCTCTGTAACTGCTGGATGTGTAAATAAGCAACTGTTTGCTAACACCTTAGCCATAACAATTTTATTGGGTGATAATATACTAATGTTCATGCTCATTCCGCTGCCCCCAAATAGCCAGAAAAAAAAAAAGAACATTGGTCATGGCTGCTTTAATGCTACTAATTACACGTTTGACACATCAATAGTGCCTTGAGATCTCTTTATGTAATCTTGGCTGGACAGGATTTAGGTTAACCATCAACTATATGGACGTATTTTCATATCCACATGTAAAATTGACTTACTGGATAATAGGTACAAAGATATTTATATTAGGCACAACAGACCTTTTTCACAAAACACAGTTTGGCATGTCACAGTAAAGAAAGGCACAGGTGTCCATAATACAATTAATGATTGCTGTACATGCTGGCTTACTGGGGCACTTAAATGTTGCCAACCATAATGTTATTACTAACACCGGTGATTTTCCTAGTCACAAGTCGAAATGTCTGCTGTGGAAATGGTCTACAGTAATTAATGATTATGATTTAAAACGTATTGCATGCACTAAAAACTTCAGACATCAAATGTCAGATAAAAAAAATAAATGCTAATTTAATGTTATAACAAGTTTTGGTCAGCTTTGTAAAAGGAATGATACGGAACCCAGTTTTTAATTCTTTACTTATAAAATGGAGGGACAACTGCGTACACCCAGCTCACCAGGAAACTGCCTAGTGTAGGATTTCCAGATACTAGAACATGCCTTCTGATAAAACAGACTTGCTGTTACTGTACTGCATGTCACAGGAAGTCCAGTCTTTTTGCAAATGCTTGGTCCAGGCTGTCTTACTGTATTGACTTTACCCTAAAGACTACCAACCCCCGAGATCTGCCAGTGCAGAGATCACCATGACACACTGCAGTAAAACAAACAGTCTTATAACAGGAGGCTTCAAACATGGAGACAGAGGTGGAGCAGACGCCATCGTAAAATGGAGCCAACGCTGCATGAATGCATGGACAGAATAGGGGAGAAGAAGAAAAAATGGGGGAGGAAAACAAGGAAAGACAGACATCAGATTAAGACAACACAGTACAAATGGATGAAACTGACACAGGCACATGGAAGGAAGATGTAAAAATGGCAGAAGAGAGATGCAAACAGGAGAATAAAGGAACATATTTCCTTTGTACAGAGAGCTAGACCTTTGTGATTATTCCAGCTAGTCTTAGTAAATCATTTTCACATGGCTGCAGGTTTTTAGTGAAAACTCAGTGGGTCTAACATGCAGGCAGTTTGTCAAAGTTTATGGAGTGATGAAGTTGTGTATGTGAGACTAGAGGGAGTCTCTCAAAGCACTGAATACAGATACAATTGTTTTGTATCTATGAAATGACAATCTGACCATATCGATTAGTAGCAGTTTATTTAGGGATTTTGCCATGACATATACAACAACCATTACCTAGTAGTTAAAAGGTTGAGAAAAAAATAGAAACACAACAATATTACAACTACTCATAGCGTAAAGAAAACAAACACAAGTACAGACAAAAAAAGAAAAGTATTTTAAAACGTTTTCTGTAAAGATGTATTTTCTACAGCAATTTTTTGATTGCATTCGATTCGATTATCTTCACAGACCTGTGGAAACGGAAAAATTCAAGAAAATAAAGAAATTTGATTTAAATGGTTTTATTCATCTTTAAAAAAGTCACTTCATTTAAAGAACTGATTAAAAAGAAAATGTGCTTACCTGCACAGCGGCCATTCTTAACAGAAAAGCCTTTACCACACTGAACAAAAAGAAGAAGAAAAATCATTGGTATATAACAAATATTAGCAATTGTAATACTTTTAGTTGTAATATTTAGATAAAAAAAAAAATTGTGTTGTGTGTTATTTTCTACTGTTATTTGTTGTGAAACTGCTTCTAATTGAACTGAAATTGACAGTGAGAGAAAAAAAAGACAAAAGACTGACTGTGGTGGGTTGGCAAAGTTTTTTAGGCCACTATCACAGACTACCTCGAACATTATAAGTGTTCATAATTGATGTCGTGGATCAATTCTGCGTACCTGCGTGTCATTGGCAAGCAGAGACATTTCCCCTCCTTTGGGATAGGCTACCTCAACCACTGAGTTCATTTCACCAGGCTCAAGGGTTCGAGTGATGGAGCTGCTGTCTGGCCAGGAGACCTCCAGCACCGTCACCTCATCGTTACCTGGGAGACATGGGTAGAAAGAAAATCACTGAGCATCACACAAAAGGAAAATATACCTTTCAAAAAGTTTGTGTGTGTTAGGACAACACATGATATTACATGTACTGTATTACATTACATGTTGACGGAAAAGTCTGAGCTTTTGGGAAATCCTTTTTTTTTTTTTAAAGCTTATTTTTGTTGGATATTTTAGGCCTTTATTTGAGAGGACAGCTTAAGACATAAAAGGGGAGCGAGAGAAGGGGAATGACATGAAGCACAGGGCCGCAGGTCAGAATCGAACCCCGGGCCGCTGCAGCGAGGACTGAGCCCTCGTACATGGGGGCACATGCTCTACCAGGTGAGCTACCAGGGCAACCTGCTTTTGGGAAATCTTTGCGTAGAGTTGGATGAGAAGATTGATATGACTCACATGTCTGTACTTTATGCATGAAGATGGAGCCAGGAAGCCATTCGCTTAGCTTAGCATAAAGAGTGGAAGCGGGGGAGGGAGGGAACAGCTGCCGTGGCTCTGACCATTGTTAAAATGTGAAACTACTGGGACTTCACAGACTCTTGACATTTTCAGGTTGCCGAGAAACTAGCACAGAAGGGCTAAAGCGATGAATAATGTTGTTGTTTGTCAAGAAATGATGATTCCAGCACGTTACTCCCTATAAAAACATAAATTTTTGAATCTGTTTGTTGACGGAATAAACAAACTAAATACATGTTAACTAATAAGCTTCAGGGGCTTAAGTAGGCAAATTCTTTATGCTAAGATAAACTGATCAAAGATAATCTGGTATCGATCTTCTCATGACACTCTCAGCAAGAAAGCGAATAAAAGAGTCTAAGTGTATTTCCCAAAGTGTTGAACTCCACTGTACTAATAAAAACAATGTGTAGATTGGGTTTAATACATGCAATAAAAATAATGTAGATGTATATGTTTGAGTGTCCCATTTTCTTTCAGTGTTTTTGGATTTTAAAGTGTGAAAGGAAGTTACCTAAACCAAAGTGTGCGACAGGCTCCATCTCACACAGGTACCCCGAGCCTCCGTCAATGATGCGTGTGTGTGCTCCACTGTGACCGGTGAAGGCTGTCACCTTGGCTCCCCGGGCAAAAGAGCCAAACCTGGTGCGAGGGATGACCCGCAGCCAGTTGTTGGACGAGCCCTGATGAGGATTGACAGTTCTTTAGGGCTAGGTTAAAACACACACACACACACACACACACACACACACACACACACACACACACACACACACACACACACACACACGCACACACGCACACACGCACACACGCGCCATACACAACGCCGCACCTGTGTGACTTTGAAGATAGAGATTGGCTGCTGGGCACTCTCTCCATGTGCCAGCAGCAGGTCCAGCTGTCCGTCCCCATCGAAGTCTGTCACAGTGCCACCTGTCCAAAACAAACAGAGCTTTCACTGCACTGACCTACATAACAACTTCACTGTGGTGTTTATCTGACAGCTGTGTCTCTGCAAATCTTATCCACACAGATAGGTAGTAGAGATGATTCACTTCAAGTTTGGAACATTTTGAGAGAAAACGGATGAAATTCTGTTGTCCAATGTCCTCTGTTGCGAGTTGAGAGAAAGCTGACCTGTTCCTCGCCCCTGCGGCTCTGCAGCATCTCCCACATTAAGCTCCTGGATCAAAGGGTCTGCATCAGCTCTCCTTGACACCCTGCAAACAAACGCACAATAATCTAAATATAGCTAATAATGTAAACAATAATCCAGGATTTGTTTAAACAGAGTTTAACAGTTATTTGTGTAATAGTGTGTTCGTATAGGACTTACATAATAATTGAAATGTTACCTGAACAACCTGTTAGGGGCGCTGTGTCTGTAAGCAATATTGTTGAAAAACACCTCAAGCTCCTTGTCGTTGTCAAAGTCGGCAGCGATGACTGTGCGAATAGGTGAGGGAGCTGCAAATCCTCCAGTGGCTATGTTCTGCACAAGAGAACACTGTCAAGTCTTGCTTTATCAAACTCGCTTTTCCCCCACTGTCGCGGTCTCCTTCCTTACCCGGAATTTAGAGTCGCTGCCCTGCAGGAAAAGTCTGTTTGGGCCGTTCCAGTTGCCATAGACGATGTCTGTCTTTCCATCGCCATTGAAGTCAGCTAGTGCTACTCCTCTGCCATGCTGGTCCCGGTCCTCCACACCTGCAGAAGTTACACAATGTTGAAAGCCTTAGTGCTGCTAGTGCTGGAATAATAATACAATGTATTTGGATATGAATTCCCCTTTAAAGCCCTTTATGTGTAGGATTTGAAAATTCCCTATATTGGCAAACTCTTAGTGGTAGTATCAAAAAAAAGACACTCTGGCAGACAGCATTGCATTTTGGTACATTTTCAGTGTAATAACCTCAATATTTCAGTTACCTCCCTGGTCTCATTTATTCAAAACTTTTCAACAAGAAACAAGAGTCTTCAGCCAAGCTGGCGGCTCTGTGAGGATGTACTTAGGCACAGCGGCGCTTTGAGCTAAACATTCACTGACAATGACATTGCCAACATGCTTATGCGTAGCAGGTACGTTTACCATGGTCACGGTCTTAGTTTAGCGTGTTAGCATGCTAGAATTTGCTTATTAGCACTACACACAACGTATATCTTCTTCTGACTATACCTGCTTCTTTCCTTCCTGTTTCCTACCCACCTGCCTGTCTGGCCACATCAACAAAAGTCCCGTCCCCATTATTCCTGAACAGGAAGTTGGGTCCGTTCTCGTTGTCACAGAACACGTCCGACCTCGACTGGCTCAGGATCGGTCCGACCACCACACCGCGCCCCCCTGCACAAAGAGCAAAGCGCTGAATGCTTCAGCTGATTCAGAACACTTCAAAACATCACAGACTTCCAACTCTCCAACATGAGACTCCTGACCTGTGAACTTGTTGACCCCGGCCTCGGCTGCCACGTCAGACAGAGCGATGATGCCCTTGGTGATATCACTAGCTGCCTCATCCATCTCTAAGAGGGCGTGGGGACCGACGTTGCCACTGGCATAGTTGGCCACGTAAACTGAGTAACGGCCTGTTCCCTGCAGAGCAACAACAGGCACGAGAGTGAGAGTAAGACTTTTTGTTTTTTGGGGCATTTTAGGCCTTTATTTGTATAGGACAGCTTAAGGGGGATGAAGGGGGAGAAAGAGGGGGAACGACATGCAGCAAAGGGCCCCAGGTCAGAGTCAAATCTGTGGCCGCTGCGTCGAGGAGTAAACCTCTATATATGGTCGTGCGCTCTACCAAGTGAGCTTCTTTTTGAAGATTTTTTTGAAGGAATTGTGAATTATTGAGAAACCGCAAAAAAAAAAAGTAAATAGAAATCTGCCTGTGAGACTTCATAAATAGGTTTACTGACCTTTCTGTCAACACATGCAACCGAACGTCCTGCCATGTGATTAGCGACACCACGACGCACATTGTGTGCATCCCCCAGAAGATCTTCAAAGCGGCCATTCCGAAACTTGAACAGCTTATCTGAATAAGTTGCCCGTCCTACATTTTAAAAAAAAACAAAAAACCAGTCAGTTATCATGAGGAAAAAAGGCCAATGCAAAAATAAGTAAAAAACTAACAAACAATGAATCCAGGTGTTTTTTGCTTGTAATAAGTAAAACAAATCTGCCAATGGACCAAGTACAAAATTCACTTGGTAAGATTTCTTGAAATAAGATATTATCTTCAAACAACATGATCAATATTTTACAAATAACACAGCAGCTGAAAAACCTTTTGAGATGTTAAAAAGAAGCTTGTTTCATCTGAAATACGACTCAAAGCAAAATGTTTTCCAGACTCTTTCACTTAACAAGATATTTGAGATTCATCGTCTAAAATCAAGTCCCTATATCTCACTGAAATATTACTTGTTAGGTGATTGTGTCTTATATTAAGTGTTATTACATATTATGACTAGAAATTAGATGAATATACTTGGTAAGATTTTGCTTTTTTTAAGTGCATTCAGCTACCTGAAATTACTTGCTGGGGTAAAACATCTTTGAGGACATATCATAAGAATGCACTATTTACCAGAGTAGGCATTGTTTGTGTTGAGGAAGTAGATCTCCTCACGTCCATCTCCATCCACATCACAGGCAGTAACTCCAATAGCATTTCCTGCTCGGTCCCTCAGGGCGTAATATGGAGAGTTGCTGTCATCAACAGCAATGTTTACCAGCCTGTTTTGAGTGCGATCGTACTTCAGCACCAGGTTGGGCCCATTGTACCTGAGGGAGAACATCACACACACATTTGTTTGCACATATAAGAATTTCTATACAGTGAAATGAACATATGAAAGAAGCCAACCATTTTCACACTCACCCTGCCACAACCACTTCAAGGTCTCCGTCACCATCCACGTCTGTAACAGCCATTCCATAGTTGAGTTGTGTGGGATTGTGCAGACTGTCAGGAGGAAGTATTGTCTGTGTTACAACCTGAAGCATGGGCTCAGAGCCCTGGGCGTGGGGCTGATGGCAGAGTCCAAACAAAAGGAGCAAGAGACCTGAACCCCACATAATTTCAACCTGGTGGAATACAGAGCAGGGCTGGGTTATGCATTTCAATTTATAATGCAGATGATGCACAACTCTTTTGTTTAAAGCAGGGCAGACATACTGATGATGAGCAAATATATTGTATAGAGATACTGTGCATGAATAACATGTATTTACAGAGGAACACCACCAATTCAATTGATCAATATTACACATCAAAGTGTACAAAAAGCCTAAATTATGTGAAGGGATTCAAAGTGATCATCAAAACAAACATAAATAAAATATAGAGGAAGAAGTTAAGAGTCTTCAAACACAATAACAATCATTTAAGCCACAATACAAGATAGATTAAAGTTTGAGGGGTTTCTCTGCAAATCCACCAATTTCCCATTTTGAGAAGATAATCCTACATTTGAAAATAAATCATCTAGATGCTTGCATAATGTCCATAAAACAAACATTTTGTATCTATACACAGATATATTAACGCTCTGTAGTGTTAGTAGTGACATTTTGAGGATTTCTTGGTTAACTGTTGTTAAAAATGATGCACGATATATATTCTTGCAGCACTGAGTCCTCATCCTTGTTTGTTTCTGAGCAGATTGGCGTGTAGGAATTTTTTTTTTTTTTTTACTTCAAAATCCTTCTTACCTGACAGCTCTATCAGTGTATATATAGATGGAGATGATCTGACTTCGCTGCAGCGATGTGAGTGCACAGAGCGCTGTTTGTTATATTAGTTGGCAAAGATCCTCCACCTTTTACATATCTTCTGCTTTGAAAATTTACGAAACAGCTTGTGTAACTTATGTGAAGATTGACCAATCAGCGAAGAACTGCGTGCCTAATTAGAATGTTGACCAATGGCTGATCTGTGCTTCTGTGAGCGTGTATGTCAGAGGCGGAAGTCTGCTCTGTTTGTGGCTTTGTATGCGCTGCTATACAAATACATTACTGCGACGACAAAGGAAGAATACATTCAAGCGACAGCACATTAATAATTCCTGCCGGGGTAGAAATACTGACATATAAAGACGATAAATATTCTGATGAAAAACCAATTCGACGGTAAACAAACGTACTCGCCGTCCAGAGTGGTTCAGCTGCAGCGCCTAACAGGAACGCTATCTCCCAAAAAGCTTTGCATTGTCCTATGCTTGCGTCATTAGTGCGACGAAAATCTGTATCGAGCTAAACATAACAAACACGGGTAAGCCGACAGAGCAACCGTTATTATATATAATTTGTTAAGGCATGCTTTTGAATGAAATGAACGTCATTACATTTTAATGTACATCGGTATTAACTTTATGTTTATGTCCTCAATAAACAATGATTACAACCTCAGCTAGTGGACGTTAAGTTAGCTGAATTGGTAAGCTAACTAGCTAACAGCATTGTCGTGGTTGAATGCTTTTAGTCAAATTTATAGACTAGGAAAAAAAAACTACCGAAAGGGGTGATGCCAAAAGTGCTTGATTTCTGACGAAAGGCCCTTTACTATTTCCACAGTATTGACTCTTCTCCTGTTTTCTTTTCCTCTATGATGCAGGTAACGTTATTTTTTAAACATAATTAAATAATGGAGTTGGAACAGGCAACAGAAGACTGTGCTCAAACCCAGCCAACACCCACACCTACCGCTCAGTCAAAGAAGCCCACTCAGGGTCTGTATGTGCCCAAGCAACGACTTCAAGGCTCCAAAGAGAAAGCTCAGACTCAGGGAGAAGTAAAACCAAGACCCCGGCCTCGGTACACCGACAAGGCAAAGAAAAACGCCAAGAACAAGAAGGACAAGGCTGGAGCAGCGGCCAGGGAAGCGTCTGTTGGAGGAGAAGATGGAGGTAAGACAGAGAATGGGGATCCTGATGTGAAGGAAGAGCAGTTACAGGATACAGATGTGCCGGTTAATGGTCAGCCTGACGCCACCAATGTGGAGGCAGATGTTACCTCATGGCTGGAAGAAACATCCCCTCAGGAAGGGGAAGGGGAAGGGGAAGAGGAGAGTTGGGACACCTTGTTCAATGATGATGGAGATTGTCTGGAACCACACCTACTTAAGGAGGTGAGAGCTTGGTCTGAGTGGTAGAACCGTGCCCAAAATATACACACACACACACACACACACACACACAGATTTGTCAGTTTATTTGTATGCAGTCTAATACGTTTTCTTATAATACACTTAACACTTACAACACAGCAGGAAAACTCAAATCCAATTGTCCTTTCCCTCTTCTTCCACTTGTTCTCATCTGCTCTCACTCTTCTCACTTCTTCCCTCTTCAGCTCTCTTTGAAGGAAGGTAGAAAGAAGAAGTCAAACCAGGACCCCAGGTTTGATTACTACAACATGGACCGAGATGACGAGGACGACATCGACCTCACAGAGGACGAACTCGCTCACATTGTAGAGATCTACGACTTCCCTGCAGAGTTTAAGACGGAGGACCTTCTCAAGTTATTTCAGTGCTACCAGTATGTAGAATTCAATGTACCACTCCTAGCCTTGCTAGTCCTTGCTGCATTTTAAGATCAACATTGGAATCCTGACTAAAGCACTATAATAAAATCTCAGAGAATGTGGTATCCCTGGTATTTGCATTGCATCTGAGGGCCACAAGACGCAGGAGTAACAGTTTTGTCTTCCTTTAGTTTTTATATCAGTTTTTCTGCACTGCTTGTTGTGTGACTATTCACTCCCTCTGTTTTTCAGAGAGAGAGGCTTTGACATCAAATGGATTGATGACTCCCATGCCCTGGGCCTCTTCTCAAGTCCCATAGCAGGTTAGTGAAGTGCTGCATCACATCAGAGGCAATCTTGGAGACATCAGCTATCAACCTGACAATGTTTTAGCCTCCGGCGGCAACGGCCAATATTTCGGGGGTTCCAGTGAAGCCTGCCGATATCCGGATAACGGATCATTGTTTACAGTCTGAGTTAATACCTTTTGTAACCGTTTTAGCTCTAGACAACATTTCAGCTGAATCATCGTCAGACGATAGCTGATGGGTTCCGAGATTGCATTTTGAGGTCAAGGTAGACTGAGGTCAAACTATCCCAAATAGGGAAATCGGGTGATCAAGGTGCAGATACACAAAGATACACAAAACAGTCATCAATCAATGTGTTCAATTGCTCAAACGTGATTGGTCAGCACTACTCGGACTACAAATGGAAACAAGAATGCTTCCAATACCAAAGTCTTGTCCATTTGCCTACAGATTCTGCATTCATATGCAGATATCTGTTTATAGAGATTAAATAAAGGGTGGTTCAGGTGGGGAATACTATCCTCTACAGAAAATATTGTTGTGATACTTTTCCCTGCCATAATGGGAGGAAATAAAGTAGACTCTGATGGAAAAACTCAAGACTATCGACATTAGTTAGGCGTTGTAAGCTATTATATGATATTGTGGTGAGTTGTAAGAGGAAACACGTTTGAATCACGTTTTGACATCACTTGGCAACTTTTTCAGTTGTCACCAAAATATATTAAACAACATGTGACTGTATTGAATAAATAAATATTTTACTGTCTGAGTTGTTGGTGTTTCGTTGTTGTTGTATTGTATTTAACAGATTTTCCCACCCCATAGACCTGTGTAATTTGTTTCTTCTCCATTTTCAGCTCGTGAGGCTTTAAGATCCAGACATCCACTGATGAAGTTGCGACCTCTTTCCAAATCCTCCTCTGCCATAAAGGCCCAAGCTCGTAGCTGCTCAGGTACAGCTGTGTGCCTTTCCAGTTCTTTATCAATTTGGCTTCTCTAGCTCACATATTTAGAGACTAATATTATGTTTACATTACTATCTTTTCTTCCCATCCTCAGACTACCTCCTGCCTGCTAAAGAGAGACCTCAGACCAGTGCAGCACTGGCTCGAAAGCTTGTGATCGGTGCCCTCGGTATAAAGAGCAACCAGACAAAGGATCAGCGTGAGTCTGAGAGGAAGAAGCTGCAGGAGGCGAGAGGTACATTATTAACAGAGATGTTATGTCCAGCTCATAATTGGGTTTTTTTATGTGAAGATGTACAGTGGTCAGCGGAACATCTTCTTTTGAAGGCCTGGGCTGCATTTCATGGCCCTTATTTGATAGCTCCTCGACTCCTCGGAACCAGCAGTTGTTCTGTCCCTCCTCGGTGAAGGCCGTCTCAAAGCTCCTATTTCTGCCCCCGAAGAGCAAGGAGGGATCATTGAGGGGAGGGATCATTGAGGAGGGATCATCGAGGAGCTATAGGCGAGGATACACGAGAGTAGCCTTCCCTGAAGCCGTGTAGTTTAAGGAGTTGCTAACGAATTCATGTGATGCTTTAAAGGAAAAAAAAAGACATCTCCTCCCTCTCAAAACAGATTTGCTCATTGCCTCTCTCCTCCCATGATTTCCTTGCGTCTCTCCTGTGCCTACTCGGTGTAAAAGAGACAAGTGGAGGACTCAAGGAGGCAATTTAAGAGCCATGAGATGCAGCTCTGGTCTCTCAGCATGTAGCCTAGGTGTGTGAGAAGCAGCCTTTTGACTGAAATACTGCAGATCTTTATTGCATACGTGAATAATGGGTTGAATAGGTTTGAGTGTCCAGTAGGGCTGTCACGGTATTGATTTTTTTCATAGCGCAGAAATTTGTGAAGTCATTTAAACTGTCGCAGTTACCACCATAAAACATGTATTAATTTTAGCTGTTATAAAACAGTTCTATCTAGCATACATATTCTAAATAGCTATCTTTATTTATTAAGTTATTAAGAGGCTGATTGCAGGAATATTGGTCTGCATCAGAGCATGTGAGTGGAGCACACGCGAGCGGGAGGGTTTTGGATAGAGCGCAGAGAGGATGTTTCAAAAAGTTGGAGCGTTGCCTTACCTCCCGCTCTGGTGCCGCTGAGTTCTAAGCATTGCCGAGCCCTGCCCAGGCTCACATTGTACGTGCAGATGAAGGCGCCTGTCCGCCCTCAATACCCAGAGCATCGCCGGCATCTGGCTGACTTTTGCCGGCGGGTGAACAAGGAGCTCCTGGCACTGGCAGCATGGAGGGGAGGGCGGGCACCATTTCATAAATACAACGCAGCATGGGGAATAAACCGATCTGTGAGGAGGAGTGGGAAATTCTGAAAATTTTAAAGAAAGGATTATACTTACCACTTCGTTCAGATGCTTGAGGAGAGACTGTCGACCTAATTTACCAACAATATCTAAAAGTGTGGGTAAAGAGATAGGCTCAAAATCGGACAACACAGTATGAATTACAGGTGTATCCGCGAGAGCTCACTAGGAACATAATTGGTATATTCCTGCAGAGTATCCGTTATAAAGACGACAAAAAGAACCAACAGATTGTCACATAATTCCGTGGGTATAACTCCCGGCATTAATTAATATTAAAAACACTAACAGTCCTTATCCGACTGTCCTAGTCTTTGCATCACAAGGTTTCCACCACAAGTGGGAGCTGTGTTGTTGCAAGTTGATGTGAAGTTGCTCTCCGTCCACTGCTGCACAGATCATAACAGGTCTATAATCAGTACAGCAGCCTTTTCCCTTCACAGATGGAACATAAGTATATAGGCACAGAAAACCACAAATGGCTGTCCACTAAAGAGCCAGTCAGGAAGTTAGGACCTTGAGTATAGGAAACTAAAAAAAGTTCCTTTTGTTCTTACTGCTGTGCTCTTTATGTAAGATCACAACACGCACAGTGGATGTCAGCGCAGACGTGCATCATGTGCTGAACATTGTGTCCTTGGAATTAATGCCACGTAAGGTCTTATCCAGAGATTAATTAACCGCCAGCTCTTCAGTCTGCCTCAGCTCTTTACTTCCCCGACCGTTATACAAATCTAGAGCACCAAATAGACGTAGTCTTGTAGAGTTAAGGGCTTTGGCTGATTGATATGCTGAACTGTGTCTTTGTGATTTATTTTATTTTTTTCAGAACAAAAGCACCTGGCAGCCAAACAGAAGGAAGATGCTTGGGAGGGAAAGTGACTGAACAGAAAACCACTTTTCTTTCACTTTTTCTTTCTTTTTAGATTCCTTGATTCGGCAGAGGCTAAAGTCTTCTCTGTCTCTTGTTTTGCTCTGTTTTTGTCAACTGACCGCTCCTTCCTACCACCGTACTTCCCAGAAATGTAGTCCCACCAATTTTTTCCTTCTTTCCGCCACTGTCCTTTACCAATTGTTACTGCCGGTCTCATCATCCACTGTCCGTTTGCCTGCCGTGTTACATCAGATGAGAGGGTCCTACTATAGTTCTCCCACCTTTTTATGTTTATAGTTTGTCCATGCAGGGACTGCTGCCTCTGTGCCATGACCCGGGCTAACACAACCGACTCACCAGGGTTTTGTTTTATATTTCGTAAGATTGTAACCACCGTCTGTCGTGAAGCACCCAGTCTAACCATTTGTCTTACCCAATTGACTAGATCTAAGGTCTCATGTTTGTCTTTATATGGATTTTTTATGTTTTTAAAGATGACCCAAGTACATCCACCTGTAAATGTGAGGGAAGCTAAGTTTTGTGTTGAAGGTCCCGAAATATTAAATTCAATCATGGTGATCACTACACTATATATGAAGACATTGTTGAGGACCTGTTAGCTCGTCTTATTAAACATTTCTGAGAAGTGAAAAGCCTCCAAATAAGTTTCATGGCTGTTCTGTCTGTTGAATCCTAGGCGTATGTATTTAATGTTGTGTGCTCTTCTTTACACATTTTCAACGAGAGGAGTCTTGTCCAAGAAAAACTGATATAGTTCATTCTGGTCATACATTCTGAAGAAGACATTTCAATCAAATAAGCTTTTAGTTGACAGAGAGATTTTGTCTTCATCTCACTAGCCAGTTAAAAAAAGGAAAAAGTATTTTGGGGTTTGTTTTTGGGGAAAAAAAGATTCTTTTCTGAACACTCAGACTTTACACTAGAGGAACCCCACCTTGTCCATGTGTAATGTGTCCGTCCAATAGTTGAGGCAAAAATCTTTGCAGGCCAAAAAAATGGTCCTTTATAATAATTTACCTTCTTAAGACATTGTGAATGACATACATTTTATCCGGTGCTAGTATATTTGAAAGCTATATCCTAAACAATAAGTAGTATTAGCTCTTAACATGGCCGCACGTTTCACAGAACTAGGCTCAGCATACTATTGAGTAGATTTTTATTCACCAAGCTAAAATATTTTCGTGAAATAAGTTGTTGATTAAGGGAAGTTCAACTCCAGTTTCTGTGGTAGGTCGATTGATACAATTCTGCAACACCAGGGTCTAATCACAACTCTTTCAAACTGCTTTAGATTTAAAAAAAAACAACATCTCAACATGCTGTTTTTCTTTGTTCCTGGAAAATTTCGATTTTGGGCATTTTACTTAGAGAGAGACGACGTTTCCCAGTTCATAGTCATGTTTAATAATTCAGCTTCCTGAAACACACACATCCAGGCTCAGGAGACTTTTGTGACCGCTGGAAGCAGCTGCCTCCTCTGAGGCTTCACCCAGCGTGACGCTGCGTCTCCTTCACCTCCTCAGACAAAGAGCTGCACATTTGTTATTTGTTCTTATGCAAATTATTTTAACTTAATATCAACTTCAAAATAAAATGTGCTGCTAACTTGTGGCCTCACTATCTGCTAGTTGTTAGTGGATGATATGTTAACATAGTAATACGACAGGTGTAGTCATTCGTGTTAAAAGATGTTGCCTGCAGACATCAATTTATTAAAATAATTGTGAAATTCAACTCTACCAATACTATATATCCATACATCAGTGCAGTCCATTACTGCTGTAAGGAAACCAGCTTGTGTAACAGTTTGGCTCATTGGCTGTGGACGACTGAGACACAGTGCCACGTGGCTCATAGTGGGCTAATTAAAGTGCTGCAGCCTCAGAGGAGGCAACCATTACTTGTTCAGTTTTTGTGTTCATTTCTTTTAAATCGGTAAGTCACAATGAGCGTGACATAAATATTCACACTATTCAAATACAATCTCGGCAGGTATTAATCTTTTTCCAAAGTGTCCTTCTTTCCAAAGATGTATTTGCATTAGGAGTGACAGTTTTATGTTGTTTGTTGTCAGCAGCACATCATACATACTCATACATTGATATGATATGAATTTGTTGTATGGTTGTTAAAAATGCATTTGACAGCATGTGTTTTGGGGATTAGAGAAATACTATTTTATTTAATGGGGAAGGTGTTAAAAAGACAACTGTATCTTATAGTTTTTATTTATGCCTGAATTATGTAATAATTTATGTAAACTTTTCCAGGAACTGAACGTAATGATGT
The DNA here is from genome assembly GCF_010015445.1 of Perca fluviatilis. NCBI lineage: Eukaryota > Metazoa > Chordata > Actinopteri > Perciformes > Percidae > Perca > Perca fluviatilis. Next base: position 17,654,948 of record NC_053112.1, read on the forward strand.
AAATGATAATATGCCAAAACGTTTTTTTAATTAAATTTTAAATGTGAATTTTACTATTTACTGCTTTGCTTTACTATGACATTCAACAATAAATGGTCCTATAGTTTGACTCACTCACACTGTCATTCATTTCACATTTCACAGAACAATAAGATAAAATGTATGTTTTGTCATTATGTAAGCTTACACTTTTGTGTGTCTTTGTAGTATTCAGATCATGTCAAATATTAAACGCTTTTCTTGTTGTCATTCCTCCTAAAGCTTTTTTTGTCTTCTTTTTTTTTTTTTAACTGTTGAGGTCTCAGCTGGTCTCATTGCACACTTGACTGTCTCTTCCAGTGAGGAATAAAACCAAATGTGGACACATTTTCATAGTGAGTTTGCCAGAAGAGAAGTGGACCTCCCTGTACTCTGTTGTTCTTGCAGCTGAACTAGATTCTTTACCATCATCGTGTGAGATCTGAGCCCTGCCTATAATCTCATACTTTACTGTGGCTTCACGAGGAGGTGATGTACCGCAGAGCAGCCTGCTGGGTGCCTCGCACACAATCATTAGATTAACTACACAAACACAAACCACTACTGAGCAACTGGTGGTTCCATGTGCCAGCTCTGCATGTCATGGAGCAAATTAAATGTGAGGCATGGTCCAAATGAAGGAATAATCTAATGTCCCACCAGAATAAAGGACTCTGGTGGTGTAGGGTGGTGAGTGTCCCGCTTGATGGTGTTTTAAGCCCCCAACGTCTCCTTCCAGGCAGCGCTGCGACCGTTGACTTTAAGGCACCTAACCCTAACCCTAATCTTAAACATAACCCTAACCATAACCATTGCCTAATTGACTTCAAGGCAGCGCTACGACCGTTGACTTCAAGGTACCTAACCCTAACCTTAACCATAACCATAACCATTGCCTAATACTAGTGCCTTCCAGGCAGCGCTGCCCCGGAGACGTTGGGGGCCTAAAACACAGATAAACACTGTCAGCAGACACATCTTCCATCACCTTCCTCATTTTAATTCAAAGATTTGCTACTAATGGCACTCAAACTGATATATCACCACCACCTGAGCAATAGTATTATCATTGCATTTATTTACATTCATCTTGTAGAGAAGAGCTGTATAACAGTCCAGAGAGATGATAATGCACACTTAAAGCGAGACAGTGTAAGATTTGAAATTACACTCTTTCTCTTACAAATTTAAGCAATAAAACACAATTCTTAATTCTTAAGCCTTACTTGGTCTGGTAGGCCTATGACCAGTAGGGTAGCTCATGTTAGCTCATGTGAGCTAATGTTAGCTAACATTATGTTGCTGTATAATGGACATGACTGATTCGGTTTGCTGACTTTGTGGCTCTTCTCCACTTGTGCTACTGTTACAATAGCAAAGCATTTTAGCTAAATGCGAGACAGTAGTTTAGCATTTAGCATTATCCCATAACTGTCACTTGTAGCCGCAGTGGCCTTAGAGGCTGCTGAAAAGCAATTTAAATAGTCCTTTATTCATAGACTTCTTTTAATATATCAACAAAGTGATAGTATAGTCATAACCTTTAGGAAAACAGTAGCCAGTAACAGCCAACATCAGCACTCGTCTGCCAATGTAACTAAAAATGGCATTTCTTTTAAAATTTCTATCATTCTTTTTGAACTTTGTATAACTAATTTGATTTTAATTTGTTCTTTTACTTATAGAAAGTGAAAATTATATTCTTCAACTCATAAAATGGTAAAATAAGACCAAAGTAAGCGACTTATTAAAAGTATAGCCTATGTAATGTGACAATGGGCAGCTGTGAGAGTTTCCACAGTGTATGTGTTCATCAGTGGGAATGAGGTTGGAAACAATCATAAAATACGGGTTAGCTCAGGCTCCCTGGGAAAGGATGGGAAACCCAGGCGTTGTTGAAGCTTTAATCTTTTTACAGGAGATCTTTTATTTTTATTTTTTTTTATCTGCTGAAGGAAGCAAAGGAGTCTACATGCTATTGTGATGAGACAATCGAAATTTGCATAAGGCACTGTATAACCTGCTTGCTGCTGTTAGGGGTAACTTGTCCTTTTGTTATTTATCTTTCCTATATAGTCAGTTAAAGTTATCGTATTCCCTACATCTTCTGCAGAAACTAACATTACCCATTATCTTTGTTCTGCATTAGAAAACTCTGCAGTCAAATAACAATGCCTCAAATAACCATAGTTTGTCAATTTGACGTTTATTCTTTAACTACCATTACCAAGTACTGTTAAAGGCGCAATACCGTGGTACAACCACATCTCATCTGATGTTTCCGATGCTGAACAGGTGAAAAACAAACAAGTGAAAATATTTGTCATCATAAAATAAACAATACATAACACAGCCACACAGGGACAAGGTTCAACTCAAAAGTACATTAAATTTCTGCATAAATTAGAGATCTAAAGAACAATATTCCAGAGAGGTAATATAAAACTGTACATGACAATACATTTGCAATACATTACAATATTTATTCAAAAGGCAAAATAGCACCATGAAATAAAAAAAACAATTCTCATTCAAACCAAAAACCACACAGTTGTAACAGTAAATACTGCATTAGTAATGTCAACAGTGAAAGCACAGGAAGCATGTACAGAGTTTTGTAGACAGTCTGTTACCTGGGTTGATTTTATATGAACGACAGCCTGGTGGTGTACTGTAAGATTAAAGGATGTGTTGGTCTCATTGTGCCTTCATGTCATTACTTTCTTAACTGTGGTTAAGTTTTGATCAAGGGAATTACATTTGTTACAAAAGTCAGGACACACTTTTAAAATTGTGAGCTACTCTATGTTTTATCATGGTGACATGATGCTTGTGATGGTTTACTTTAGTCTTTTTCTGTCAGGTTACGGGATCCTAATTAGTCATTTTGCATGAAGTCCCTCCCATACCATCCCAGTTTCCCACCCTCCTCCCTCTGACCCTCTTCTTTCTATCTACTGGCATGTCATTGTCATTCAACCTCTTTCCCCTGACATGTTGAGGTGTGGTGAAAAGTTGTACAGTTGTTCTGTCCTTAAATCTGCGTGTTCCTTAATTCACAGGAAGTTGTTGGAGATCTGACGTTGGTGGTCAAACAAGTCCTCCACCTCGGCGCTGTAAGCATCACCTGATGAAAAAAGACAAAAAGAAGAGAAGTGGAATACACAGCAACAAGGATGTATTGAGATGTAAAAATGTACTAAAAAAAAGGTCTTCCCACTCTACCTGCATGGCATCCAAACATGTAAACTCGTTCTCCATCATACTTGCACCGACAGCGCATCACGTTGTTTTGGAAATCAGATTCGGCCATGTCTAAGGTAGGGTTGACCTCCACCTGTAAGAGTAAATAGACTAGAGATAAGATGCTGCAAGATTCAAGTCCGTATTCCTCCTCACAGTTAAGTACAGTACCTTTCTGATCAAACAGAATTGATTAAAGGACGACTTTGAACCGACGATATGCAAAGCCTGCTCAATATATGTATAATGGAAATGTATCCAGACTCTAGTGCGGTTCTTTTGCTATATATGGCCCAGGCAATTGAACCACTCTCACAAGTAGTTATAGCTTCAAAGATGGGCTTGTGTCTTGTATTTCCCTGTACGCATACTATATTTTGTTTTATTTGTTGAAAGTCTCCTTTAAGCATATACTTATGATTTCTTTTTCAATTTGAAATTATTGGTCAAAATCCAAACAAATGCCCCTTAATACTGCAGGCAAAAATATCCGTAAAAGCATATTAACCATTTACTTTTCAGTTTTTCAAGAATCGGTTTAGGAATTGGAATTGTTTTTAAAAGTACCGGTTCGGCATCGGAATCGTAAAAATCCAAACGATACCCAACCGTATTCACTAGTTGCCTGACAAAGTACCTTTCTGTCTAGATCAGGAACACTGCAAGGAGTGTTTTTTAATAAAGGGAACAAGTGAGAAGTAACTTTACTTTAGACAGTTAAGAATCAACTGAGAAGCCACGGGATTATTGTTCTACTCGTTTCTATACAGCTCATGATGTACACGTAAATTAGGGGTTCAAGCGATGCATGACATCACTTTCCACTGTTATCTCCGTGCAGGAAAAAAAGTGCCAGAGATCAGATGACAATTTTGGGTTTAGATTTAAGTAGCAGCCTATCATTAGGCTGTAGCCATGGTTGGTTGCCATGGTTTATTGTTTTCCACCCTGTCTGCCTGCCGGCCATATATAAGAAAAGCACACAAATGAATTTTCCTGATGCACACATCAAACAGATAACCTGACCACATATTCAACAAAGCAACCCAGTTTCATTTTTTTAAGTACAGTATAAATTTTGTGGTTCCAATTATATTTACAGGCAAAGATTTAAGATGTCAAATATTCATAAATATGATTCTTTTCATTACATTTTAAGCCAAATTTGGTGTTAAGAACATCATATATATACATACACACACACACACACATATATATATATATATATATATATATATATATATTTTTTTATTGCATGTTAGAGCAGCCAATGAATTCAGCACACATGTCCCAATGTAAAACACCATATTTACTGGCAGTTGATTCCCTCCTAAAAGATCTTGTAATAATGTGAAACAAAGGGCCCACAGCCTGTTTTACAGAACAATGAAGGGTTGTCACTGTCATGTAAAAGGCTATGAGGTTGTGCAGCTGATTTTTAAATGACGGAGCAATCAGGAGCAATCAAGCGGAGGTGGACGTGACTCATCGGTTTTAATGTATGGTCCTAAAAAAGGCTGCCACCCTGCGATTCTTGGCGAAGACTCAAAGAAACACCCAGTTGCATAAAAGAGGAGCAAGCATCTGCACCCTCCCTCCATCTCTTACTTCTTACACAAATTTATGAGCAGCTCAACTACTGTTGAACCACGATCCCGACCACAAACTTTGCTGCTGGGTCCCATCGTCGTGGCAACAGTGGATCTCTGCTTTATGACATGCATGTGGTTTTATCTCTCAAGACCACTCCTGCATGTAATTTACCCCCAAGTCTACACATGCACACGCGAGTCACACATACACATCTAGATTTTACCTAAACACTCCAAAAATAATTGGAAACTGTAAACATCATCACTTTGCTGCCACTAAGCTGCCATGAAAAAAATAGAACAAATGACAGAGAGGGAGGACAGATGAGTAGGTCACCATAGCCGATTGGATGTCTAGAACAAACTTCGCTTTTAAACAAAAAACTAAATGTAAAGTGCTGACAGAGCTGTTCCACCACCAATAAGCCTGCACGTTCTGAAACGGTGGACTAATAGCAGGTCTACTTTCTATATACATCCAGACTAAATTCCCTTTCCTTAAATACCCACACACACCCTTAAAACTGCCAACATGCTGTACACCTGAATGGTACACCAGCCAAGAGCCATTTAGCTCAAATTATAGTCTTTTATCACAGCTTCTATCTCATGTGTGCCTTCAGATGTTGAAACTCTGCTCTGTTTTTTTTCTTTTTTCTTCTCTCACTTTAATGCCTAAGAGGTTGCTTAAGCTACCAACTATGATGGATTTCACCATGAAGATTGAAAGGTGGATTATTCTTTTCCTCAGCATTTTTATTCGACTAACAATTTCACAATCAACTTTATGGACAGCTGAGCGGACTGCGCGATAAAATGAGGGGATACTTAACTAGAGTAACTTTTTGTTGTAATAAACAAGCTTCCTAACCTGGAAGATGTATTCGCCAGGCCGTATGTCTGTGATGTCGACCCACTGGCAGTCAATATCGTGGCGGTAGGTGTCCCAGCAGCCAACTGAAATACCCTGCTGTCCCATGTTATAGCAAGCATACCGCTTATGGATACCTGGTAGAAAGAAAAAAACAGTTGGAAACACATGAGGTGAGATAAAAAGGGGAGACTATGATGTGTAAATCTTCTTCGCTGTCATTTACTGTGGATTTGAATTTCTAAAACCAGCCTGAAATTATAGCAAAAATGATTTAAAAACCCAACTCTTTTTTTGGGGACTGTCAAATGAATAGAAAGGATCTGAGCTGCATAAAGCTGTCTGGGCTTTGTGAAGCCAAGATCAATTTAGGCTTGGCCTCTGATCTTACAGCCTGCCGCTTGGCTTTGAATGCTCATTATGGGATTACAGCGTTACACTTTTAGGTTTTCTTGACTCTCTTGTTTGTTCCCTCGAGAAGCAGATTTATTTGACATTAATCTGTAGTCATGTCGTACCTTCAGGGCAGTAGGTGTCCTCCAGACAGAAGCTGGCCTTGTGACCCTCCGCCACCTTGGTCCCATTGAGCGTCAGCAGGTCATAATGGGTGAACACCTCAATGCTGTGGTAGTGCCTGAAAATGGGATCAGGATGACCTAATTAATATGCGATGACAGTCAAGAAAACTTGTGGCTCAGTGGTTAGCACTGATACCTCACAGCAAGTAGGCACTGCAGGGTTCAATTCCCGGTTTGGGCAGGTCCTTTCTGTGTAGACTTTGCATGTTCTTTTCGGGTGTGCGTGGGTTTCCTCCCACCATGAAGACGTGCATCCTAGGTAACTACAGTAGGACTACAGTTGAAAATTAGCAGGCTGGCTAACACTGGCACATTTACAGAAATGTTGATTAATATGCATTGTCCTCATGAATAAATCAATCTTAAATGAGAGAATGCTGTCAAAGAGACAGAGAAATATCTCCCTGTATTTGTTGCTGTTTTTGTTCACACCTGCCATCCTCCTGTGGAAAAAACAACAACAACAACCCTGAGGTTTATTTGAAATATAGCAGCCATAAATCCTGGCACGTTGTTACGAAGGCGTCAAACAGACACGGCCAACAATTGTTAAAACACAGAGTGGGCACATACATATCGGTTTGGTGGTGCTTGTTCTCTCATTACAAAACCGTTCCCAGAACAGTCTGTACTAAAAGTCAAACCATGTGTTTGCTGGTTGGGGAGGTAGCGATTGGATTGCTGAGCTGTGCCTCTCGTTTTGGGACACAAAACCACAACCGCTGAGATAAGAGGCCAGGCTGCAGTCACGGCTCTGACTGTAACAACTGGGCGGCCAGTGAGGAGGATGTTTATTGTAAACATCATTTTGGAGGATAAAAGATTGTGTTTATTGTGCTAAATAACATGCTTTTATATGTGTTTGGTTATTTATAGTCCAGATCTTACATCCATCATTTGCTGCAGTCATTACATTTAGTTTTTTAACCTCTGGTAGCATTGTTCAACATTGTTCTTTCTAAAAGACTTATGTTTTCTCACGCCACCTCATAATGATGCCCAGTCCTGTGCCACAGAAGAAGGTTATGCGGCTTCATTTCATTTCCAACCAAACCCTGCAGCAGCTACAATCACCATATAGTCACTCCCTATCTGGCTGAAGGCGTAAAATGAGCAGCTGTTGGTCCAAATGAAAACCTGAAAGCTCCTCTAAGTGACACAGTGACTTGAAGCAAACACTGTAAATGTTAAAGAGGAGGGTGTAAATGTCTGGTTAGGGTCAAGTGGTCTCCCCCCCAGTCTTACCTATGACACTGGTGCCATGTCCAACTTTCTCTGGTGGCTCGGGGTCGGAAGTCGGCGCGGCCCATGTTCATGATACGGGAGGAGAAGCGCAGCAGGCGGCGGTGTCCGTAGGGCCAGTTCATCCTGGCGGCAGAGGAAGACAGGCAGTTCTCCTCATTAGCGCAGGACAGCAGGTGGAGGGGTCGGTCCTCCAGGTAGGCTGTCTCCTGGACGAGCTGAGCATCCAGGACAAGGTCAGGAGCGGCTGCAGGGGCCAAGGGTCAGAGTTTCATTAAAAGAGAACTCTACCGATTTAGAATTGCATTCCCATGACATTGTGAGACAGTTAGAAAAAAACATATCTTTTTGTTCTACGCGATTTTCTTCCTTGTCAAAACCTGACGCCTACATTACCCACAATGCAACTCAACTGCCGACAGTTCAGTCAAACGCTGAGATTCATTTACCTCAGAAGTCAGAAGTCAGAGCCAGGAATGATGTCACAACAGCCAAAAAAACTATATTTCACAGTGGGGTTTGCTCCAGTGTTAGCAATATCAGTGGATAACTACAAATTACGCTGTATTTTGTGAACCGGGTCAACATGTCCACAGATAAAAGTTGGACAGTGTACGACTGATTCAATGAGACACAAATAAGACAGAAGTGCTAATAAACGTACAGTTTTCCCTACTGTTGATACGCAGGGCGCTCTCCTGACTTTCCAAGTAGGAAATCCAACTTCAGGGGTCGTTCCAGTTGAAATTTTCAACTGGGATCTTGGAAATTCCAACTTCCCAGTTCAAATGGACACCAAAAGATACAGGTGTGTTATGCTAGTAGCGGCTAATGTAGCCTCAAGCCACTAGTCTCAGGCGGATTTGAGGAGCTACAGAGGTCTGGTAAGTTCACTTCTTTCTAACTCCACACCACACCCCAAGATTTTTTTTTTTATTAATTCAAGACTTGTCTTCTTAAGCCTCAAACGAAATCCTAAATTTCGTACAGGCCCCCCAGGATTTACAAAAGGCTTTATACACCTTTTTTCACAGAGCAGTACCCCCCCAAGACTTTGATGTGTCGGATCTGTCGAGTTCCCCTTTAACAAACATTGCACAACAAATACAAATGTGTCTCTGTGGTTGTTGGTTTTGGGCTCACTTTCTACACATGTGACTCCTGCAGCTCTGCCATCTCCTCCTCTGGGACAGTACACATTTGTGTTTCTGCGACACTGCTGGACAGACATCTCAGTGCCGATACAGTGCGTTCCACTCAAAACCACCTCACCAGCATCTGAAGAACCAGGCCAGTACCAGGTCTCCTGTACAGAGACACAAGAAGAGAACAAATTCACACACAAAATCATTAGATTTGTGCATTTGTGTTAAAAACGTCTGGATTTGTAAAACAAAAAAATGTCAGAGCTGAAGTCTGCTATAAACAAAGAACCCCCTTTTTTTATAGGAGCTATCAGTACACATCACATTTTCCACTCTTTTTCACAATTTTAAAACTGCCTGTTAAATGTTCCCAGAAGCCCCCCACATAACACACTCACGCTGCCCTTTCCATGCACAGGTCTATTTTCAGTCTGTTTGCTCTGTGAATTTATCCAGATTTCTCTTCGCCTCACTTTCCCTCTTTTATTTTCGGTGCGCTGGAAGTGGACGTTTGAAAAGCCTGTAATTACCTCAGGCCTCGGTAATAACACAGCACAGACTAACAAACAAGGAGGATGGAGAGAGGGGAGAGAGAGAAAGAGAGAGCAAGAGAAGGAAATATAGGAGCACAGAACAAAAGCTTAGAGACGAAAGAGGAGAATGATGCAGAAAATTGCATACAACATGATCTATTCTGTTGTTCACCTGATGAGCACTTGAAGCAAAGCCCAAACCCAGCTGTCGACAGACCACCATGGCCTCGTTGATGCCCCAGTTCTCACTGCAGATGGAGCCCCAACGCCTCACCCCTCCGGCCTCCATCAGCACCTCCACACGGCCCTCTGATGGTTCTCTGCCTCCTGCCAGACGCACCTGAAGGTTATGGGAGGAGAAAGTGTTTTCTTGTCAGTCCGTGAATACCGCTTAATGCCTGTCCGCATAAATGCATGCATTTGTGTGTTTCTCACCGTGGCCTGCATGCCAGTGTTGGGAACGTTGCAGCGGACCGCTACATCCTGGTTGTGTTTGCAGCTGTAAAGCGGCACCTGTCTGTAGGTACACTCTGTAATCGACTTCTCCCTGCCTGTACACTGCACGCTGTTCATGTGGATGGGGCCGGTACCTACAGGAGAATCGCGTGGAGTTGATTGATTCACATGTGTTATTACGAACCACGTGCAAAAAGACAGGCTCACACACACACACACACACACACACACACACACACACACACACACACACACACACACACACACACACACACAAACACACACACACACACACACACACACACACACACACACAACACACAAAAAGGCGCTCTGCAGCCACAGATGTCCACAGAGAGGAATTAAAAGCCCAGACATGAACGGGACCTCTGATGTGGCTCTGAAACTGAGCTTAGCCAGAGAGCTTTTTGTCTAAATTACTGTACACTCTGTACTGGATACTGCCCACCAGGGCCATGCTTTATAAACCAAAATAGATACCAAAACGGAGGAAAATCTTTGAACACATCTATGTTGGCGTAGGTGTGTGAGGCCTAGGCTAAAGCCCTATAATTTGGCCTTAAATAGCTGATGATGTCAAGTCTGTCTCTTTGAGTTGCTCTCCTCTAACTGTGCTACCGATGAGCCTTCACGTCGCTCTTGCAACACACAGATCCATCTCTTACATATTTTCACACGACTCTGGTAAACTGGCCTAAGACATTAAAAGCCACAGTGCTCCATTTTGACATTTAACCATGTTCATTATTCAGACATAACTGCACCATAGCACCTACTTTAATAGAGTCCTAAAGCACTCAAATAAATTGCCACGAATGACTTCATTAAGTAAAGCAGAGAGAAGGAAATGCAGCCACCATTATAGGACATGCTATGTGCTCATTTGGGCAGAAAGATAATGGGAGGAAATGAATGTGATTACAGAGTTACTGCAGAGGTGCGGCAACAAAAAGGACAATAACTGAGTGTGTGAAAGTGGGGTCTATTTCCTAGGAAAATGTTTAACTCTATTATTGCTGGAGAACTTAGCCGCTATACTCTCATGCCCACAACAAAAGCAGTGCCAAAGTAATCACAGTCTTTCTGAACGTTTGGTCCTGCTCAGCGCTGATTGCCTGACATCCTGGTTTCAAAGCTGTGCTAACTCTTCACACACGGCAGGTTTATTTTGACAACAACAAATGCCATTGTTTTGGTCGCTGGAACCTCCGAGCATAGTTTACACTCGTATAATTGGTCATGGGTAGAGTTCCTCAACAATCAGCTTCTGCGATAGAAGTAGAAGTCAGGCTGTAAACAATTTCTCTGGGTTTATTTGTCTGCTCTGGTTCTTGGAGTGCTGCGTTTAGCAACACAAATTCAGGCTGAGAAGTGTTTAGTCTAATGACTCACTGAGCACAACACTGATTCAAAGTCAGTACCCTTAAACACAATAGTGGTCATCAGATCTGTAGCTGGGACTCTATGATTTTATGATTCTGCTCACTATGGGACAAAATGACAAAGACCCAGTTATAGTTTTGTTTAAAAAAACAATCGTTTCCCACCATGACCTCACTAGGCATGGTGAGGAAATGCATTACTGGAAAGCACCAAAATGACTTGGGTATGTGTGTGGCTACGTTTATGTGTCCTATCTTACCCTGTCCCAGGTGAGCTTTGGTGAGCGCCTCTTTGGCCGTCCCAAAGCCCAGCTCTCTGCAGACCACGCTGGCTGCAGCCATGTCCCACAGGTGGTCACACACGGTACCCCACTTCCCCTCCCTCAGCACCTCAACACGGCCCTCCCCGAGCCGGGGCCCCGCCTTGAGGCGCACAACGGGCTGAAATGAAAAAGGAAGAGTTTAGATGCAAAATGGAAGTTTGTGAAGTGATTTAGAAATCTTATACTTGTAGAGCCTGTCTGGGTCTGGATGCTCATAGCTACATTTTCAGATTTGACGGTTAGACTGCCTAATAAACTAGATTTCAGCCTGATCAGGATATTTGGGCCACTTCTTTGGCTAGACTGAAGACAAAAGATGACTTTCTCTACACAGTCCAATGAACTGCCTTAGGAAGAGAATATCAAAGTATCAAAGTTATCATTTTAAAAGGAATAGTTTTGACAAATACACTTATTCACCTACTTGCTAATAGGTAATTGAGAAAATCGAACCCACACCCAGGAGAGAGAGTGGTATCAATCTTGTCATCTTAACACTCGACATGAAAGCGATTAAGCATTTACCAAAATGGAAATAAGCGAATCAACTGGCTGTAGCTTCAGATTTAGCAAACAGACAAGAGAGTGGTATTGATGTGGGCAACAAAACAAATAAGAACATGCAATATGAAATATCAAATCAAAAAAACTATTCCATGATTTTTCATAATCTATTCTTTCCAACTTCCACCTCCGCACTGACCGTCACGGCGGGCGGTGCAGGTGCTCTGCCATAACGTGTGAACTGGGACCCAGGGACACAGCGGACCACAGCGTGCATGCCATCGCGGCACGGGACATCACTCCTGGGGAGGGACAGCTGGGCCTGGCACTGTGAAAGAGAGACCTCCCTGCCGTGACACTGCACCTTCTCCACCCAGTAGGCCTTCTTACTGATCTGCGTCCTCAGCCTGCAAGGGGAAAAAATGGAGGAGGCAGAGAAAGCAGAGAGAGACATGAGAGGTATATTTATTGCTAATGAACTTTAAAACCCAAGTTATATCCTTCAAAAAGCATATGTTGATTTTACCTGGAGGAGGGATCAGCTAACTTGGAGTCCCACAGTTTCCTGAAAGAGAGAGAACATCACTCTCTTGAGTTATAACTGTGCTTCTTTACATCCAGTAGACTAAACAACCAGCTGTCCTATACACTCCCACGGTCTGCTGCTCATGTGCCCAATCTCATCTTTCCTCTTCAATCTTCCTTAACATGTCTATACTCTTCCATTCTGTCTATCAAACCTTCAATAAACAAACTGAAAGCTATGAAGGAGACACAACATGCTGGGAAGGGCGTGTGTGTGTGTGTGTGTTTGGATAAACATAGCCCTTATGTAAGCGACAGGGAGGGAAAAAGAGAGAGGGAGATTTACAATAACAGATCACATAACTCCCTCGTTCCTCTCAAACCACCACCTTCTTGTCATTACTTTTTTAGATCTTCCATTTCTACATTCAGGAGTATTTCTGTTTCAGTGTTTGTCTATATGTCTACAGTGGATGTCTGGTTTGGGGCATCCATGTGGAAAAAAATATGAATAAGCCACTATACATTAATCCCTTTTGAGAAGCCTTATTGAGGTCTGCCAACTCCAACAGGGGTTTCTAAACTGTGTCTGGCTGGGTATGGGTATTACCTGAAACTAGAGTCAAAATCTAAAGGGAAACAGTGTGTATACACAAAATGGGGCCCTCTACGCCTGGGCACACACACACACACACACACACACACACACACACACACACACACAATGATAAAACCTAAAAAAGTGAAGAAAAAAAAGTGATAATTCAATAAAAAGAATGATTCACACACCAGGCTGAGTCTGGGAAGTGTCCCTCTGTGACACACACACACACACACACACACACACACACACTAGAGCTAGAGCTGACCACTTGCATCGGCCAGTGTGACCACAGACAGGTGCAGCGTGACTGACGCCCTTCATGAATGTGCAAATCTGAGTCACAACACCAAGTATAGACAGGAGGAGAGTTTACTGTACAACCAGATTCATGATGCAATTAAATATTTGGCTACCTAAAACGGGATATGTTTCCTCCCCAGGAGAACCCCAGTATCCCGGTAATCTACATGGGTTATTATGCACAGTACCAATATTAGATGAGAAATGTGTTTGAGGCCGGAGGGGCCTAGAAGGAAACCCACAATAAAAACCCCGAGCCAGACAAACTACTGTATGGAACAAAATATCTGGCTACTCTTTACTCTGCTCGGAGTTACTAGTTTCAAGCTACTATTTAGTTCACATTAGATAAAATATTGCAGAGAGTACAGCATCTATCTTTCTTTCTCTGTTCTTTACTTCTTTATCATCTTTCTGGTCTTTCTTTCAATCCCCCATCTTTCCCTCTTTTCTAATTTTTTCTCCTGACTTTGCTTATTTTTTTTTCTCTGTCATTCTTTCCTACCTTCCTTCCTTTCTTCCTTCCTTCTGTTGCCCTTCCTTTTTTCCGTGTTTATCTGGTCTGAAAACATGAACATCCTTAAAACTAGAGATATCCCCTCTGCAAGGGAACAGGGCACATACAATGGTATATATAAAATAACAGAATGGATGTAGAAGGGTAGATATCTCTATATGTTGATGAGAAGGGACGGATGATATGGCTTTGTTGTGCATTGCAAGTATGTATATGTATTTGTGAGTTGTGTGTGATGGTGTGTATTTCCTTGTGTCTATCTGTGTGTGTCTGCACAGTTTAAAATGTTTTATAACTTGGTAGTAAATATAAGAGACAGACTGTAAGGGGGTGTTAGTTCATGGTTTTGAGGAGAGGGAGAATGGGGGGGGGGGGGGGTGCTACCCATATAATTGCCTGCTCTGCTTGGCAGTGTCTGCTGTGCGGTCGAGCAGTAGCATGTTGGTTCACACACACCAGACATGGAAATATGCACGTACATATCAACTTTCCCTGCCTTGCCTCTCTAAAACAAAGCTCTTTAAAAACCCCAGCGTTGTTACCCGACGTTATGACTGCATGCTGGGAAACAAGGAGAGAGTGATGTAAGTCTCTGTGAACTGGGCAACTTTTATGAGCATCGCAGGACAGAACTTCACAGGACAAGGGAAAGCATGTTCTTTTGGTTTTCACTTAAGACACATTTCAGTTGTCCCGCTCAGAGCTAAAAGCACGGTGGATGTTGCTCTTTGTTAGGTCGAAACACAAGTTGGAGCTGAGTTGAGGCTCTTACAAGGAGATTTTAAGGAAGGGTAGTGAACCACAGCATCAAGCCTCGGGCACAACAAACAGGTTGTGACCGCAGCACTGCTGAATCCTTTTAACCAGAAGAAGACTTTCTTACTTCTCAGGATCTTCAGACCGGTGCCAGTTTTTTTATGCAACTCTGACCACACAATACCATAAGCCATGTTGGAGAGAGGATCTGACTGTCAGGATAGCAGAGATAACCTGTTATTATACTGCCTGAATGCAAAGCTGCCTGACTGGCTCACTCAGGAGACAGCAGGTTGCCACACAGGCTCCACGACAGCTTCTAGACAGTCCCATCAACCTCCATGTTACAGAAACCTTAAAGGGGTCATAATGATGTACTTTCCATGAAATGTGGGTTTTAGCATAATTGCATACAAAGTATTTAAAAAAAAAAAAAAGCTGAGGACGGGAGAAGGAACAAGGGGTTAAAGTAAATTAGAAGAACTGAAGTTACTGTCAGCCTCAAAGAGAGTGTGGATGTGATGAAACAAGGGAGCTGGAAAACAGATTTAGCGCTTGCCTTTTGTAAGCACAGCAAAGTGGGGGAGTATTTAAACAGCAGTAAAAATGCGCTGAGCAACTTAACAGGCAGAGACAAAGGCAGTCACATCAAAAACACCAAAAAAAACAACCACATGGCCAGAGAGGGAAGTGCTGACACAGCAAAGAGTGTGCAGCAGGTTCAGTCAAGAGAATATTCTAGTAGATCTCTCAGACCATAATTACAGCTGTTCCAGTGGACACAAACCCCAAGGAAGAGCAGGCATGGACCACTGCCAGCATAGTGGGTAGCACCAGGAAGATGTGATGTGACTTATGCTTGGATCAATATAAACAAGAGTCTACAGTCACGCTAGCGTCTCTGGGCAGCTCTCTTAACGGGTATTTGGTCATACACCAAAGTATTGGATAAATTGAATTTTTTTACCTGATGGTGGTGCTAGATGAAGAGTTAAGGGATCATTCAAGTTATTACAATTCATCCTGAGGGGAACATGAATGTTTTATGGCAATCTATCTAGTAGTTTTTGGAGACATTTCACAAAAAAAACAACAACCAAGATGTCAACCTCATGGTGGCACTTAATAGAAGGTCAGAGGATCACCAATGTCATTAGAATACAGTCTGTGAACCATAAATGTCTGCACCACATTTTATACATTTAGGAGATGTTGAGATATTCCACTGGATGAGTGAAAACTTTGATCATGCTGGTGGCGCTAGAATTATTAAAAATATTGAATTGATGCTCTGGGTAACATGAATGTCTGTGTCAAATTTCATGGCAATCCATCCAATAGTTGTTACGACTAAAAAACATTTTAACCTCCTTTTGCTGCTAAAAGAAAAGTCAAGGAACCACCTAGTGTGCATCATCCTCTGAGGACCATGAATGTTTGCACCAAATGTCATGGCTATCCATCCAATGTTTGTAGGGACATATTTAAGTCTGGACCAAAGTGGTAGACAGGCCGACCAATGTTGCTATTACTAGAACCTTGTGAGACCGTCCTAATCTCGCGAGCTCCAGTTTTCCACTCGCAGATCAGTCTGGCATCTTGAGATAGAGAAAATTTGGAGCCGTTCGCCAAACGACCGACCAATCAGCGTTGGTTTTGAGGCGGGTTTAGGTGTGACGCAACAAGAAGCGACTGTTCAGTCTAAACAACATGGCAGCTTCCACGGATGAGATGAGCGTAGCTAGCGCGCAAGTTAAATTAGAAAGTATTCCTTCATTGAAAGAAGAGCAAAAAAACGGCACTGGATGTTTTTGCTCTTCTCCCGACTGGTTTCGGCAAGAGTTTGATCTGATTGGTTGATTTGGCCCGTCTATCACCAACATACGTGGTGATAGCTAACCAGTATTTTCGCCCCTTCCCAAAAGTTCTCCAACAGAAAGTTCCCAGATGGATATGCCAAGCAAATGCGAAACAATCCATCTGGCGGAGTCAGGTTGGAGCCACGCTGCTTGCGTGGCAAAAAAAATGGCTGTTGTCGCTAAATATAAAAATACATCCCAATTTCTACCTCCGGAAACATTTTCAAAAGGACAGCCACCAACATAAGTAACTGCTTCAAAATACGTGGACACATCTCTTCAGATGCCTTAAAAGAGATAAGACACTATAAGAGAGATTTATTCATTGCTAGGCTGTAGCCGTGGTGGTGAACAGGGCAGCTGAGGAGAAGCAGCCCGTGTCCTGCCGCAGAGCAGAGCAGAGCAGGACACAAGGGCTAATTATTGGCGACATGGAGAGACAGATGGTGCAGGGCAGCCCAGCACAGTCGCCCTGCTAGCCAAGCCATAAAAAGACCTCTGTGGGCAGACAGACGGACACACAGAGGGTTGTGTTTGCGTGTGCACGAGCCTGTGTGTGTATTTATATTTGTTTGTATGCGCGCGTGGATTCTGGACATAGTTTATGTAAGGTCTTGTAAGATACTGTGTGACGAGGGTGGAGGCAGGGATGTATTAGCATGTGTGTGTAAGTGAGGTATTGAGGTTTTTCTATGGTATGTGTGTAAGGGCTTTGAAGGTTTGTGTAGGTGCTAAAGCAGGTATTTATGGCTAAAGTTGGAGGGATGAGCTGGATTTATAGAGACAGATTCAGCATAACAACCTGACATTATTAGTTGAGGAAATGATTTGTGTTTGAGGGGACAATAAATAAGTTTAAAAAAAGGTTTTATTTACACAAAGCTGAAGTCTCTTTTCTTTGTATCTAGCCTCTGTATTTGCTTTTGTAACTCAATGGGTTTTCTGTCTGCACCTATGACTGTACTACTGAGTAAAATAGCACATTGTTGTGATTCAACAGCTCCCATGCAGCAACAAACTAACAAACTAACAAACAAAATCATTATTTTGTCTTTGTACAGTAATAGACACCAGGTTTAGACACCTCATCACCATCATTCGCGTTTTCAGTTATATGTCGAACATGTTAGGAAACAGTTGCCTATTTTTACATCTAGCAGATACGGTGCAACATTATGATTCTTTTGGAGTTAATAATCCATCAGATGAATCCCAAGCAAATATGGTTTGGCCTCCACCAACTCCCGAGGGAAACATCTGGCACTTTAGCGGCTAAACGCTCCTCTATGTTCCCCAGTTAGCTGCCATGTCTATCTGCTGTTTGGTGCTGGCTAGATAGTGTACAGAGGGTTTTTAGAGCTAATAATAGTGATAGAGATCAAACTGCCTCTATGCTATATCTACATAAGATAATTGAGGTGCGTCCTCAGACTTTCAGACACTCTCTGACACTCTGCTTTAGAAAGTGCTGCTGCACAGTTTTCCCTGGGGGTTTCTTAATTATATGAGATTACAAACCATGTAAGGGAGGTTTCATGTGAAGACACACATCATGATGATGATGATGATAACCGTGTACTCTGGATCTGACATTAATAACATACTCTCTAAGACTATTTTAAAGGTCTGTGTAAGGGGCCCACTTAGCCAATGGGGCAGACAGGCCTGGCGGACAGCCGGGCTCAGCTAATGCCACAGTGGACATGTCATGCCAAGTGTGGTTTGACTAATGACAGCAGTTGTGGTTAACCTCTACACTACAGGGGGGATGGAACAGCAGTCCAGGCATGGGGCTGCCTAATCCGTGAAGGGATGTGTAGTCCACCGCACCTTTCCATCCCTTTTATAACCACACACACACACACACACCACACACACACACACACACACACACACACACACACACACACACACACACTCGGCCGTGTCCACTCTCGCACACTCACCTGTAGGCGTTTTGGTCAAACACTTCTGCAGCCGGGAATCCTAACATGCCACAGACGACACGGCTGCTGCTGAGGTCCCAGCCCTGGTTACACACATGACGCCACCTCCCAGCATGCTTCACTTCCAGCACTCCCTCCGTCACCAGACCGCCATGGTTGCTGGACAGCACAGGCCGTAGTCGAGCCTCCTCTAAGTGAACCCTATCAGAACCCTGCAAGTTTTTAAGATTGAGAATGGACTGCTTTATCCTAAATAAAGACTGCCACCACAGGATAGATCTTTGTCACACACACTAAAACAGGATACATTTAAGTTAATAAACATGACTTCATCTCTGCTCAAACAACACTTTGTTTAACTAAATATCTGCAGACAGCACACAATGGGGAGAAGAATAACATGATGACATGCTATGTCTCTAATCATCACACTCTTTAATCTTCCACATTACATAGGCAGCAGGAAGGAAACTAACAGAAAACATAGCTTGTTTTATGTGTCATTATACATGTCATGATGATTAAAAAATGGTTGAGAAAGTGTAAACTCTGCAATTTGAAAAGAAAGAAAACTAAACAGAAGTGATAAATGTCTTGCAATTTCCTCTGGTCTGAATTTCTTGCACGTTTGAAGGAAGGCACTGCTGAGCTTCTGGTGGTTGGGTCCTAAACTTAAGGCTGCATAAGAGCTGTATCTGGAGGTCTGGTTTTAGTTTTGTCTCTAATTAGACATGTCCACTAGCCTGTGGCTCCACAGATGACATTTATGTATGGGACTCTGAATAAAGTTATTTTGGGCTACTTCTTTGCAGTGTAGGCTACTGGAGTTTGTGTGTGTCTATGTGTGTGTTTTTACCTGTGTGTAGTGCACATCAGTCTCCAGTTCCAAATCTGGTTCGACATGGTTCCCACTGAGCTGCTGATGCCTGTCACTCCTCCGCTCAGACTGGGGTTGGGACTGCCTGTTCGTCCGTCCCTCTGCCTCTTGTCTCACGGCTGTGTCCTGTCTCTGCCTGTAGGCTGCGCCGTTTGCCAGACGTGAAAGTAGCTGGTGCCCTTGTGGCAGAGCCGGGCTGACCTGCGGGCTTGCTCTGGAACCACCTCGATTCCGTCGCAAGATCTGGATCTCGTGGCCATTTTCTTGCGGGGAGATGATGCTGCGACGGGAAGAAGTTGGGTTGCGATGGAGGGCGATCTCATGGCCTCTCGCAGAAGATGAGGAGATGTGGGCTGGGGGTGGCACAGACTGTGGCAGCGGTGGTGGGTTTCTCTGTCCTGGCTGGTTTGGCTGGTGCCTGGAGGATGAAGGAGCCTCCTCCACGGCGACAGCGGGGGAGCCAGGTATTCTTTCTGGGCTGCAAATGACCCCCAGGTCCTCAGCGTGGGTGCAGTCATTGATTCCCCAACCATTGGAGCGACAGTTAGCAATGGAGAGCTCTGTGCCCGTACAGCGCACATTGTCCAACCAGATCAAACCTAGCAGCAATAAAAGGCAGTAAGTTATTGAATCAAAAGAAATAAAACGTTAGTAGGCCTAGTAGTAAGGTATTCAAAACTAAACGCCATTGGCCGGACATACCTTGACCCTGGCCAAACTTGGCACTGTGTGCCCAGGTCAAGCCGCGTTGGAAGCCCAGCTGACGGCACACCACATTGGCCATATTAAGATCGACCTCGTCGTCACACACTGTGCCCCATGCGCCATTGTAGAACACCTCTACACGTCCCTCGTTGGCATTGCGACGGCCTACGCCTGCCAGACGTACAAGCACCTCCTGGGCAGACACCGGAGGGGGGTAGAGGAGAAGCAGGAGGAGGAGGGTGGACAGGGAGCCGAGGCACAGCATCCTGGTGAACCAAAAAAAAAAAACAGAACGGAGAGATGAGAAGAACTGATGGGAATGGAGGCGTTGTGACGTTAGGTAGGCCTAAGCCAGGAGAAGTAAAACATTGCAGAAAACAGAGAAGATGCATGTAAAGCAGTAGGCCCTAAATATATATGCACATGTTACCACAAAAATCCCAAAAATCACACAAAACCATGGAACTAACATTCCATACCCTGACAAAACATATAATTTGAAACTTCTCCTCTAACCCTAATGGGACAGTCTGCCGTAAAATGAAAGATTGATAGATGTTTTTATCCTTTAAAATAATCAGTCATTTAAAGGACAGTCAGAGACTTGAGAAACATCATGAAAATGTAGCCCTCAGTCAGGACCAGTCAGGGCAAAGGGGGTAATAACCAAAGCTAAAAGTAGCCTTGCAGTCCAGCCAACGGAAACTTTGGCTTTCCACAAACCCTCAAGCTTAGCTGCATGCATTTAGCCAACAGACACAAAAGCAAATAAACACCGTCATAAAAATGTTCTCACACATAAATAAAGCAGCTGGTTAGCGTCCGTGAGAGACGTTTTGGTTAATGAGCAATGATTAATTCATCCTGAGACCACCCCTAAAAACCTTTTCTACTCGAGAGGAAGAAACTGGAGAGATAAGGAGCAAGAGGAGATGAGATCTGGAGGATGAAAGAGACACCTTATACTGAATTCATCCAACCAATTCTGCTTTTGATGTGTCTACATAAACATTTATCAGTACAAACAAATATATGTTTAAGCCAGACTCATGAGGCCTGATTTAAGGAGAGATGAGTGTGGATGAGTTCCGGCAGCTGCAGGAATGAAATCCTGAATAATGGACTGAAGCAAAATGTTAGAGAAAAGTTGAAGTAAAGAGAAAATGCTGAAGTTGAACTTACCTGTTGATCTCAGCCTGGAGTGACAAGGAGAAAGAAGGGAGCGAGCACTGGAGGAAAAGAAGGATGTGATTTTGGTCCTGCTCTCTATTCTCCTCTTCTCCCTCCCTCTTACTTTTTCTGTCACTCCCTCGGATCTGCCACTTCATCCATCCCTCCCATTTTCTTAATTTAAGCAACTTTTTTCTCCTTCACCTCCTCATATTTCTTTCCATCAAAAAACGTCCATCAAAGGAAATTTGACCACAGAAATCAATAAAAACACATAGGAAAGACAATCCAAACTAATAACAAAATAATATATGCACTTTATTTTTTTTCGCTCTCCAGATGTAAAATCAGACTACCAACTTTTTGATGATGTTATAATAATTTGTGCATCCCAACACAGACTTGTCAACACTTGTTTAATCTACTTAAAGTATGTTGCTCAGTTAACCAATCCTCACTGAAACTCTTAAGTTAAAAAAAAATCACTTTCCCCTAACATGTATGAAAAGACTAAAAGGGCGTGCATTCTTAACCCACACAAAATGCACACACACACACACACACACACACACACACACACACACACACACACACACACACACACACACACACACACACACACACACACACACACAGCGGCACTGGCACCATCCCATGCCCACAGTTAGTGGTGTCATGAAATAAATACTATGTGCTCCACAGTAGGAATGGAGCTGCCTGTCTGAACTCTTTCTCTTTGCATAAAGTTCAGTTTCATAACATCCTCAGTCGTGGCACCTTCTCACAGGAAGAGGAAGTTCTCTTTAAGAATAGAGATGGACGGTTGCTTCATATTTTACAGTAAATAAAGAAGAGCAGATATTTCTAAAGATGAGGTTACAATGCTTTAACACTTAATGAATTGAAGCTAAAACTGAATATGTAATCAAAATAAAAATCCACATTAATGTGTGCAATTTTATAGAAATTGCAGGATTATCTTTACTGTGAAAGTCATGAAGGTCCTTATTGTGATGATATAGGGCTGTGTTTCAATTTTCCTTTTGCTAGAATACTTAATTAATATTTACCTTCTTTAATATTATATACAGTAGCTCTGAGTGCTCAACAGTGAGACAACATCAAAGATGTGTTTTGGGATTAGAACAGATAGCTGGCCTTTAAAACTTGTTTCATATAAAGTACATATCAATGTCTGTGCCACAAATGTAAAACTTATTATAACATTTAGTGTGTGATTTTAACAGTTTACATGTATATGTAAAATATTTAGAGATTTGTATGCTGCTTGTGTGGTGGAAGTCGGCTCACTGTAATGAAATGTGACAGGAGACGAGACATTGAGGCTCAAGAGCTCACTCTGGTGGAGTAAATCATTGCAATAGTTGAACATTAGTAACCTTGGTGAATATGGAGAAGTTACTACTTTACCAGCAAAAGTTATGGTGGGATGAACATTCTTTCAGCCTGCATGTTTTGGTCTGCCACAAAATGTATCTCCTCTCTATAATGCACAAATGATGCCTATCAAGTGTTTTATTTTTGTATACTGAGAGGTCACAAACACAAAATGTATTATTTATTATTATTATTATTATTCTAATTTTTTTTTCTTTCTGCATTACATTAAGGGGGATATGAAAATGCTTTTAGCACATAGTCATACAAACATACGGAAAATACATAGTTTTAAAGCTTTCTTGCTGACACAATATCTCACAGATCCTTACAGCACAGCACAGCAAAGAGACAAAACAATCCAGGATTTTAACATGAAAAATAGCAAAACCAAAGCAAATTTCACACAAACACTCAGAGTCATCGTCTTCAGTATCCTGACAGTGTGGAGACCGCTGGGTACCGTTTACGGTGAGTCATGCACTTGTCTCTCTCGATGAACAGTGAGTGGGTTTTACAGTTAATGTCCTTCTCGATTGTAATGCGTGACTCTTCCAGGTGGGACAGGGAGCCTCTGGCCTCACTCAGCTGCTGGTGCAGAGACGCCAGAGTGGCATCAATCTGCCTCACCTCCCCTTCCAAACTGCAGACACAGGAAGCACACAAAATGAAGAGAGAGAAAGCAGGTCAAGCAATAGAGTAAGACGAGACACTGCTTAGCACTCGGAGCTACATAATATTAAAGTGCTCATATTATGCTTTTTGGCTTTTTCCCTTTCCTTTATTGTGTTATACATCTTTTTTTGTGCACGTTATAGGTTTACGAAGTGAAAAAGCCCAAAGTCCACCCCAAAGGGACTTACCATGTCCAACAGAAAACACTGTTCACAAACTGCTCCAAACAGCTCTATTGTAGTCCAGCCTTTACTTCTGTGACGAACGTGCATCACTTTGTAACACGTTACAATGCTCGCCTAGCTGCTAGCATGGCACGCCCTCATACTCGCAACTGACAAGCTAGCAGTACTTACTGCGCATGTGCTACTCCCAACAAAGACGGTACAGAAGTGCGATGCCTCACTCTGTAGCTAAAACAGAGAGCTCAACACACAGGGTGAAAAGAGGAGCTGCAGCAATGTGCAGTACAACAAATATATTGTGTTTTCTGAAAATTAAACCACATAAACCTATTCTGGTAAAACCTCTAAATACAATTATGAACCTGAAAATTAGCATAATATGAGCACTTTAAAGAAGGTAAATATTAATTAAGTATTCTAACAAAAGGAAAATTGAAACACAGCCCTATATCATCAAAATAAGGACCTTCACAACTTTTACAGTAAAGACAATCCTGCAATTTCTACAAATTGCATACATTAATGTGGATTTTTATTTTGATTACATATTCAGTTTTAGCTTCAATTCATTAAGTGTTAAAGCATTGTAACCTCATCTTTAGAGATATCTGCCCTTCTTTATTTACTGTAAAATATGAAGCAACCGTCCATCTCTATTCTTAAAGAGAACTTCCTCTTCCTGTGAGAAGGTGCCACGACTGAGGATGATATGAAACTGAACTTAATGCAAAGAGAAAGAGTTCAGACAGGCAGCTCCATTCCTACTGTGGAGCACATAGTATTTATTTCATGACACCACTAACTGTGGGCATGGGATGGTGCCAGTGCTGCTGTGTGTGTGTGTGTGTGTACCTGAACTGGGGCTCATCTCTGCAGAGCTCCATGTTGGGTCTGAGGGAGCGGAGGTAAAGTCTGGACTGAGCTACTCTCAGTGGAGCCTCTTTGTTGTGGATGGCCTGCTGCAGAGCCACAATGTTCCTCTCCTGGGCCCCAATCTGCTCCAAGACCTACACACACGATCATACAATGAATTAACAAGTAGCCAATCAATCAGCCACTCTGTCAGTCTGTTTGTCACTCGGCTTTTCTACCTGTGCGTGCTTCATCTCCAGCTGGGTTTTGGCCTCTATCAGCTCTGCACAGCGCTGGCTGAAGGCTCTGTCCACACTAGAGCACTGGACTCTCAGATCGTCAGTGGTGTCCTGCAGCACTCGCTCCACCAGCACTCTGACACACACAGCATCACTATATTTACTAAAAAACTTGAAATAATGTTTAAAATTGTTACTTTTACAGTAGCCTCTGTAACACAGAGCTTTAAGCTCTAATGTCTAAACCACACCTGACCTGAGACTGTTGGTGGCCTGTTCTTCCTGCAAGGCCTTGGACAGGTTGTCCTGTGTAAACTTTGTCCACAATGTGCAGTTACACACCCTGCAGCAGACAACATGACAAATTGCATGGAAGTTATGCACAGTTGTTTGTCATTTTATGTGTTTCTAAGTTTAGAAAATGATGTTACACGCATGCACACACACACACACACACACACACACACACACACACACACACACACACACACACACACACACACACACACACACACACACACACACACACACACACACACACACACACACACAAAGACTCACTGGTCCTGCAGGGAGGCTGAGCTTGGGTGGTGCTGTGTATCTGGGCTCATGTTACTGTATCTTCCACTGTGGTCATCAAAGTTGTAGGCCTGGTACTTATCAGACCAGTCCAACTCCAACGTCTGCTTGGCCTCTCTGTTCATCCTGACACACACAAAGACACAAACCGAAGGATGATAATTTAGTTCTCTGTTAGAGCTTCAAAAAAAGAAGACATTATGTGGGTTTGCATGACAGGTTGCTTAACCTTCAGGAAACAGGTTTTGACACTCACTTGATCTGAGTGACAACCTGAGCTGTAGTTCTCTTCAGAAGAGCCTGGATGCTCCTGATCAAGTCCACTTCCTGTAAAACACACCATCACACTTCTTGTTAGTGTGTGTAACAGTGAGCCCTCTGCTGGTGAGGTTTTACTGTTACACCTAGTTAACTACTAGACAAATGACACTCAAACTAGCAGGAGCACAACAGCTGAGTTATTTTATTGGGATCTATCTACAGATTATTTTTTGGATTATTCGTTCAGTCATTTAGTCAATAAAACCGCTCATCTCAATTTTCTGTTATTTTTCTCCGACCAACAGCCTAAAAGCAAAATATATACATGTATATGTATACATATTTAATAGAATTTAGGAAAAAGAAAAGCAGCAAATTCTCACATTTTAGGAGTGATCAAGTAGTTGGCATGTTGCATGAAAATGGACTTGAATTGATTAGCAAATGTTAAAAATAATAATTTTCACTTCACTAATGTTGCAGCTTTTATTTTAATTAGAAAAAATGATGTTTCCCAATAATAAGTATAAACGTGTCCATTCCCAAAGTATCCCATTAATGAGTAACAATGAGTCAACATTGTTAACTAATGTTCACCACATACTAACATACAGTCACATACAGTAAGTAGGCCTATTCATTTCATTTATTCTGGGAAATATTTGCTGTATTCTACATGTGTCCTCTTACTTATATCTAACTATTATTTCATGTAGCCTTCTATTCTTTTTTATTTGTTGATCAATAATATATTGCTCATATTACAGCTTCAATTTCACAAGTAGGCCTATATTTTATATTTTTCCATGCAAAAAAAAATCCTTAGCGATGTCCTGTCTCACAAACAGCTTCATAAACTTTATTATAAAGCATGTGGTAACCTTCACCAGCTCCTCCTCCACAGTGTCTCGGACTAGGTCTGCTCCAGGTCTCCTGGTCCTGCAGTTGAGATTGTCGGTGGCGATGGCAAACGGAATCTCGGTGGCGTCCAGCGCCTTCTCCAGCCTGGTTTTCAGCGCCAGCAGCGACTCTGTGTCGGCCAGCAGCTTGTCGACGTGCCGCTTCAGCTCAGACTTCCAGTAGTGGGTCTCTTGTAGTCTCTCTCCCAGAAGACGTGTTCCCACGGCCTGGGTCTTCAAAGTGGCAGCCTCGGTGTCCTGGTGCAGAGTTTTGGACTCTCGCTGGATGCTCTGGGCTTCGTGGCGGTGGGTCCCGGCCTGCTGAAGCACGGTGCGGTAGTTTGAGAACCATTCAGCCGGATGGTATTTAGCGGACCTGTACCCCGCTGTGGCTGAGCCCGAGGACGGCTGCGGGACATCCGGCTCTACATGAGGGTCTCTCGCCGGGACTCCCTGAGCCACTGCTCTGCTGTCATAGTGAGGTCTTGACACTAAAACCTCAGAGCTCATTTTTTTTTTTTTGACAATTAAATTAGTCTAGGCCTACAGGTAGGCTATGCACAGTTTCCACAGTCCTGAAGCAAACCGAGATGTATGTTTGTTTGGTGTTGCCTGGTTACTCATGTTGGCAGGAGCAGCTCCAGCAGCAGCTCTGGCTCAGGTGACTAGTTATCAAAGCTGATAGGGATTAAATGGCAATTTCAGTCATTCATTTATTGTAAAAACACAGTAGGACATATGAGCTATACGGTTTCATTATTATTATTGTATTGTTACTGTATTGTAATTGTGATAGTGTTTTTGAGGACACTCTTTGTTGGGTGTACTATGTCATTTTATGTTTTGTTGTTATACCAAGACAAATTTAAAATCAACTGGTTGCAGGCGCGGTTGATATTGGAATACATTATTAAATCTCTCAAACCAGCAGGGTTTTTATCAAAATTAGATAATTGATTCCAATGTGTGAAAGTTTCCGAATGACTATATGATTGCTTTAAATAAATGTGGCTCTCTAATTTGGGAACAATAGTTTATCAGTTATATGTCACCTCACAGCAAGAAAGTTCGGGGTTCATATCTGCCAGCTAGGGCCTTTCTGAGGGGAGTTTGAATGTTCTCCCACAGAACACAGAAACACAGAAAACAAATCATAAAAAAAAAAAAATTGTGGCTTAAATAATCTAATTTTTTTTTCTTTCAAAATATGTTTAATGTATTTTACAATTTGTATCTCCTAGGGAATATTTTCCCACTTTTCAACAACTTTGAAATGTTGTAATGTGATGAGTCGTTTCAACATAGACTGGCTTTTCTTGGTTTTGTTTATTTATTCACTTTTACTAAAGGTACATACATGAAGGTAACTCACATTTGGGGTATTTAGGTGAAATGTTTATCCACAATTTCTTATGAGCAGTGCAGGTGTGAAACAATGTTATTACCAGTGAGCAATCATAATGAGTGCAAAGGTAAAAGCAATAGTGTAAAATTGAAGTTAAAGCTATTACTTAGGCAATGAATATAAGTACTTAAAATACCTGATGGTAATTATTAAACAAATCTGTACATGTAATTATTTCACTGTAGTTTTCAGTAAGACAATTAAAAGGCTGGACCATAACGGTAGGTGAATATGTGCTGGATAACTGTTAATTGAGATACAAACAGGATCATTTGGGTACAGATGTGACCGGAAAATGCAAGGTTTGATCACAGATGTGCATGCTGTTCATCTCCTATTGGCTTTAAATCTGATTACAGTAGATATCATCTGTTGCGATGAAGTTTTGGTACACAGGATCTTGTTTGTCATCATGGTGTTGACAGCTGCTCTGTGGTTTGGAGGTACGCTGCTTTGAGTACGCTACGTCTTCGATTTCATAAATCTAAAAAAGGATCAACAAAAACAGACAAAAAGGCAATGTTACTCAGATGAGAATTCCTATAATTGTACACATGAAAATGGCCAAATAATCAGGTTGTTGGTCATTTAATTGCCTTAATACTTTGCTCCAGAGCAAGACTTCTTTCCATTTACAGGTCAGATTGCTGTGAAATTTGGTGTGACTATTCATTGGCCAAGGAAAATAATTACTAATAATTTTGGTGAACCCCCAACCTTTCATCTAGCACCATGGTCATGTAATCAGAGTGGGAGTCTTGTGCACAGTTGTGCATTAAAATAAATGCGGTAACATGAACATGAAGGAGTCTTTATGAATGTTTATGACTGTTGTGTCATTCCATAAATTATGACGCCTTTAATTCATAGTTAGCATTGTTTGAGATGTTTGTGTTATGATAACTTGACATTAAGCAAGACAACATAATTTATTTATACCATATATATATATATATATATATACATATATATATATATGTGTGTGTGTATATATGTATTTATAGTGTCATAAGTGTTGGGTTTTACATTGATTTCGTACGCTGAATATTTTCTTTGACCTCAAGTAAAGTGGAACAATTCGGATCTTTTTATTAAGATGTCATAAAGTTTGTTAATCAGTTTGACGACCGAGGTGATTTAGGAGCTCTGTCTCTCAGCTAACTAAAGTTAGCGGTTAGCAACAAGTACAGTAATCCTAAATCACCTCTGTACTGTATTCACTATCGTCAAACTGGTCTTTTATCTTTTATGACATCTTAATGACAAGTCCACATGGTTTCACATTTACTTGAGGTCAAGGAAAAATCCTGACACATAATGGTCTCATGACAATCAATGTAAAAAACACCATGACAGTTTAATGTATACTAAGTTTGATAATTAGGCCTGCTATGACATGTTTATGATGTATTATGTTGTCTATGTTAATGTAAAATTGTCATAACAAAGACATTGTTGGCTTGGTTACACAAACATCTCAAACAATACTAACTTTGTATAATTAACAGAAGTGTCATTCAGTAGTGCCACCCTAAAAACAAACTTTACATATTGAGCCACTAATAGTAAAATCATAAATTGTCTTCCCGTCTCCACCAGGATTGAATACAAGGTTTCCTCCCTCACACATCAATGCATCCATGGACATGCCCCTCCCTACCTCAAAGAACTCATCAACCCTCAAAACACACTACACGCCTCCCTCCGCCTCCACTCACTCAAACCTCCTCCACATACCCAGAACCAGACTCAGGACCATGGGAGATAGGGCCTTCCGCCTGCTGTGCTGCACCGTCTGTGGAATGCCCTCCCTGACACCTTGAGGGCACCTCAACACACTGACTGTTTTAAAAAAGGCCTTAAGACATTTCTCTTTTGCAAAGCTTTTGGTCCCTTTTAGATGTTTTATTTTTATTTTTATTCTTGTATTTTAAACTACTTATTTTTTATTTTTTTTTCTATTGTTTTTATCTCTAACCTGTAGCACTTTGAGATCTCTGATGAAAAGTGCATTATAAATTAAATGTATTATTATTATTATTATTATGCCCCACATGTTTTCTAATGTGGACCATAATGAACATTGCAGCCTCTTGTGTCTATTAGCAGGCTTTGTATTTTAGTTTTCTTACATGTGATACACTTATCAATTCCTCTGTTTCTGCTGTCTTGGTTTTGTTTCTGTTCATGTTGCCTCCAGCTCCTTGAAAACACACAGCGCAAGAACTGGTTAAACAATTAGTTTGCATGCATATGTGTATGTGTATGTCTGTGTGCATGGTTCTGTGCATGCATTTGTATATGAAACATACCTCGCACTTTGTAACATTTGTATTTATAAACTATGACCAGGGCAAATGTCAGTATGAGCAGCACAGCGGGCACAATGAAAATCACAGAGTAAAAGAGTGCTGCATCTGGGGGAAAAAAACAGACACTTCTTGAAAACACACACTCTTCACATACATGTATCTGATGTAATCTCAAGCACAAAACATCAGAATTGGCACCAACTATCAGAACTATGGCCTCACAACATTTGGTGTTAAAACATAACTGTTTGTTCACACAGATACACACACACACGATTGCACGCACGCAAGCGCTCACACACACACACACACACACACACACACACACACACACACACACACACACACACACACACACACACACACACACACACACACACACACACACACACACACACACACACACACACACACACACACACACACCTTTGATCTCTTTTCCAGGGATAGGTGTTGCTTGTGATCTGACAGGTTCCACCACAGTGAAGGTAGGAACCACATTGATAGTAGACATCACAGTGCTGGTCTGCTGAAAGTCTGTTAGAGAAAGGTTCTTATTACACTTGGGATATATTCTTACTTTTAGTAGCAGTGGGGCTCTGGGGATAGCAATGTTTGTCGGTCAGTTGGTCCAAAGTGAAATGGTCCAAAGTGAAATATCTCAACAAAAGGAATTGACATGAAACTTGGTACATATGTTCACTTTCCCAAAGCAGAGGATGAAAAACTACTGCATGGATTGGCACAAACCATAAACTATACAGGTTCTCAGATGATGTATTCTAATGATTTTAGTGATCTCCCTGACTTTTCCTCCAGCCCACCTTTAATTTGTCTCAACAACTGTTGGATGGATCACTATGCATTTTTATATAGACATTGATGTTCCCCAGAGGAAACAATGTATGTGTATAATAATGTCATCTCCTGACTTTTCATCAAGCTTAATCATTAAGTCCAATTTTTCCAGATTCTAGCAAAACAAATTCCCGATTCCAGAGTCCCTCAGCGTATTTCATGGTCAGTGCTAATTAACGGATATTAGCATGCTGACATGCTAAACTATGGTGGTAAACAACATTAATATTACATATGTGAAATACATGCTGTATATATCACACTTTCAGTTCAAAGAGAAGCAGTTTGTGTAAGAAAATCTCTTGTTGGCAAAGAAAGTCAAAAACAGACCAACAGAAAGACATTCAGCCAACATTGCAGCCTGTATTCTGCTCAGAGTAGCTCACGGATTTGATATATTTTGACAAATCAAAGAAGTGTAAAGTTTGTTTCTGAAACTTCCATACCTTGAGGTTGTCTCAACAACTGTTGGAAGGATCACGATTACATTTTTTCTTCTATAGAGATTAATATTCCCCAGAGAATACAAATTCAATAATGCAAACGCCTGACTTTTCATATTCATTAATATGTATAATTTTCCAATTATCCTTTATTGTATGACCAAATAACTTCAAACCTTAAGCAGCATATTTTATGTTTAGTGCTAGTTAGTGAATATTAGCATGCTGACATGATGGTAAACTATGTATAGTCACACAATGCTGCTCAGTTTGTGTGACATCACACAGCACCACTCTGTCAAACAGAAAGAAGATCAGCCAACATTGCAGCCTGTATTCAGCTCAGAATAGAAATTGTTCCGCTTTCTTTTTAACTGTTTGTTATATTTTGACAAATCATCCAAGAGTCAAATCAAACCTTTGTTTCTTAAACCTTTTGTCATTTTTTCTCAATACCTATTTTATAAAAAGTGTTTTCTAGCTCATTTACATTCTGTGAAAATAACTGTTTACTACAATATGATGAGGTAGATCTTTTACCTTTGACTTCTAGCTCAAAAGCAGAGAAAACATCCAGGCCAGTGTTTCCATGGACACCACAAAGGTACGACCCAGAATTGTTTTGGGTCAAACTGGTAATGGTCACTGTGAATTTCCTGGATTCCATGTCATCTGTAAGTGTGAACTGTCCCTTTTGTTTGTTGTCAGAGGAGATTAGTGCGTGCTGCAGACATGTGGAGGGCTGGTTTCCTCTGCAGATGTACTTGAGGCTGTTCTGGTACTCAGACTCATACGGACAACTGAAGGACACTGAACTCTCCTCATAACGTTGGACTTTGGTGGAATGATCACAGCAGCTGTCTGTCAGTAAAATGAACAAAATCACAGACTGTTAGAAGCCCAGATATGAGAATTCAGATTCTTTACTTGAGTCAAACACGCAATATCACAATGAAAAAGGATTGGCTTTAACAAATGTATTGAAGTATAATGGAAAGGTAGCTCTGGTTCGCTAAACGTAGTGAAAGCATCAAAAGTAAAAGTGCTCATTATGCAGGCAGAACTACCCCTCTCATGTAGGTGTAGGAGCAGCATAGCTGATTTATGTGGAACCAAGTACAATATGTGTTTCTGAAGTAAAGTAGAAGTATAAAGTAGGAGAAAATGAAAATCTTCAAGTAACCTTAAGTACCTCAAAAACTGTACTTATGTACAGTACTGCAGTAATTGTGCTTAGTCACATTCCACCACTGTAAATGTGTCAATTGTTTAATGTTCTGGCCTCATACCCAGAACACATTATCGAGACAACCTGTAGCAACTAAAGAAGAAGGTCTAGATGAGTCATGAAATAATTAACGTTACTTGACGATGTGGAAATTCAGCACTGGGGTTTATTAATGTATTCACCTACCTTGTTTTACTTCCAGGTTTACTTCCGCAGGGTAGGTATCATAACCAGTTCTGGTAATCCCACACCAGTATTTCCCAGCATCCATAAACCTCAAATCAGAGATTGTCACAGTAAAGACCCAATTCTGTTTGTCATCATGGATGGAGTATCTGTTCTTTTTTGCTTCTGTCGTCGTAATAAGAACATCATCATTCTCACAGTCATTCTTGCACAGGTACTTCTCATAAGACTCAAAACCCTTTTTATAGGGACAAGAAACTTTAACTTTTCTCCCTTCATACCCAGACACACGGATTAACCATGCTGCACTCCTCACACAGCTTAGGATACCTGCAAAGAGAAGACAACATAAAATGAAAAACAGTGCTGAAAAAGATCTTTATGTAATATAACTTGCAGTTGTTCTAAGTTAATGTGCGTTTAATGTTTGGAGCACATCTGTTGTCTATATTCATGATGATTTTCACTATTTTTGAGTTTGATTCATAAGATAAGTTACATTTCATTCTCATAGCAAGTTTGTTATTGATGTTATTTTTACATGTAGACATTAACGCTAGTTGTGTTAATGAAATGAATCATAATAGATCATTGCCAAGTCAAGGCAATCTCGACCACTTGTATTAGCATTTAAATGATTTTTTATAAAACAAATAAACTTACTGCAGTGGATGAACAGCAGGTTTTTAAGGCTCAACATCTTCATGCACTTGCAAATGTAACGGGCGTGCATTGTCTTCAACAGTTTTAAATCATGCTGGATGCACGTCCATTAACCTGCGTTATTCTGCGTTGTGTTCTATGCTGTGCTGAGTGAGTGAAGGATGAACCCGGAGGAAGACCAGCTGCTGGTTTCTCTTTTAATGAAGGCAGAACGGTGGATTTGTCTGTACAAATCAAGTTTCTCTGTAACATGCAGTCTCCTCTACATAGCACACAGGCTCCTCTCAAGCTCCTCCTCTCAGCTAGTCTGGCACGGACTGCACATACATACATGACTAACAAAACTCCCAGTATTAACAGCAAAAATACTTTTAAATAAAAATGTGGAAATGAATTAAATAAACCATAAAATGCTCAATGTATTCATCAAAATAAGGACCTTCACAACTTTTACAGTAAAGACAATCCTGCAATTTCTACAAATTGCATACATTAATTAATTAATTCATTAAGTGTTAAAGCATTGTAACCTCATCTTTAGAGATATCTGCTCTTCTTTATTTACTGTAAAATATGAAGCAACCGTCCATCTCTATTCTTAAAGAGAACTTCCTCTTCCTGTGAGAAGGTGCCACGACTGAGGATGATATGAAACTGAACTTTATGCAAAGAGAAAGAGTTCAGACAGGCAGCTCCATTCCTACTGTGGAGCACATAGTATTTATTTCATGACAGCACTAACTGTGGGCATGGGATGGTGCCAGTGCGCTGTGTGTGCGTGTATGTGTGTGTGCGTGTGTGTGTGTGTATGTGTGTGTACCTGAACTGGGGCTCATCTCTGCAGAGCTCCATGTTGGGTCTGAGGGAGCGGAGGTAAAGTCTGGACTGAGCTACTCTCAGTGGAGCCTCTTTGTTGTGGATGGCCTGCTGCAGAGCCACAATGTTCCTCTCCTGGGCCCCAATCTGCTCCAAGACCTACACACACAATCATACAATGAATTAACAAGTAGCCAATCAATCAGCCACTCTGTCAGTCTGTTTGTCACTCGGCTTTTCTACCTGTGCGTGCTTCATCTCCAGCTGGGTTTTGGCCTCTATCAGCTCTGCACAGCGCTGGCTGAAGGCTCTGTCCACACTAGAGCACTGGACTCTCAGATCGTCAGTGGTGTCCCGCAGCAGTCGCTCCACCAGCACTCTGACACACACAGCATCACTATATTTACTAAAAAAATTGAAATAATGTTTCACATTGTTACCTTTACAGTAGCCTCTGTAACACAGAGCTTTAAGCTCTAATGTCTAAACAACACCTGACCTGAGACTGTTGGTGGCCTGTTCTTCCTGCAAGGCCTTGGACAGGTTGTCCTGTGTAAACTTTGTCCACAATGTGCAGTTACACACCCTGCAGCAGACAACATGACAAATTGCATGGAAGTTATGCACATTTTTTTGTTTTTTTTATGTGTTTCTAAGTTTAGAAAATGATGTTACACGCCGCACACACACGCAGCGCACGCACGCACGCACGCACGCACGCACGCACGCACGCACGCACACACACACACACACACACACACACACACACACACACACACACACACACACACACACCTCTCTCTCTGTTCATCCTGACACACACAAAGACACAAACCGAAGGATGATAATTTAGCTTCAAAAAAAGAAGACATTATGTGGGTTTGCATGACAGGTTGCTTAACCTTCAGGAAACAGGTTTTGACACTCACTTGATCTGAGTGACAACCTGAGCTGTAGTTCTCTTCAGAAGAGCCTGGATGCTCCTGATCAAGTCCACTTCCTGTAAAACACACCATCACACTTCTTGTTAGTGTGTGTAACAGTGAGCCCTCTGCTGGTGAGGTTTTACTGTTACACCTAGTTAACTACTAGACAAATGACACTCAAACTAGCAGGAGCACAGAACTCACAACAACTGAGTTATTTTATTGGGATCTACCTACAGATTATTTTTTGGATTATTCGTTCAGTCATTTAGTCAATAAAACCGCTCATCTCAATTCTCTGTTATTTTTCTCCGACCAACAGCCTAAAAGCAAAATATATACATGTATATGTATACATATTTAATAGAATTTAGGAAAAAGAAAAGCAGCAAATTCTCACATTTTAGGAGTTGGCATGTTGCATGAAAATGGACTTGAATTGATTAGCAAATGTTAAAAATAATAATTTTCACTTCATTAATGTTGCAGCTTTAATTTTAATTAGAAAAATTTATGTTTCCCAATAATAAGTATAAACGTGTCCATTCCCAAAGTATCCCATTAATGAGTAACAATGAGTCAACATTGTTAACTAATGTTCACCACATACTAACATACAGTCACATACAGTAAGTAGGCCTATTCATTTCATTTATTCTGGGAAATATTTGCTGTATTCTACATGTGTCCTATTACTTATATCTAACTATTATTTCATGTAGCCTTCTATTCTTTTTTATTTGTTGATCAATAATATATTGCTCATATTACAGCTTCAATTTCACAAGTAGGCCTATATTTTATATTTTTCCATGCAAAAAAAAATCCTTAGCGATGTCCTGTCTCACAAACAGCTTCATAAACTTTATTATAAAGCATGTGGTAACCTTCACCAGCTCCTCCTCCACAGTGTCTCGGACTAGGTCTGCTCCAGGTCTCCTGGTCCTGCAGTTGAGATTGTCGGTGGCGATGGCAAACGGAATCTCGGTGGCGTCCAGCGCCTTCTCCAGCCTGGTTTTCAGCGCCAGCAGCGACTCTGTGTCGGCCAGCAGCTTGTCGACGTGCCGCTTCAGCTCAGACTTCCAGTAGTGGGTCTCTTGTAGTCTCTCTCCCAGAAGACGTGTTCCCACGGCCTGGGTCTTCAAAGTGGCAGCCTCGGTGTCCTGGTGCAGAGTTTTGGACTCTCGCTGGATGCTCTGGGCTCCGTGGCGGTGGGTCCCGCCTGCTGAAGCACGGTGCGGTAGTTTGAGAACCATTCAGCCGGATGGTATTTAGCGGACCTGTACCCCGCTGTGGCTGAGCCCGAGGACGGCTGCGGGACATCCGGCTCTACATGAGGGTCTCTCGCCGGGACTCCCTGAGCCACTGCTCTGCTGTCATAGTGAGGTCTTGACACTAAAACCTCAGAGCTCATTTTTTTTTTTTTTGACAATTAAATTAGTCTAGGCCTACAGGTAGGCTATGCACAGTTTCCACAGTCCTGAAGCAAACCGAGCTGTATGTTTGTTTGGTGTTGCCTGGTTATGTTGGCAGGAGCAGCTCCAGCAGCAGCTCTGGCTCAGGTGACTATATCAAAGCTGATAGGGATTAAATGGCAATTTCAGTCATTCATTTATTGTAAAAAACACAGTAGGACATATGAGCTATACGGTTTCATTATTATTATTGTATTGTTACTGTATTGTAATTGTGATAGTGTTTTTGAGGACCAGAGATGGCAAAAGTACTCACTTCCCGTACTTAAGTAGAAGTACAGATACAGAAAGATGAGAAACTTCAGTGGACATAAAAACCAGGCTCTTTATATGCCATTGTCTACATTAAAGTCCAAAAAACAAAAAAAATAAAAAAAAACGACCCCCCCCCAAAAATATTTTCTAAAAAAAAAAAAAATTCAATTGTGATTCTGTGAGAATTCACAGATCCAGTTTCTCTTTTTAATCGTCCCCTTAACATTTAAAGGAATCTACATGTATGTGTGTGTGCTCAAATATAGAAAGAAAATAAAGGATACAATATGAATTACTAAACATAGATTAATTAAGAAGTTCCCCATACTTTTAGAGTTACACAGCACATTGGCCAGGAGTCATACTTGATGCCTCCTAGCCTATCTCAAACATCTCTCTCAGATAAGGCCAGGGATGATTGGGAATGTCTTGCTGCTTGTCTGCCTAATCTCTGGGATCTCTGTTTTCTTCATTTTCAATCATGTGGCCGTCCATACTACTAGTGCTAACGTTACCACCATCATGCTGCAATTATTTGCTGCAAATGAATGCAGAATGCGGCCGAATCTGTCGAGTCGTCTTGTAGTGGTGCGTTACATGCAACGTAGCCTACAGTATATTCCCATCCAATTAGATTGAATTCGGTATTGATCACGTGAAAAATAATAACGGTAACTCCAGTGAAATTATTTGAAACTTGCTAGTGAGGATTAGATTAGGACCGTATTTAAAGCTGATGCTGGTTTCAAACTTCGCCCCCAGGTGTGTCTGTAAAACACGGACAGAGACAAC
Source organism: Perca fluviatilis (assembly GCF_010015445.1). Taxonomy (NCBI): domain Eukaryota; kingdom Metazoa; phylum Chordata; class Actinopteri; order Perciformes; family Percidae; genus Perca; species Perca fluviatilis. The sequence continues at coordinate 17,692,562 of NC_053112.1, forward strand.
TTCTTTCTTTTGATGCATTACAAGCAATGTGAAACCTAGCTAACAGGTGAAGAACACAAACAACTAAATCACTAGCTAACCTACTTTAACTGTGCAGGAACTATAGACCAATACAACAACAGGCTTACATTAACTGACAACATAAGTTATACTACTTACAGTTCTCAAGGACGCACACACACGATCTCAACTGATTATCCTCCGGACAGCAGATTCTCTTTCTTTTTTCTCACTTTTTTCTGTGTGGCGCACGCGCCCGCTCGCGCTGGTGAGGCGCGTGTCCGCGCTATTCTCCGACATTACGACCTCTTGTACAAAACTAAAGTAACGAGCCAATTTTAAAAATGTAAGGAGTAGAAAGTACCGATATTCGTGTTAAAATGTAAGGAGTAAAAGTAAAAAGTCGCCACAAAAAAAATAGTAAAGTAAAGTAGAAATATCCGAAATATCTACTTAAGTACAGTAACGAAGTATTTGTACTTCGTTACTTCCCATCTCTGTTGAGGACACTCTTTGTTGGGTGTACTATGTCATTTTATGTTTTGTTGTTATACCAAGACAAATTTAAAATCAACTGGTTGCAGGCGCGGTTGATATTGAATACATTATTAAATCTCTCAAACCAGCAGGGTTTTTATCAACATGAGATAATTGATTCCAATGTGTGAAAGCTTCCAAATGACTATATGATTGCTTTAAATAAATGTGGCTCTCTAATTTGGGAACAATAGTTTATCAGTTATTATGTCACCTCACAGCAAGAAAGTTCGGGGTTCATATCTGCCAGCTAGGGCCTTTCTGAGGGGAGTTTGAATGTTCTCCCACAGAACACAGAAACAGAAAACAAATCAATAAAAAAAAAAAATTGGGGCTTAAATAATCTAATTTTTTTTTCTTTCAAAATATGTTTAATGTATTTTACAATTTGTATCTCCTAGGGAATATTTTCCCACTTTTCAACAACTTTGAAATGTTGTAATGTGATGAGTCGTTTCAACATAGACTGGCTTTTCTTGGTTTTGTTTATTTATTCACTTTTACTAAAGGTACATACATGAAGGTAACTCACATTTGGGGTATTTAGGTGAAATGTTTATCCACAATTTCTTATGAGCAGTGCAGGTGTGAAACAATGTTATTACCAGTGAGCAATCATAATGAGTGCAAAGGTAAAAGCAATAGTGTAAAATTGAAGTTAAAGCTATTACTTAGGCAATGAATATAAGTACTTAAAATACCTGATGGTAATTATTAAACAAATCTGTACATGTAATTATTTCACTGTAGTTTTCAGTAAGACAATTAAAAGGCTGGACCATAACGGTAGGTGAATATGTGCTGGATAACTGTTAATTGAGATACAAACAGGATCATTTGGGTACAGATATGACCGGAAAATGCAAGGTTTGATCACAGATGTGCATGCTGTTCATCTCCTATTGGCTTTAAATCTGATTACAGTAGATATCATCTGTTGTGATGAAGTTTTGGTACACAGGATCTTGTTCGTCATCATGGTGTTGACAGCTGCTCTGTGGTTTGGAGGTACGCTGCTTTGAGTACGCTACGTCTTCGATTTCATAAATCTAAAAAAGGATCAACAAAAACAGACAAAAAGGCAATGTTACTCAGATGAGAATTCCTATAATTGTACACATGAAAATGGCCAAATAATCAGGTTGTTGGTCATTTAATTGCCTTAATACTTTGCTCCAGAGCAAGACTTCTTTCCATTTACAGGTCAGATTGCTGTGAAATTTGGTGTGACTATTCATTGGCCAAGGAAAATAATTACTAATAATTTTGGTGAACCCCCAACCTTTCATCTAGCACCATGGTCATGTAATCAGAGTGGGAGTCTTGTGCACAGTTGTGCATTAAAATAAATGCGGTAACATGAACATGAAGGAGTCTTTATGAATGTTTATGACTGTTGTGTCATTCCATAAATTATGACGCCTTTAATTCAAAGTTAGCATTGTTTGAGATGTTTGTGTTATGATAACTTGACATTAAGCAAGACAACATAATTTATATATACCATATATATATATATATATATATATATGTGTGTGGGTGTGTATATGTATTTATACTGTCATAAGTGTTGGGTTTTTACATTGGATTTCATTGCGTCATGAATATTTTCTTTGACCTCAAGTAAAGTGGAACAATTCGGACTTTTCATTAAGATGTCATAAAAGTTATAAGATCAGTTTGACGACCGAGGTGATTTAGGAGCTCTGTCTCTCAGCTAACTAAAGTTAGCGGTTAGCAACAAGTACGGTACTCCTAAATCACCTCTGTACTGTATTCACTATCGTCAAACTGGTCTTTTATCTTTTATGACATCTTAATGACAAGTCCACATGGTTTCACACTTACTTGAGGTCAAGGAAAAATTCATGACACATAATGGTCTCATGACAATCAATGTAAAAAACACCATGACAGTTTAATGTATACTAAGTTTGATAATTAGGCCTGCTATGACATGTATATGATGTATTATGTTGTCTATGTTAATGTAAAATTGTCATAACAAAGACATTGTTGGCTTGGTTACACAAACATCTCAAACAATACTAACTTTGTATAATTAACAGAAGTGTCATTCAGTAGTGCCACCCTAAAAACAAACTTTACATATTGAGCCACTAATAGTAAAATCATAAATTGTTATGCCCCACATGTTTTCTAATGTGGACCATAATGAACATTGCAGCCTCTTGTGTCTATTAGCAGGCTTTGTATTTTAGTTTTCTTACATGTGCTACACTTATCACTTCCTCTGTTTCTGCTGTCTTGGTTTTGTTTCTGTTCATGTTGCCTCCAGCTCCTTGAAAACACACAGCATAAGAACTGGTTAAACAATTAGTTTGCATGCATATGTGTATGTGTATGTCTGTGTGCATGGTTCTGTGCATGCATTTGTATATGAAACTTACCTCGCACTTTGTAACCTTTGTATTTATAAACAATGACCAGGGCAAATGTCAGTATGAGCAGCACAGCGGGCACGATGAAAATCACAGAGTAAAAGAGTGCTGCATCTGGGGGAAAAAAACAGAACAGAGTAAAAACAGACACTTCTTGAAAACACACACTCTTCACATACATGTATCTGATGTAATCTCAAGCACAAAACATCAGAATTGGCACCAACTATCAGAACTATGGCCTCACAACATTTGGTGTTAAAACATAACTGTTTGTTCACACATACACACACACACACACGATTGCACGCACGCAAGCCCTCACACACACACACACACACACACACACACACACACACACACACACACACACACACACCTTTGATCTCTTTTCCAGGGATAGGTGTTGCTTGTGATCTGACAGGTTCCACCACAGTGAAGGTAGGAACCACATTGATAGTAGACATCACAGTGCTGGTCTGCTGAAAGTCTGTTAGAGAAAGGTTCTTATTACACTTGGGATATATTCTTACTTTTAGTAGCAGTGGGGCTCTGGGGATAGCAATGTTTGTCGGTCAGTTGGTCCAAAGTGAAATGGTCCAAAGTGAAATATCTTAACAAAAGGAATTGACATGAAACTTGGTACATATGTTCACTTTCCCCAAGCAGAGGATGAAAAACTACTGCATGGATTGGCACAAACCACAAACTATACAGGTTCTCAGATGATGTATTCTAATGATTTTAGTGATCTCCCTGACTTTTCCTCCAGCCCACCTTTAATTTGTCTCAACAACTGTTGGATGGATCACTATGCATTTTTATAAAGACATTGATGTTTCCCAGAGGAAACAATGTATGTGTATAATAATGTTATCTCCTGACTTTTCATCAAGCTTAATCATTAAGTCCAATTTTTCCAGATTCTAGCAAAACAAATTCCAGAGTCCTTCAGCGTATTTCATGGTCAGTGCTAATTAATGGATATTAGCTTGCTGACATGCTAAACTATGGTTGTAAACAACATTAATATTACATATGTGAAATACATGCTGTGCATATCACACTTTCAGTTCAAAAAGAACTAGTTTGTGTAAGAAAATCTCTTGTTGGCAAAGAAAGTCAAAAACAGACCAACAGAAAGACATTCAGCCAACATTGCAGCCTGTATTCTGCTCAGAGTAGCTCACGGATTTGATATGTTTTGACAAATCAAAGAAGTGTAAAGTTTGTTTCTGAAACTTCCCCACCTTGAGGTTGTCTCAACAATTGTTGGAAGGATCACGATTACATTTTTTCTTCTATAGAGATTAATGTTCCCCAGAGAATAAAAATTCAATAATGCAAACCCGTGACTTTTCATCCAGCGCCATTAATAGGTATAATTTTCCAATTATCCTTTATTGTATGACCAAATAACTGCAAAACTTAAGCAGCATATTTTATGTTTAGTGCTAATTAGTGAATATTAGCATGCTGACATGGTGGTAAACTATGTATAGTCACACAAAGCCGCTCAGTTTGTGTGACATCACACAGCACCACTCTGTCAAACAGAAAGAAGATCAGCCAACATTGCAGCCTGTATTCAGCTCAGAATAGAAATTGATCCGCTTTCCTTCAACTGTTTGTTAAATTTTGACAAATCATCCAAGAGTCAAATCAAACCTTTGTTTCTTAAACCTTTTGTAATTTTTTCTCAATACCTATTTCATAAAAAGTGTTTTCTAGCTCATTTACATTCTTCGAAAAATAACTGTTTACTACAATATGATGAGGTAGATCTTTTACCTTTGACTTCTAGCTCAAAAGCAGAGAAAACATCCAGGCCAGTGTTTCCATGGACACCACAAAGGTACGACCCAGAATTCTTTTGGGTCAAACTGGTAATGGTCACTGTGAATTTCCTGGATGCCATGTCATCTGTAAGTGTGAACTGTCCCTTTTGTTTGTTGTCAGAGGAGATGAGTGCGTGCTGCAGACATGTGGAGGGCTGGTTTCCTCTGCAGATGTACTTGAGGCTGTTCTGGTACTCAGACTCATACGGACAACTGAAGGACACTGAACTCTCCTCATAACGTTGGACTTTGGTGGAATGATCACAGCAGCTGTCTGTCAGTAAAATGAACAACATCACAGACTGTTAGAAGCACAGATATGAGAATTCAGATGTTTTACTTGAGTCAACGAAGTAATATCACAATGAAAAAGTATTGGCTATAAAAAATGTATTGAAGTATAATGGAAAGGTAGCTCTGGTTCGCTAAATGTAGTGAAAGCATCAAAAGTAAAAGTACTCATTATGCAGGCAGAACTACCCCTCTCATGTAGGTGTAGGAGCAGCATAGCTGATTTATGTGGAACCAAGTACAATAAGTGTTTCTGAAGTGAAGTAGAAGTGTAAAGTGTAAAGTAGGAGAAAATGAAAATCTTCAAGCAACGTATAAGTACCTCAAAAATTTTACATATGTACAGTACTTCAGTAATTGTGCTTAGTCACATTCCACCACTGTAAATGTGTCAATTGTTTAATGTTCTGGCCTCATACCCAGAAAACATTATCGTGACAACCTGTAGCAACTAAAGAAGAAGGTCTAGATGAGTCATGAAATAATTAACGTTACTTGACGATGTGGAAATTCAGCACTGGGGTTTATTAATGTATTCACCTACCTTGTTTTACTTCCAGTTTTACTTCTGCAGGGTAGGTATCATAACCAGTTCTGGTAATCCCACACCAGTATTTCCCAGCATCCATAAACCTCAAATCAGAGATTGTCACAGTAAAGACCCAATTCTGTTTGTCATCATGGATGGAGTATCTGTTCTTTTTTGCTTCTGTCGTCTTAATAAGAACATCATCACTCCCACAGTCATTCTTGCACAGGTACTTCTCATAAGACTCATAACCCTCTCCGTAGGGACAAGAAACTTGAACTTCTCTCCCTTCATACCCAGACACACGGATTAACCCTGCTGCACTCCTCACACAGCTTAGGATACCTGCAAAGAGAAGACAACATACAATGAAAAACAGTGCTGAAAAAGGTCTTTATGTAATATATCTTGCAGTTGTTCTAAGTTAAACCGAGTGCACAGATATGTGCGTTTAATGTTTGGAGCACATCTGTTGTCTATATTCATGATGATTTTCACTATTTTTGAGTTTGATTCATAAGATAAGTTACATTTGATTCTCATAGCAAGTTTGTTACTGTTGTTATTCTTACATGTAGACATTAACGCCAGCTGTGTTAATGAAATTAATCATAATAGAGCATTGCCAAGTTAAGGCAATCTCGACCACTTGTATTAGCGTTTAAATGATTTTCATAAAACAAATAAACTTACTGCAGTGGATGAACAGCAGGTTTTTAAGGCTCAACATCTTCATGCAATTGCAAAGAAACAGAAACTACAGCAGTATTCTTCTTCTCCGCCCACCATGAGCCAATTTTGTCTAAGCAGTATTGAGATGTTCAGATCACTAGACTATCATGTGTACTATTTAGACACAATGTGCTTAGCAAATTTCACTGCAGTCTGCTGTGAAATTTAAGCACATTTTTTGTGGACATACACCTTTTGATTTTGATGATCCCACTTCTTTCCCACCCTAAAAACAAACTTTACATATTGAGCCCCACTAATAGAAAAAATCATCACTTTTTTGTGTCCCACACGTTTCTAATGTGGACCATAATGAACATTGCAGCCTCTTGTGTCTATTAGCAGGCTTTGTATTTTAGTTTTCTTACATGTGCTACACCTGCCACTTCCTCTGTTTCTGCTGTCTTGGTTTTGTTTCTCTTCATGTTGCCTCCAGCTCCTTGAAAACACACAGCATAAGAACTGGTTAAACAAGTTGTGTGCATGCATATGTGTATGTGTATGTCTGTGTGCATGGTTCTGTGCATGCATTTGTTGAAACATACCTCGCACTTTGTAATATTTGTATAAACCGTGTCCAGGGCAGGTGTCAGTATGAGCAGCACAATGAAAACCACAGAGTAAAAGAGTGTTGCATCTGGGGGAAAAAACAACAGAGTAAAAATATACACCCACTCTTCACATACATGTATCCAGGGTTCGAAATGAGGGAGGTCTGGGGGGGTCCCGGACCCCCCATAAGTCATTAGGGACCCCCTATAAGAATTTATTTTTAGATTTTGGGGGGTCCCCGACAAATATTTTTAACATTAAAAATGATTGTGAAAATTATAGGTCTTTAGTGACGTTTTATATTTATAACTATAATTTATTTATTTCCTAGCGCGATTGGGCAGCAATCAGGGCAGCTAATAGCATCACAGATTGTTGTTGTGGTCCTCCGGCGCATACAGTACAGTCTATGGCGCAGGGCCCGTATTTTATTGTTGAACGCGGCAAAAACGAAGCCTCACAAAGAGTGAAATCCCTAATGAAAATCCTGTAAGTGCTTCGATTATGTTTACATCTCCATAATAATTGCTTATTATAGTAAAATATTTGGAGTTGGTGTTCCTATATCAAAAGTTGCATTAACTAACTTAGATACCCAGTGTAACGTGATGATTAGAAGAGTGCGTTTGTCAACGTTTCTTGCTAGCTGTATGTGTATGAAGCATAGGTATGAAGCCAAATAATCTGCCAGCTAACAGCAGACATATAGCAGTTAGACTAGTTATTCAAAGCTAGCATAACAACCTAACTGTCCAGTAGGGTTGGGTACCGAAACTCGGTGCCAATAGGGAACCGGTGCCGACGTAAACGGTAGTAACGAGACCGAATAAGAACGAAAGTTTCGGTTGCCTCATTTTCGGTTGCTTGACTTTACACTACACCTGACAGCATGTAACGTTAGCCTACCTTTAGCTAGCAGCTGGATTAAACACCGGTAAAATGCTGACAGCTAACGTTAAACAGTGTAAAGTGTGACTGTATTTCACTGTGGAGGACTTCAACAGCGGGATGTAACAGTCTGCACTGCAGCGCAGCAGCTGCCGTTGTCGCAATTCATAGATATACAGTATGTTTATATGGTCGGAATTAAACAACACAGACGGTGCGTTCACTTGCAGCTGCCGTTGTCGGAATTAAACAACACAGACGGTGCGTTCACTCGCAGCTGCCGTTGTCGGAATTAAACAACACAGACGGTGCATTCACTTAAAACAGGTAGCCTCGTGGTGCATTCACAGAATTTGTAAAATACCCTTTTCCCATCTGGGGTTCAACAGCAATTTACTGGTGAAATAAGTTATTGTTATTGTTATAGTTATTACATTATTATTACATTTTAGTTCAGGTTATAGATTGACTACTTTAAAACAAAGTAAACCATCTAATGTAGGTACTGTCTTTATAGACATCATTATTATTCAATCCAGCGGCTAGTTGTTTTACAAATACCATTAACATAAGGGATGAGAAATGCCATTTGTATTTGATCAAACCCTTTGAAGGTGCATGGTGCTGCCATAATGAGTACACCTGGTGGATTTAGGTAACTTAGTTAACTTCCTTGCTCAAGGAAAGAATGACCTGTTATCCACTTTGTCATGTCAGGGATTTATATAAGGTGCTGTAACTTTGTTGCTCCAGAATTAGAGGGTTACCTGTTAGATTATAGCCAATCCACTTCTCCAGACACCACTACAATACTGGGACTAGCCCAAACCATGAAAAACATCCCAAGACCATTATCCCACCTTCAAAATATGTCAATATAATTTTGCCTGCAGTATATAGTGTAGCAAGGTAGTCTTCAGTATTTTTTATAATTACATTTTAGGGGACCCCCCAAGAGTCCTAAGTCATTTCGAACCCTGCATGTATCTCATGTAATCTCAAGCACAAAACATCAGAATTGGCACCAACTATCAGAACTATGGCCTCACAACATTTGGTGTTAAAACATAACTGTTGGTTCACCACAGACACACAGAGACAGACACACACACACACACAACACACACACACACACACACACACACACACACACACACACACACACACACACACACACACATACATATACACACACCTTTAATCTCTTTTCCAGGGATAGGTGTTGCTTGTGATCTGACATCTTAGTACACTTGGGACATATTCTTACTTTTAGTAGCAGTGGGGCTCTGGGGATAGCAATGTTTGTCGGTCAGTTGGTCGGTCCACCAACTTGGTCTAGAATGAAATATCTCAACAACTATTTAAGGAATCCACATGAAATTTGGTACAAACGTTCACGGCCCCCATGCAGAGGATAAAAAACTACTGCATGGATGACACAAACGGTTGTACCTTGAGGATGTCGCAACAACTGTTGGATAGCTCACTATGCATTTTTTTATATATAGCTATTGATGTTCCCCAGGAGAAACAATGTATATAATAATATGTATATAACAATTTAATCTCCTGTCTTTTCATCTAGCTCCATCATTAGGTCCAATTTTTCCAGTCTTTTGCTTTATGAACAAATACCAGCTAAACAAAAGAGATTCCCTCAGCGTCCTTTATGTTTAGAGTTTATTAGCGAATATTAGCATGTTAGCATGCTAAACTATGGTGGCAAACAATGTAAACATTACGCCTAACTACATGTTCTACAAATCAAGCTTTCAGTTCAAAGGGAATACGTTCAGCCAACATTGCAGCCTGTATTCAGCTTAGATTAGAAATGGATCACATGATTCAGCTTTCTTTCAACTTGTTTGATATATGTTGACAAATCATAAATAAAAGGTTTGCTTCTGAAACCTTTTGTCATTTTCCTTAATATCAATTTGACACGAAACGTTTTTGGGCTGATTTACATTCTGTGGAAAATAACAGTTTACTACAATATGATGAGGTATATCTTTTACCTTTGACTTCTAGCTCAAAAGCAGAGAAAACATCCAGGCCAGTGTTTCCATGGACACCACAAAGGTACTACCCAGAATTGTTTTGGGTCAAACTGGTAATGGTCACTGTGAATTTCCTGGATGCCATGTCATCTGTAAGTGTGAACTGTCCCTTTTGTTTGTTGTCAGAGGAGATTAGTGCGTGCTGCAGACATGTGGAGGGCTGGTTTCCTCTGCAGATGTACTTGAGGCTGTTCTGGTACTCAGACTCATACGGACAACTGAAGGACACTGAACTCTCCTAATAACGTTGGACTTTGGTGGAATGATCACAGCAGCTGTCTGTCAGTAAAATGAACAACATCACAGACTGTTAGAAGCACAGATATGAGAATTCAGATGTTTTACTCTAGTTAAAGAAGTAATATCACAATGAAAAAGTATTGGCTATAAAAAATGTATTAAAGTAAAATGGAAAGGTAGCTCTGGTTCGCTAAACGAAGTGAAAGCATCAAAAGTAAAAGTGCTCATTATGCAGGAAGAACTACCCCTCTCATGTAGGTGTAGGAGTAGCATAGCTGATTTATGTGGAACCAAGTACAATAAGTGTTTCTGAAGTAAAGTAGAAGTTTAAAGTGTAAAGTAGGAGAAAATGAAAATCTTCAAGTATCCTTAAGTACCTCAAAAACTGTACTTCAGTAATTGTGCTTAGTCACATTCCACCACTGTAAATGTGTCAATTGTTTAATGTTCTGGCGTCATACCCAGAACACATTATCGTGACAACCTGTAGCAACTAAAGAAGAAGGTCTAGATGAGTCATGAAATAATTAACGTTACTTGACGATGTGGAAATTCAGCACTGGGGTTTATTAATGTATTCACCTACCTTGTTTTACTTCCAGGTTTACTTCCGCAGGGTAGGTATCATAACCAGTTCTGGTAATCCCACACAGGTATTTCCCAGCATCCATATGCCTCAAATCAGAGATGGTCACAGTAAATACCTGTCTGTCATCTCGGATGGAGTATCTGTTCTTCTTTGCTTCTGTCGTCTTAATAAGAACATCATCATCATTCTCGCAGTCATTCTTGCACAGGTACTTCTCATAAGACTCATAACCCTCTCCATAGGGACAAGAAACTTTAACTTCTGCAAAGAGAAGACAACATAAAATGAAAAACAGTGCTGATAAAAGATCTTTATGTAATATATCTTGTTAAACTGAGTGCACAGATATGTTTGTTTAATGTTTGGAGCACATCTGTTGTCTATATTCATGATGATTTTCACTATTTTTGAGTTTGACTTATAAGATAAGTTACATTTCATTCTCATAGCAAGTTTGTTATGGTTATTTTTACATGTAGACATTAACACCAGTTGTGTTAATGAAATGAATCATAATAGAGCATTGCCAAGTCAAGGCAATCTCGACCACTTGTATTAGCATTTAAATGATTTTCATAAAACATAAATAATAAATAATAAAAAAAAACACAATAAACTTACTGCAGAGGATAAACAGCAGGTTTTTAAGGCTCAACATATTCATGCAATTGCAAAGAAACAGAAACTACAGCATTTGGGGTTGTAAACTGTGTGAATGTGTGAACTGTTTGTTTCAAACAGCAGTTTATAGAGTGTTGAGAATATCATATGGGTAAATGTCACACCCACAATGTGTCAGCAAACTTTGAATTAAACTATTTCACATCAACAATCATTGGAAAGGTTTCTACACCCTGCAAACCCTATCACGAGGTTAGCTGTGGCTTGTATAACAGCAAGACACACTCGCACGCACACATGCTGCACAGGAGTACAAGCATTTAGTGAGAAAAAAAGAGGTGAATCTCCCACAAATTGCAACAGAAATTCTGACTATTATCAGGCAATTTACGTACATGGATTCTGGTGGGTTTGGTGATAGTGATTTTGGGGCTGTTTTATGTTCAACGAAAAGGATCTTACTCTTTAACAAAAAGGTCTATCTCTGTGGGGATCCTTTCCATAATGTTGTCAGACACTTAATTAGAATAATAATCTGAGCCCATCAGTGGCAAAACCAGCACTTTTAGAGGATGCAAACTAGAGATGGTCCGATACCACTTTTTTGCTTCCCGATACCGATTCCGATACCTGAACTTGCGTATCGGCCGATACCGATTACCGATCCGATACCAGTGAGTCATATATTTCATTATGTTTTAACATCTGTATACTACTATCTCTGTATGGATGTGATATGATTTCTTTCTTTGTTGTCGGTCTGGCTTAGATTAAACTCTTTGTGAAACATGAACAAACGCAAACAAGGAATGCCCCAGAACTTCTTTATAGTTATAATGAAAAAACATAAATAAACTACTTTAACGTAGATTTTCTTTAGGGCTTCATTACGTGGTATCGGATCGGTGCATAAACTCCAGTACTTCCCGATACCGATACCAGCGTTTTAGGCAGTATCGGAGCCGATACCAATACTGGTATCGGTATCGGAACATCTCTAATGCAAACTGACCGTGTGCCTTTTACATTGCAGCCTGGTTCATGGCTGCTGGTTACGGGGTTCTCACTCAATACTGGACTACAGATGATAAAATATTTCAAAAAGATTTCAAAAGATTTTGCTTCACATTTGTCACTTAGACACCAATGCATGAGAAAATAGGATTGAAGTTGAAAAATACTGAAACAGCATTATTTAGGCAAATTAGCACATATTTAATTAGACAATGCCTAATTTACAAAATTAAACATTAAAGTCCAGAAAACGTGTAATAATTATTGTCTAAACTAGTACAGTGCCCGATTAAAATGTGCCTGTTTGGAACGGACCAATTGCTTGGTCTGTGGTATTGCTGCTTGTAGAATTCTCCAGAACCAAAATCTACCCCAAAATGACTTACAGAAGGATAGCCTACTACTGACTTACAGTGTACTTCAACATCAGAGGAAGACATTGTACTACATTTACCTGACAGAGAACATTGCAGATTGAGAATTTAATCATAAAATATCACAATTATAATTTCAAATAATTAGACATTTGCCTCATGGACTCATGCAGTGCCCTACCCATCCTGCCCGTTATGCAGGATAACACAGTATTGCATGTTGATATCGTCAGCGTTTAATGATGGCTGTGTTGTCTCGTCTCCTATTATCATTAACAAATTTAACACTTCAACAGAGGTGTTCATTTCAGTTGGAATGTTCTCCTGTGCCTGCTTGGGTTTTGTCCTCCCCAGTCCAATTTAGTCCAGATGAATCCTTAATCCATGTGTGCCTAGTGCAGGGGTCTTCAACGTTTTTTAAGCCTAGAACCCCTTAACTGAAAGAGAGACGAAGCAGGGACCCTCTATTACATACACTACCGGTCAAAAGTTTTAGAACACCTCAGTACATGTACATGTACATTTCAGAATTTTACAAAAAGGCCTTTTTCAGGGAACAAGAAATGGCTTAACAATGTAAAGCTGTTCTACAGCAATGGAGGTTGATCAAGCTTCGAAAGTTGGTGCTACCAATTCCCACAGGTGTTCCAACTTGTCTGGATTACTTACAACCCCCTCTGTTTGTATAAAAGTATTGTTGGAACACACTGTGGTACCATACGCTCGTGAGCATTATATGAACATTATTGTACTGCAGAAAGTAGTGTGTTGCCTTAAAAATGGCGGGAAAAAGGCAATTAACAATGGAAAAGAGACAGACCATCATAACGGTTAAATATCAAGTTTCCAAACTTATATAACTCCGCCCTTCAGGCCTGTGGCCCTTTTTTCCCTCCAAACAAACCAGGCAGAACAAAGAGAGGAGTGATGTGAGTTTGATGGACCTTTTCATTGTATAACACTTACTATTTGGTCACATTGAATGTTATGCCTTGAAGTTGAATGTATGTTGTCTGATTTATGCTAGATTTCAGGGTGACATCCTGCTTAACGTTAAGAGAAAACCGTAGTACAGATTGTGGATGCAGTGCAGACTGTGGATGCATTACTGATGTAAGTCAAGCTGAATCCAACCTAATTAGTAATGATTGATTGTTCAAGGCTGTTTAGATCTGTGACATTTCCTTTATGTGCTTATTTGTTTAGACAAAAACATCCATTCATCCATTCATCCATGCATCCATCCATTATTCACCTGCAACCAATGTAAATCTTTCCCTGCCTTGACAAAAATAAAACCTTGGAACGGCACTGGATCCTGTGTTTGAATGTGCACACCACATCAGATGTTCAGTGAACCAACACCATCAGTGAATAAGAGTTTCTTCAATAACACTTAAGAATGTTGGTCTTTCCTACAGAGAAATTGCAAAGAAAGTCAAAGTGTCAGTGAGTACAGTATTCTTCACCCTCAAAAGGCACTTAGAAACTGGGGGAAACTCTGACAGGAATAGGTCTGGCAGACCCAAAGCCACAACAGAATCAGAAGACTGAATGACAGAAGTTTCTGATTGTCAACAGCTTGCGTGATAGGCGGCTCACAGGACAACAGCTTCAAGCACAGCTTAATAGTGGTCGTAATAAGCAAGTCTCAGTTTCAATTGTAAAGAGAAGACTTCGAGCTGCAGGTTTGATAGGTCGAGTTGCAGCAAGAAAGCCATTTCTAAGACGTCAGAATAAGAAAAAGAGGCTTGCCTGGGCCAAGAAACATCGTCAATGGACCACTGAAGACTGGAAGAAGGTGCTATGGACTGATGAATCAAAATTTGAAATCTTCGGTTCATAACGCAGGATTTTTGTACGTCGTCGAGTAGGCGAAAGGATGGTTCCTCAGTGTGTGACATCAACTGTCAAACATGGAAGAGGAAGCGTGATGGTCTGGGGCTGTTTTGCTGGATCCAGGGTCGGTGATTTGTACAGAGTGAAAGGCACCCTGAACCAAAACGGCTACCACAGCATTTTGCAGCGCCATGCAGTACCCTCTGGTATTCACCTAGTTGGTCAGGGGTTCATCCTACAGCAAGATAATGACCCAAAACATAAGTCCAAGCTATGCCAGAACTACCTTAGCAAAAAAGAACAAGATGGTAAGCTTAAAAACATGACTTAAACCCCATTGAGCCGGTTTGGGATGAACTGGACAGAAAAGTGAAAGCAAAGCAACCTACAAGTGCCACACATTATGGGAACTTCTGCAACAGAGTTGGGAAGAACTGTCTGAAGAATATTTGATTTCCATTGTAGAAAGAATGCCACGAGTGTGTTCAGCTGTTATATCTGCCAAAGGGGGCTACTTTGATGAGTCAGAAAATGTAGAATACATTTTGGTTTATAAATTGATTCCATGATTTCTTTTTAACTTAAATTGTTCATTTGTTCTATTCTTTCATTTCATTTTCTTTTTTTTCAAGATTATTTTTTTGGGGCTTTTCCCTTTATTTTATATTGAGAGTGGATAGACATGAAAGGTGGGAGAGAGATTGGGGATGACACACAGCAAAGGGCCGCAGGTCGTACTCCAACCCAGGGCGCGCAAAGGACTGAGCCTACATGGGGCAAACGCTCTTACTGAGAGCGGAGAGGTCGCCCGTGATTACTTTCTAAATATGATTTTATATTTTACAATTTGCATCTCCTAAGGTTTGTTTTGCCACTTTTCAACTACTTTCAAATGTTGTTGAAAAATGTCTTAAACATGCAACTAGATTAAAAATGTCAAGCAAACATTTATTTACTAAAAAGAGAAACAGTTTGTCTAAGCCAATATCTTGCCATAAAGGCAGTCAATCACAGGGTGAAACCTAACTACTTCAAATAATTTATTCTCTAAATAACAATTTGCATTTGTTCTTACTAATATGCCTATACATTATTATTTGGTGTACTATATCTTGCAGTGATAAAAAGGGAAATTCTCTTCAACCATCAACCATCAAAGGGAAATTCTCTTCAAATTAATACAGATGAAGTCAACAGTATGTATGGACTGATAAATAGTTATTGATGGGCTATGCAATCTGGAATATATTGCCGATTGGTTCTTCCATCTGTAGGATCAAGTCTAATAGTAAATTCAGTGTAACAATCAAACAGCACCAGCAGAGGGCTCACTGTGACACACACTAACCAGAAGTGTTTGACTGTGAGTTTAGTAATAGGAAATGGACTTGATCAGTGAGTTAATCTGAAGAAAACTACAGCTCAGGTTGTCAGTTAGATAAAGTGAGTGTCAAATTCTGTTTATTAAAAAAAACAAAAACATTGATTAAAACAGCGGTTATAGGGCTAAAAATACCAATCTGCTGCAGCCAGACTGGCAGAAAGAATCGCGCTGTGATCACGAAAGATGCTTCCCACTGAAATACATCAGTTTAAAAAACGTGCTGACCATCACAAAAAAAAGAGATAAAGGTGTCCTTGTATAAGAATCAATAGATTAAATTAGGTGATTAAATTAGGTGAACATTTCACAAACTGCTGTGAGACTGGGTTGTCTCTCTGTGAATATTATTGGAAATATAGTGTCATGCTCTAATTTACTACAATGACTCACTTGAATATTTCAGTTCATCAAATGTTTGGAACTATTTGTCGATGTTGTTTTTATATCCATTTATATAGTGCAAAAAAAAACCAATAGTGGTCAGTTGTTTCATTTTGTTTATTTATTCACTTTAAGTAAAGGTGCATTCATGAAGGTAACTTACATTTGGGGTATTTACCTTGTAGGTGAACTGGTTATCATGCCTACAATTCTTATATTGCAGTTGTGCAACAGTTATATTAACAATAAGCAATCATAATGAATGTAAAAGTAAAAGCAAAAATGTAAAATGTAATTAAATAAGCAATGACAATAAGTACTTAATATAACTGATGGTAATTATAAAACAAATATGTACAAATAATTATGTTACTGTAGTTTTCAGTAAGACAATGGAAAGGTTGGACCATAGCGGTACGTGAATATTTGCTGGTCAACTGTTAATTGAGATACAAACAGGATCATTTGGGTATAGATGTGACCCGAAAATGCAAGGTTTGATCACACATGTGTTCATCTCCTATTGGCTATAATGGAAATTTGATTACAGTAGATATCATCTGTTGTGGTGTCGTTTTGGTACACAGAATCTTGTTCAGCTTCACCTGCGTCATCGTGGTGTTGACAGGCGCTCTGTGGTTTGGAGGTCCGCTGCTTTGAGTACACTACATCTTGATTTTGATAAATCTAAAAGAGAATCAGCAAAAATAAACAGAAAAGAGGGTGAGGTTACTCAGATTAAAGTAAAAAAAATATGCACATGAAAATGGCTGAATAATCAGCAAGCTGGTCATTGCTTTGGCTCAATAGGTTACTTGTTTCAGAACAAAACACACTTCCATTTAAAGGTCAGATTGTTATGGTATTTGGTGTGAATTTTCATTGGCCAAATGATTACTAATAATTTTGGGTATTAATTTTCTTGTAAATGACAACCAGAGAAATGATTTTCACATCCTGACCTTTCTTCTGATGCCGTCATGCGGCCAGAATGTCCACTTGCGCCCAAGAAATATCAAAATCTAATGGGCATATTATCCTCAAATTCTCAGAGCACATTCATGCTCTCAAGAGGATGAACCCCTTCAGTTTTAGATCCCGATCTTTTCTCAACCAACCCCATGAGCCAATTTTGTCTAAGCAGTATTAAGATAGTCAGATCATTAGACTATCATGTGTACTATTTAGACACAATGAGTAATTTTTTTATTTTGGACATACACCTTTTGATTTTGATGATCCCACTTCTTTCCCACCCTAAAAACAAATTTTACATATTGAGCCCCACTAATAGAAAAAATCATCACTTTTTTGTGTCCCACACGTTTCTAATGTGGACCATAATGAACATTGCAGCCTCTTGTGTCTATTAGCAAGACTTTATTAAATTTTAGTTTTCTTACATCCGATACACTTATCACTTCCTCTGTTTCTGCTGTCTTGGTTTTGTTTCTGTTCATGTTGCCTCCATCTCCTTGAAAACACACAGCATAAGAACTGGTTAAACAAGTTGTGTGCATGCATATGTGTATGTGTATGTCTGTGTGCACGGTTCTGTGCATACATTTGTTGAAACATACCTCGCACGTTGTAACATTTGTATTTACAAACTATGACCAGGGCAGATGTCAGTATGAGCAGCACAGCGGGCACAATGAAAATCACAGAGTAAAAGAGTGTTGCATCTGGGGGAAAAAGGAAGGAGGTAAGAATATACACTTCCTGAAAACACACAGCACACACACCGCACATTACCCAGCACGTACGCCACGTGGACGCTACATACACACACACACAAAACATACCGATCTGTTTTCCAGGGATAGGTGTTGCTTGTGATCTGACAGGTTCCACCACAGTGAAGGTAGGAACCACATTGATAGTAGACATCACAGTGCTGGTCTGCTGAAAGTCTGTTAGAGAAAGTTTCTTATTACACTTGGGATATATTCTTACTTTTAGTAGCAGTGGGGCTCTGGGGATAGCAATGTTTGTCGGTCAGTTGGTCCAAAGTGAAATGGTCCAAAGTGAAATATCTTAACAAAAGGAATTGACATGAAACTTGGTACATATGTTCACTTTCCCCAAGCAGAGGATGAAAAACTACTGCATGGATTGGCACAAACCATAAACTATACAGGTTCTCAGATGATGTATTCTAATGATATTAGTGATCTCTCTGACTTTTCCTCTAGACCACCTTTAGTTTGTCTCAACAACTGTTGGATGGATCACTATGCATTTTTATATAGACATTGATGTTCCCCAGAGGAAACAATGTATGTGTATAATAATGTTATCTCCTGACTTTTCATCAAGCTTATTAAGCTTATAAGCTCTATTTTTCCAGATTCTAGCAAAAAAATTTCCCGATTCCAGAGTCCCTCAGCGTATTTTATGGTTAGTGCTAATTAACGGATATTAGCCTGCTGACATGCTAAACTATGGTGATAAACATTAATATTACATATGTGAAATACATGCTGTATATATATCACACTTTCAGTTCAAAGAGAAGCAGTTTGTGTAAGAAAATCTCTTGTTGGCAAAGAAAGTCAAAAACAGACCAACAGAAAGACATTCAGCCAACATTGCAGCCTGTCACAGATTTGATATGTTTTGACAAATCAAAGAAGTGTAAAATTAAAGGTTTGTTTCTGAAACTTCCCCACCTTGAGGTTGTCTCAACAACTGTTGGAAGGATCACGATTACATTTTTTCTTCTATAGAGATTAATATTCCCCAGAGAATAAAAATTCAATAATGCAAACCCCTGACTTTTCATCCAGTGCCATTAATATGTATAATTTTCCAATTATCCTTTATTGTATGACCAAATAACTTCAAAACTTAAGCAGCATATTTTATGTTTAGTGTTAATTAGTGAATATTAGCATGCTGACATGGTGGTAAACTATGTAAAGATTACACCTGCGAACTACACACTCTGCAAATCAGGCTTTGAGTCATCAAACTATGTTTAAAAGACTATATACCCTTTCATTGATGGAATATAAAAGCTAAAGGCTATAAAGTTTGCTATTATTTGATAGTCTATAGTTTCAGGAATCAAGAAGGAAGGAGGAGGGATTAAATCCATTATGCCATGGTGTCATGATGCATACCTAAACTGAACCAAGTTTATGAAGCGGAGATCATACCTCGATAGAACTTACAGCTAGAGTCATTTTCACTGTCATATATTGAGCTGTGTTCTCCGTCTCTCTTACTCTTCAATATCTTACCTAGTGACAGCTGAATCTTGGTGTAATTACCAGCACTCCACTGTGAGTCTGAACCACACCAGTATGTCCCAGCATCCCCTGCTTTCAGCTCTGTGATCGTCACTGAGAAAGACCTGGATGCAACATCTTCTTGCAGCATGAACCTGCTTTGACTCGTCATCATGTCTTTACAGTTTTTGCGGTGATCTCCCTTACAGAGGAACTTCCTGTTATCCTTGTGATGTGGTGGATAGGGACACTGCATAGTTACTGGGCGTCCCACAAAGCCGCTCAGTTTGTGTGACATCACACAGCACCACTCTGTCAAACAGAAAGAAGATCAGCCAACATTGCAGCCTATATTCAGCTCAGAATAGAAATTGTTCCGCTTTCCTTCAACTGTTTGTTAAATTTTACAAATCATCCAAGAGTTAAATCAAACCTTTTTTTCTTCAATCTTTTGTAATTTTTTCTCAATACCTATTTTATAAAAAGTGTTTCCTAGCTCATTTACATTCTGTGAAAAATAACTGTTTACTACAATATGATGAGGTAGATCTTTTACCTTTGACTTCTAGCTCAAAAGCAGAGAAAACATCCAGGCCAGTGTTTCCATGGACACCACAAAGGTACGACCCAGAATTGTTTTGGGTCAAACTGGTAATGGTCACTGTGAATTTCCTGGATTCCATGTCATCTGTAAGTGTGAACTGTCCCTTTTGTTTGTTGTCAGAGGAGATTAGTGCGTGCTGCAGACATGTGGAGGGCTGGTTTCCTCTGCAGATGTACTTGAGGCTGTTCTGGTACTCAGACTCATACGGACAACTGAAGGACACTGAACTCTCCTCATAACGTTGGACTTTGGTGGAATGATCACAGCAGCTGTCTGTCAGTAAAATGAACAAAATCACAGACTCTTAGCAGCACAGATATGAGAAGTCAGATTCTTTACTTGAGTCAAAGACGCAATATCACAATGTAAAAGTATTGGCTATAAAAAATGTATTAAAGTAAAATGGAAAGGTAGCTCTGGTTCGCTAAACATAGTGAAAGCATCAAAAGTAAAAGTGCTCATTATGAAGGCAGAACTGCCCCTCTCATGTAGGTGTAAGCAGCATAGGTGGTTAATATGGAGCTATTGAAAAATATTGTATTTACTCAAAATTACTAAAACCCTGAATCAATTTTATAGAATGTCATATGTTTTGTTATGTTTTGTATACAAAAATAAGTAACTCATTCTGTCAGATAAATATAGTAGAGCAAAAGTAATATATTTGCCTCTGAAGTGAAATTAAGTAGAAGAGTAAAGTACGAGAAAATGGAAATACTCAAGTAAATTATAAGTACCTTGAAAATTCTAAATGTACAGTACTTAGGTAATTGTACTTTGCCACAGTCCACTACTGTAAATGTGTCCAATTGTTTGTTCTGCCATAATACATGGTGACAACTCTTAGTAACTAAACAACAATAAGGTCTAGCTAAGTAATGCAATAATACATTTTTTACTATTTAGCAATGAGGCGTACCTCTTCCTACTTCCAGCATGACTTCAGTGTAGAGATCCTTTCCAGTTCTGGTCACCCCACACCAGTATTTCCCAGCATCCGTACGCCTCAAATCAGAGATGGTCACAGTAAAGACCCGATTCTGTTCGTCATCATGGATGGAGTATCTGTTCTTCTTTGCTTCTGTCATCGTAATAAGAACATCATCACTCCCACAGTCATTCTTGCACAGGTACTTCTCATAAGACTCATAACCCTCTCCATAGGGACAAGAAACTTGAACTTCTCTCCCTTCATACCCAGACACACGGATTAACTCTGCTGCACTCCTCACACAGCTTAGAGCAACTGTAAAGAAAAGACAACATAAAATGAAAAACAGTGCTGAAAAAGCTCTTCATGTAATATATCTTGCAGTTGTTTTAAGTTAAACCGAGTGCACAGATATGTGCGTTTAATGTTTGGAACACATCTGTTGTCTATATTCATGATCATTTTCACTATTTTTGAGTTTGATTTATAAGATAAGTTACATTTCATTCTCATAGCAAGTTTGTTATTGTTGTTATTTTTTCATGTAGACATTAACGCCAGCTGTGTTAATGAAATTAATCATAATAGAGCATTGCCAAGTCAAGGCAATCTCGACCACTTGTATTAGCATTTAAATGATTTTTTTATGAAACAAATAAACTTACTGCAGAGGATGAACAGCAGGTTTTTAAGGCTCAACATCTTCATGCAATTGCAAAGAAACAGAAACTACAGCAGATGGGGTTTTAAACTGTGTGAATGTGTGAACTGTTTGTTTCAAACAGCAGTTTATAGAGTGTTGAGAATATCATATGGGTAAATGTTACACCCACAATGTGTCAGCAAACTTTGCATCGAACTATTTCACATCAACAATCATTGGAAAGGTTTCTTACACCCTGCAAACCCTGTCACGAGGTTAGCTGTGGCTTGTATAACAGCAAGACACACTCGCACGCACACATGCTGCATAGGAGTACAAGCATTTAGTGAGAAAAAAAGAGGTGAATCTCCCACAAATTGCAACAGAAATTCTGACTATTTTCAGGCAATTTGCACATGGATTCTGGTGGGTTTGGTGATAGTGATTTTGGGGCTGTTTTATGTTCAACGAAAAGGATCTTACTCTTTAACAAAAAGGTCTATCTCTGTGGGGATCCTTTCCATAATGTTGTCAGACACTTAATTAGAATAATAATCTGAGCCCATCAGTGGCAAAACCAGCACTTTTAGAGGATGCAAACTGACCGTGTGCCTTTTACATTGCAGCCTGGTTCATGGCTGCTGGTTATGAGGTTCTCACTCAATACTGGACTACAGATGATAAAATATTTCAAAAAGATTTCAAAAGATTTCAAAAGATTTTGCTTCACATTTGTCACTTAGACACCAATGCATGAGAAAATAGGATTGAAGTTGAAAAATACTGAAAAACCATTATTTAGGCAAATTAGCACATATTTAATTAGACAATGCCTAATTTGCAATATTAAACATCAAAGTTCAGAAAACTTGTAATAATTATTGTCTAAACTAGTACAGTGCCTGTTTGGAACGGACCAATTGCTTGGTCTGTGGTATTGCTGCTTGTAGAATTCTTCAGAACCAAAATCTACCCCAAAATGACTTACAGAAGGATAGCCTACTACTGACTTACAGTGTACTTCAACATCAGAGGAAGACATTGTACTACATTTACCTGACAGAGAATGTTGCAGATTGAGAATTTAATCATAAAATATCACAATTATAATGTGATATAATTAGACATTTGCCTCATGGATTCATGCAGCGCCCTACCCATCCTACCCGTTATGCAGGATAACACAGTATTGCATGTTGATATCATCAGCGTTTAATGATGGCTGTGTTGTCTCGTCTCTTATTATCATTAACAAATTTAACACTTCAACAGAGGTGTTCATTTCCAAAACAGGTTTAGTGGCTTGACGGTTAACATTGAAGTATGGATTCTTATGACCTTCGAAATAAAACACTGCATTCAAAATGTCATGAACACCTCTCAGAATGAAGCATTTGCACCAATTGTCAAACACTTCTTTCATAAAAGTAAATGTTTGGATACACCATGTACACACTGTTGTTCTAAATCTAAAGCTCTTTTGTCTTTAATAGCCCTATATCTACATTTCCATTCAATGTTCTGGAGTAAAAGTTAGCTGCTGAGAGGGCTTGAAAAGTACACTGTAAACACTAATGCAATGTTGAAACATAAAATATTTATTGTACAAAACAAAGCGTGTGTGTGTGTGTGTGTATCTGTGTGAAGTGAACCAACAGTTATGTTTTAACACCAAATGTTGTGAGGCCATAGTTCTGATAGTTGGTGCCAATTATGATGTTTTGTGCTTGAGATTACATCAGATACATGTATGTGAAGAGTGTGTGTTTTCAAGAAGTGTCTGTTTTTACTCCGTTCAGTTTTTTCCCCCAGATGCAGCACTCTTTTACTCTGTGATTTTCATCGTGCCCGCTGTGCTGCTCATACTGACATTTGCCCTGGTCATAGTTTATAAATACAAATGTTACAAAGTGCGAGGTATGTTTCATATACAAATGCATGCACAGAACCATGCACACAGACATACACATACACATATGCATGCAAACTAATTGTTTAACCAGTTCTTATGCTGTGTGTTTTCAAGGAGCTGGAGGCAACATGAACAGAAACAAAACCAAGACAGCAGAAACAGAGGAAGTGATAAGTGTATCAGATGTAAGAAAACTAAAATTTAATAAAGTCTTGCTAATAGACACAAGAGGCTACAATGTTCATTATGGTCCACATTAGAAACGTGTGGGACACAAAAAAGTGATGATTTTTTCTATTAGTGGGGTTCAATATGTAAAGTTTGTTTTTAGGGCGGGAAAGAAGTGGGATCATCAAAATCAAAAGGTGTATGTCCAAAATAAAAAAATTACTCATTGTGTCTAAATAGTACACATGATAGTCTAATGATCTGACTATCTTAATACTGCTTAGACAAAATTGGCTCATGGGGTTGGTTGAGAAAAGATCGGGATCTAAAACTGAAGGGGTTCATCCTCTTGAGAGCATGAACGTGCTCTGAGAAATTGAGGATAATATGCCCATTAGTTTTTGATATTTCTTGGGCGCAAGTGGACATTCTGGCGGCATGACGGCATCAGAAGAAAGGTCAGGATGTGAAGATGATTTCTCTGGTTGTCATTTACAGGAAAATTAATACCCAAAATTATTAGTAATCATTTGGCCAATGAAAAGTCACACCAAATTCCATAACAATCTGAATTTCCATTCAATGTTCTGGAGTAAAAGTTAGCTGCTGAGAGGGCTTGAAAAGTACACTGTAAACACTAATGCAATGTTGAAACATAAAATATTTATTGTACAAAACAAATCCAATATGGTAATTTGACCTATGACCTATTTATAGGCCTGTAGTAAAGCAGCAATGGGTTGTGATCAGTTAAGCAATTAACGTTTGCACATGTGAGGAGTGTGTGTGTGTGTGTGTGTGTGTGTGTGTGTGTGTGTGTGTGTGTGTGTGTGTGTGTGTGTGTGTGTGTGTCTGTGTGAAAGTGTAGCATTTAGGTCGGTTGTGTTTGTAAAAGGAAAGCAAGTCACTTGCTGTTAGATTTTAGATTTTAGAATTGTGCGTAGTGTTTTCAAAAAAGTGTTTTATGCAATTGAAAACTGAATGAAAGTCTCAGAAATAGCTTATGATTTTGGAGATTTGGTGAGTAGTCTTGCTCTTTGAGTGAGAGGTTTAAGCCATATGGCTTGCACAATTGTATTTATTTAATTGTTACTGTAATTGTATTGTAATTGTGACAGTGTTTTTGAGGACACTCCTTGTTGTGTGTACTATGTGATTTTATGTCTTATTGGTATACCAACATTTCAAATCAACCATGGTTGCAGGCGCAGTTGATAATGGAATAAATTATTGAATCTTGCACACATGTTGAAATCTCTCAAACCAGCAGGGTTTTATCAAAAAGCTTCAGTATGGCTATATTATTGCTTCCAATAAATGTGGCTCTCTTATTTGGGAACAATAGTTCATCAGTTCAATACCTCACAGCAAGACGGTTCTGGGTTCAAACCTGCCGGCCAGGGCCTTTCTTAATGGAGTTTGAATGTTCTCCCTGTGCCTGCTTGGGTTTTGTCCTCCCCCTGTCCAATTTTAGTCCAGATGAATCCTTAATCCATGTGTGCCTAGTGCAGGGGTCTTCAATGTTTTTTTAAGTCAAGGACCCCTTAACTGAAAGAGAGATGGTGCAGGGACCCCCTATTACATATATTGTATAAAATGAAGTTGCATATTAAACTGGGCCTATAATAATGTGTAGGGCGGCATAAAGCCTTTATAATTTGATGAATTGTTGGCAGGATTTTATAAATCATCTTTAATGTTACATAGATGCGGCACAGTAAGTCCGTGGATGGCTACCTTAGCGACTACCTTACCTATAGGCCAGTAAGGCTATCATCAGTGGGGATTTAATTTTGCTGATAATATGTTGGAATTATGTTTTGACATTTTCATTTTTTTTTTTTAACTTTTAAAAATTGACAATAATTTGGAGGCCCCCCTGCATTGACTCTGAGGACCCCCAAGGGGGCCTAGTGTTATTTAGCTTTTCACTGGGCAAGAACAGAGAAATCTTATTAGAATTGTGGGGCTTAAATAAACTAATTATGTGCTTTTTTTTTTGGGGAGATGGGGGATGACACACAGCAAAGGGCCTCAGGTCGGACTCGAACCCGAGCCGCTGCAGAGGACTCAGCCTACATGGGGTGCACGCTCTTACTGAGTGAGCTAGAGGTCGCCCTGTGATTTCTTTCTAAATATGATTATATATTTTACAATTTGCATCTCCTAAGGTATGTTTTCCCACCTTTCAACTACTTTAAAATGTTGTTGAAAAATGTCTTAAACATGCAACTAGATTCAAAATATCAAGCAAACATTTATTTACTAAAAAGAGAAACAGTTTGTCTAAGCCAATATCTTGTTGACAATGAAAATCAAAAACGGACATAAAGGCGAGTGAAACCTATAACTATCCATCCATCCATCCAACATCTGACATCAGTGGACATTGGGCAAGAGGCGCGGTACACCCTGGAAAGATCGCCAGTCAATCACAGGGTGAAACCTAACTACTTCAAATAATTTATTCTCTAAATAACAATTTGCATTTGTTCTTACTAATATGCCTATACATTATTATTTGGTGTACTATATCCTGCAGTGATAAAAAGGGAAATAGACAAAGTAAAATCTGAAAAAAGTAATAGGAAAATGAATCAAACAAACAAAACGTTTTTTTCTCTTCAAATTAATACAGATGAATTATTGATGGGCTGTGCAATCTGGAATATATTGCCGATTGGTTCTTCCATCTGTAGGATCAAGTCTAATAGTAAATTCAGTGTAACAATCAAACAGCACCAGCAGAGGGCTCACTGTGACACACACTAACCAGAAGTGTTTGACTGTGAGTTTAGTAATAGGAAATGGACTTGATCAGTGAGTTAATCTGAAGAAAACTACAGCTCAGGTTGTCAGTTAGATCAAGTGAGTGTCAAATTCTGTTTATTAAAACCGTATTGTAGTAAAAAAATAAATAAAATTGTGAGTGTGTCTTTATGTGTGTCAGGATAAACAGAGAGACAAGCAAGCAAACAGAGCTCAGCCACCATGGACAAGTTTGTGTGTGTGTGTGTGTTTCTCGTTATTACGGTGCATAACATACTGGAACAATACTGAGCAACATGTTGTTGCTGGTGACCACTGATTAAATATGTACATTGAAGCGATACTGGCGTTAAAGACCTGCTGATCGCTGTCCGATTCTCTGATATGAATGCCCGCATTGCATTGTGGGATACCGGCTTTGAATGCGCCACAGCTCGTATCATATCGTAGTGTTCTGTCTTACAGCATAGGCCTACTGTAATATTTCACCGGTAAGAAGACCGAAATAATATTATTAAAATAAAGAAATGAATAGCATTATAGTTTTAAAAATATCAATAAACAACAACGCAATCCAGCGTCCCTGGTAATAAGACAGAAATAATAACATTAAAAGAAATACAGAGCCCATCAACCACGATAAGATCTGGTGAATAAATGTTGATTAAAACAGCTGTTATAGGGCTAAAAATACAAAAAATACCAATCTGCTGCAGCCCGACTGGCAGAAAGAATCGCGCTGTGATCACGAAAGATGCTTCCCACTGAAATACATTAGTTTAAAAAACGTGCTGACCATCACGAAAAAAAGAGATAAACGTGTCCTTGTATATGAATCAATAGATTAAATTAGGTGAACATTTCATGAACTGCTGTGAGACTGGGTTGTCTCTCTGTGAATATTACTGGAAATATAGTGTCATGCTCTAATTTACTACAATGACTCACTTGAATATTTCAGTTCATCAAATGTTTGAAACTATGTGTCGATGTTGTTTTTATATCCTATTTATATAGTGCAAAAAAAACAATAGTGGTCAGTTGTTTCATTTTGTTTATTTATTCACTTTAAGTAAAGGTGCATTCATGAAGGTAACTTACATTTGGTGTATTTACCTTGTAGGTGAACTGGTTATCATGCCTACAATTCTTATATTGCAGTTGTGCAACAGTTATATTAACAATAAGCAATCATAATGAATGTAAAAGCAAAAATGTAAAATCTAAGTTGAAGAAATTAAATAAGCAATGAC
Source organism: Perca fluviatilis (assembly GCF_010015445.1). Classification (NCBI taxonomy): domain Eukaryota; kingdom Metazoa; phylum Chordata; class Actinopteri; order Perciformes; family Percidae; genus Perca; species Perca fluviatilis. The sequence goes on from NC_053112.1 coordinate 17,720,346, forward strand.
AATAAGTACTTAATATAACTGATGGTAATTATAAAACAAATCTGTACAAATAATTATGTTACTGTAGTTTTCAGTAAGACAATGGAAAGGTTAACCATAGCGGTACGTGAATATTTGCTGGTGAACTGTTAATTGAGATACAAACAGGATCATTTGGGTACAGATGTGACCCGAAAATGCAAGGTTTGATCACAGATGTGCATGCTGTTCATCTCCTATTGGCTATAATGGAAATTTGATTACAGTAGATATCATCTGTTGTGGTGTTGTTTTGGTACACAGAATCTTGTTCGGCTTCACCTGCGTCATCGTGGTGTTGACAGGCGCTCTGTGGTTTGGAGGTCCGCTGCTTTGAGTACACTACATCTTGATTTTGATAAATCTAAAAGAGAATCAGCAAAAATAAACAGAAAAGAGGGTGAGGTTACTCAGATTAAAGTAAAAAAAATATGCACATGAAAATGGCTGAATAATCAGCAAGCTGGTCATTGCTTTGGCTCAATAGGTTACTTGTTTCAGAGGAAAACCCACTTCCATTTAAAGGTCAGATTGTTATGGAATTTGGTGTGAATTTTCATTGGCCAAATGATTACTAATAATTTTGGGTATTAATTTTCCTGTAAATGACAACCAGAGAAATAATTTTCACATCCTGAACCACAGAGTAAAAGAGTGCTGCATCTGGGGAAAAAAAACAGAACAGAATAAAAATATATACACTTCCTGAAAACACACAGCCACACACACGCACATTACCTATGCACGCACGCACGCACGCACGCATGCACACACCTTTGATCTCTTTTCCAGGGATAGGTGTTGCTTGTGATCTGACAGGTTCCACCACAGTGAAGGTAGGAACCACATTGATAGTAGACATCACAGTGCTGGTCTGCTGAAAGTCTGTTAGAGAAAGGCAATGTTTGTCAGTCAGTTGGTCCAAAGTGAAATGGTCCAAAGTGAAATATCTCAACAAAAGGAATTGACATGAAACTTGGTACATATGTTCACTTTCCCCAAGCAGAGGATGAAAAACTACTGCATGGATTGGCCAAACCATAAACTATACAGGTTCTCAGATGATGTATTCTAATGATTTTAGTGATCTCCCTGACTTTTCCTCTAGCCCACCTTTAATTTGTCTCAACAACTGTTGGATGGATCACTATGCATTTCTATATAGACATTGATGTTCCCCAGAGGAAACAATGTATGTGTATAATAATGTCATCTCCTGACTTTTCATCAAGCTTAATCATTAAGTCCAATTTTCTATTTTTCCAGATTCTAGCAAAACAAATTCCCGATTCCAGAGTCCCTCAGCGTATTTCATAGTCAGTGCTAATTAATGGATATTAGCCTGCTGACATGCTAAACTATGGTGATAAACAACACTAATATTACATATGTGAAATACATGCTGTATATATCACACTTTCAGTTCAAAGAGAAGCAGTTTGAGTAAGAAAATCTCTTGTTGGCAAAGAAAGTCAAAAACAGACCAACAGAAAGATATTCAGCCAACATTGCAGCCTGCATTCAGCTCAGAGTAGCTCACGGATTTGATATGTTTTGTTTTCCCTACCTTGAGGTTGTCTCAACAATTGTTGGAAGGATCACGATTAAATTTTTTCTTCTATAGAGATTAATATTCCCCAGAGAATAAAAATTCAATAATGCAAACCCCTGACTTTTCATCCAGTGCCATTAATAGGTATAATTTTCCAATTATCCTTTATTGTATGAACAAGTAACTTCAAAACTTAAGCAGCATATTTTATGTTTAGTGCTAATTAGTGAATATTAGCATGCTGACATGGTGGTAAACTATGTAAAGATTACACCTGCGAACTACACACTCTGCAAATCAGGCTTTGAGTCATCAAACTATGTTTAAAAGACTATACCCTTTCTTTGATGGAATATAAAAGCTAAAGGCTATAACGTTTGCAATTATTTGATAGTCTATAGTTTCAGGAATCAAGAAGGAAGGAGGAGGGATTAAATCCGTTATGCCATGGTGTCATGATGCATACCTAAGCTGAACCAAGTTTATGAAGCGGAGCTCAAACCTCGATAGAACTTACAGCTAGAGTCATTTTCACTGTCATATATTGAGCTGTATTCTCCGTCTCTCTTACTCTTCAATATCTTACCTAGTGACAGCTGAATCTTGGTGTAATTACCAGCACTCCACTGTGAGTCTGAACCACACCAGTATGTCCCAGCATCCCCTGCTTTCAGCTCTGTGATCGTCACTGAGAAAGAGCTGGATGCAACATCTTCTTGCAGCATGAACCTGCTTTGACTCGTCATCATGTCTTTACAGTTTTTGTGGTGGTCTCCCTTACAGAGGAACTTCCTGTTATCCTTGTGATGTGGTGGATAGGGACACTGCATAGTTACTGGGCGTCCCACAAAGCCGCTCAGTTTGTGTGACATCACACAGCACCACTCTGTCAAACAGAAAGAAGATCAGCCAACATTGCAGCCTGTATTCAGCTCAGAATAGACATTTTTCCGCTTCCTTTTAACTGTTTGGTAAATTTTGACAAATCATCCAAGAGTCAAATCAAACCTTTGTTTCTTAAACCTTTTGTAATTTTTTCTCAATACCTATTTTATAAAAAGTGCTTCCTAGCTCATTTACATTCTGTGAAAAATAACTGTTTACCACAATATGAGGTAGATCTTTTACCTTTGACTTCTAGCTCAAAAGCAGAGAAAACATCCAGGCCAGTGTTTCCATGGACACCACAAAGGTACGACCCAGAATTATTTTGGGTCAAACTGGTAATGGTCACTGTGAATTTCCTGGATTCCATGTCATCTGTAAGTGTGAACTGTCCCTTTTGTTTGTTGTCAGAGGAGATTAGTGCGTGCTGCAGACATGTGGAGGGCTGGTTTCCTCTACAGATGTACTTGAGGCTGTTCTGGTACTCAGACTCATACGGACAACTGAAGGACACTGAACTCTCCTCATAACGTTGGACTTTGGTGGAATGATCACAGCAGCTGTCTGTCAGTAAAATGAACAACATCACAGACTGTTAGAAGCCCAGATATGAGAATTCAGATTCTTTACTTGAGTCAAAGATGCAATATCACATTGGCTATAAAAAATGTATTGAAGTATAATGGAAAGGTAGCTCTGGCACGCCCGCCGATAGGGGGGGACAAACGGGTCTGTTGTCCCGGGCCCACAGTAGGGGGGGCCCAGAACTGGGGGCCCAGAACTGGGCCCTCATTAAATTATGGAATAATTGAAAAACATTTTTTTAAATAGGCCTATTTGTGGAAAAAAATATGTAATATTTGAGTTACATAAAAGCTTTTTATTTGTTTTCTTCCTAATTGTCCTTGAAATAGTGGTCAAGAACCCCCCGACCCCCAACACAAAAATGGTTTGGCCACTGATCAAAAGTTGATGTTGTTTTCAGTAGATTTGAAGTTCAGTATACTCAAAATGTCCGGTCAGCACAAGTCCGGTGCTCAGAAAAGGAAGGAAAAGAGAAGAAGAAAATAGAGGCCTTAGAGATTTTCTAAACAAATATTTTAAAAAAAAGGTGGTGACGGTGAAGCTGGAACTGTCAACGTAGAGCAAGGTAAGAAACAGCGCAGCCAACGTTTACGAGCCTTGTAACGTAAGTTAACAGGCCAGCTCTAATGTTAACGTCCATTAGCTTGTATAAAAGCCTGAGACAACACGTTCTCTCTGACAGAAAGAGTTGAGTTTGGTAGCTCCGTCAGAGAGGATGAGACAGAGAGGAGAGAGATCCAGCTGCTGTCAGGTGACAGAGATAGTGATGCGGGAGGGGCCCGCTGCCTCGCAACGGAGGGACAGAGTCAGGCTACCGGGTGAGAGAGAGAAAAAAAAAAAAAAAAGAAAAAAAAAAAAAAAAGAGAGATGCGGGAGGGGCCCGCTGCCCTGTCGGAGAGTCTGAGCAGGATGGATCAGAGACTGATCACATTAATTTCAGTGAGAGATGTGAGGAGAGGAGAGGAAGATCAGATTAGAGAAGATGAGAGGAAGAGCATAGGAGAGGAAGAGCATAGGAGAGGAGCAGGAGAGGAAGAGGAGAGGACCAGGAGAGGAAGAGCAGAGGAGAGGTACAGGAGATGAACAGGAGAGGAGAGGAACAGGAGAGGAAGAGCAGGGGAGAGGAAGAGCAAGGAAAAAGGAGAGATCTGGGCGTGGGGGGGGGGGCCATCTAAGCTTATCTCGTCCCGGGCCCAGGCAAGACTGTCAGCTGGCCTGGCTCTGGTTCGCTAAACATAGTGAAAGCATCAAAAGTAAAAGTGCTCATTATGCAGGCAGAACTACCCCTCTCATGTAGGTGTAGGAGCAGCATAGCTGATTTATGTGGAAACAAGTACAATAAGTGTTTCTGAAGTGAAGTAGAAGTATAAAGTGTAAAGTAGGAGAAAATGAAAATCTTCAAGTAACCTTAAGTACCTCAAAAACTGTACTTCAGTAATTGTGCTTAGTCATATTCCACCACTGTAAATGTGTCAATTGTTTAATGTTCTGGCGTCATACCCAGAACACATTATCGTGACAACCTGTAGCAACTAAAGAAGAAGGTCTAGATGAGTCATGAAATAATTAACGTTACTTGACGAGTGGAAATTTAGCACTGGGGTGTATCTCGCAATTTATTCACCTACTCTTGTTTTACCCATTCCCTTAGGGGCCGGGAGGGATATCATAACCAGTTCTGGTAATCCCACACCAGTATTTCCCAGCATCCATACGCCTCAAATCAGAGATTGTCACAGTAAATACCTGTCTGTCATCACGGATGGAGTATCTGTTCTTCTTTGCTTCTGTCGTCGTAATAAGAACATCATCACTCCCACAGTCATTCTTGCACAGGTACTTCTCATAAGACTCATAACCCTCTCCATAGGGACAAGAAACTTGAACTTCTCTCCCTTCATACCCAGACACACGGATTAACCCTGCTGCACTCCTCACACAGCTGAGAGCAACTGTAAAGAGAAGACAACATGAAATGAAAACAACAACCTGGAAACGCGACGTCATTACAACTTTTCATGTTTTGTTTTTTTTATTTTAGAGTTAGGCAGCTTCACTGAACATATAACATGCATTTTAATGTGATGAGAAGTCTATGATATAATTTGTATATTTCCATGTAGACATAAATCAATGCTAGCTGTGTTACAGCTGTTAAATGAAATTGCAAAGACCACCAGTATCAAGGTGTAGTAATCTGCCATGTTGAATTAGAAAAAAAACTGATATATTTACTAATGAAATAAGAAAGAACTTACTGCACAGGGTGAACAGCAGGCTTTGAAGTCTCCACCGCCTCATTTTATTGCATTACAGTTTCAAAGAAATAGAAACTGCAAAAGCAATGTTGCCAATATAGAAAATGTTACACCCACATTATGTTTCAGCATACCATGCAAACCCTTTCACTTCTGCATTAAGATCACATGTTTATCAACCTTGAACTATCACAAATGAATTTCCTGTCTTGTACAAACTTGCAATGAACTGCTATGAATCGTGAAAAGAGGGTACAAAGAAAACAAATTCACTTGCACTCCAATTAGGTGGGTATGATTTAATATTTGTATGAAGTACAAACGGTTCCCTTTAGTTTATAGTTACTGAACTGGACAGAAACGTGAAAGCAAAGCAACCGACAAGTGCAACACATTCATGGGAACTTCTGCAACAGAGTTGGGAAGAACGTTCTGAAGAATATTTGATTTCCATTGTAGAAAGAATGCCAGGAGTGTGTTCAGCTGTTATATCTGCCAAAGGGGGCTACTTTGATGAGTCAAAAAATGTAGAATACATTTTGGTTTATAAATTGATTCCATGATTTCTTTTTTAACTTAAATTGTTCATTTGTTCTATTCTTTCATTTCAGAGTACAATAAGACGTTGAACTGCATGAATTTCAATAAAAACCTGGAAAAATTGGGGTGTTCTAAAACTTTTGACCGGTAGTGTATATTGTATAAAATGAAGATGCATAATAAACTGGGCCTACAATAATGTGTAGGGCGGGCCAGCCTTTTTATATACATTTTTTTGCATAGAATAATAAGCTATTAAAATGTGAATTGTTGGCAGGATTTTATAAATCATCTTTAATGTTAATTAGGGGCCTAGTGTTATTTAGCTTTCACTGGGCAAGAACAGAGAAAACTTATTAGAATTGTGGGGCTTAAATAAACTAATTATGTGATTTTTCTTTTTCAAGATTTTTTTGGGGCTTTTCCCTTTATTTTATATTGACAGCGGATAGACATGAAAGGTGGGAGAGAGATGGGGGATGACACACAGCAAAGGGGCATGTCGTACTCCAACCCAGGGCGCTGCAAAGGACTCAGCCTACATGGGGGGCACGCTCTTACTGGGTGAGCTAGAGGTCCCCTGTGATTACTTTCTAAATATGATTATATATTTTACAATTTGCATCTCCTAAGGTATGTTTTGCCACTTTTCAACTACTTTCAAATGTTGTTGGAAATATATCTTAAACATGCAAGTAGATTCAACATGTCAAGCAAACATTTATTTACTAAAAGAGAAACAGTTTGTCTAAGGCAATATCTTGTTGGCAAAGAAAGTCAAAAACGGCCATAAAGGCGAGTGAAACCTATAACTATCCATCCATCCATCCATTATCTGACATCAGTGGAGATGGGGCAAGAGGCGGGTACACCGTCATGTCGCCGTCGCGCAATAACAGGGTGAAACCTAACTACTTCAAATAATGTATTTTCTAAATAACAATTTGCATTTGTTCTTACTAATATGCCTATACATTATTATTTGGTGTACTACATCCTGCAGTGATAAAAGGGAAATTCTCTTCAACCATCAAAGGGAAATTCTCTTCAAATTAATACAGATGAAGTCAACAGTATGTATGGACTGATAAATAGTTATTAAATGGGTTATGCAATCTGGAATGCATCTGAAGTATTGGTGAGTTCATTTGTTTAGGATCAAGTCTAATAGTAAATTCAGTGTAACAATCAAACAGCACCAGCAGAGGGCTCACGTGACACACACTAACCAGAAGTGTTTGACTGTGAGTTTAGTAATAGGAAATGGACTTGATCAGTGAGTTAATCTGAAGAAAACTACAGCTCAGGTTGTCAGTTAGATCAAGTGAGTGTCAAATTCTGTTTATTAAAACTACATTGTAGTATAAAACAAAAACATATTGAGTTTAATGCAACAACTTCAGAAAACGAATCCACTGAATTGTGAGTTTGTCTTTATGTGTGTCAGGATAAATAAGAGACATTCAAGAAAACATTAGAGCTCAGCCACCATGGACAATTTTGTGTGTGTGTGTGTGTGTGTGTGTTTCTCGTTATTACGTTGCATAACTTACTGGAACAAAACTGCAACGTGTTAAAGACCTGTTGATCGCTGTCCGATTATCTGATATGAATGCCCGCATTGCATTGTGGGATATCGGCTTTGAATGCGCCACAGCTCGGTCATATCGTAGTGTTCTGTCTTACAGCATAGGCCTATTGTAATATTTCACCGGTAATAAGACAAAAATAATATTATTAAAATAAAGAAATGAATAGCATTATAGTTTTAAAAATATCAATAAACAACAAAGCAATCCAGCGTCCCTGGTAATAAGACAGAAATAATAACATTAAAAGAAATACATAGCCCATCAACCACGATAAGATCTGGTGAATAAATGTTGATTAAAACAGCGGTTATAGGGCTAAAAATACAAAAAATACCAATCTGCTGCAGCCCGACTGGCAGAAAGAATTGCGCTGTATTCAGGAAAGATGTTTCCCATTGAAATAAATTAGTTTAAAAAACGTGCTGACCATCACGAAAAAAACGAGATAAACGTGTCCTTGTATATGAATCAATAGATTAAATTAGGTGAACATTTCAAAAACTGCTGTGAGACTGGGTTGTCTCTCTGTGAATATTACTGGAAATATAGTGTCATGCTCTAATTTACTAAAATGACTCACTTGAATATTTCAGTTCATCAAATGTTTGGAACTATGTGTCGATGTTGTTTTTATATCCTATTTATAAAGTGCAAAAACCAATAGTGGTCAGTTGTTTCATTTTGTTTATTTATTCACTTTAAGTAAAGGTGCATTCATGAAGGTAACTTACATTTGGTGTATTTACCTTGTAGGTGAACTGGTTATCATGCCTACAATTCTTATATTGCAGTTGTGCAACAGTTATATTAACAATAAGCAATCATAATGAATGTAAAAGTAAAAGCTAAAATGTAAAATCTAAGTTGAAGAAATTAAATAAGCAATGACAATAAGTACTTAATATAACTGATGGTAATTATAAAACAAATCTGTACAAATAATTATGTTACTGTAGTTTTCAGTAAGACAATGGAAAGAAAGGTTGAACCATAGCGGTACGTGAATATTTGCTGGTCAACTGTTAATTGAGATACAAACAGGATCATTTGGGTACAGATGTGACCCGAAAATGCAAGGTTTGATCACAGATGTGCATGCTGTTCATCTCCTATTGGCTATAATGGAAATTTGATTACAGTAGATATCATCTGTTGTGGTGTCGTTTTGGTACACAGAATCTTGTTCGGCTTCACCTGCGTCATCGTGGTGTTGACAGGCGCTCTGTGGTTCGGAGGTCCACTGCTTTGAGTACACTAAGTCTTGATTTTGATAAATCTAAAAGAGAATCAGCAAAAATAAACAGAAAAGAGGGTGAGGTTACTCAGATTAAAGTAAAAAAAATATGCACATGAAAATGGCTGAATAATCAGCAAGCTGGTCATTGCTTTGGCTCAATAGGTTACTTGTTTCAGAGGAAAACCCACTTCCATTTAAAGGTCAGATTACTAGTAATTTTGGGTATTAATTTTCCTGTAAATGACAACCAGAGAAATCATTTTCACATCCTGACCTTTCTTCTGATGCCGTCATGCGGCCAGAATGTCCACTTGCACCCAAGAAATATCAAAATCTAATGGGCATATTATCCTCAAATTCTCAGAGCACGTTCATGCTCTCAAGAGGATGAACCCCTTCAGTTTTAGATCCCGATCTTTTCTCAACCAACCCCATGAGATTAGGTTATTATGTGTACAATTTAGTCACATTTCTTTTGATTTCGATGATCCCACTTCTTTCCCACCCTAAAAACAAACTTTACATATTGAGCCCCACTAATAGAAAAAAATCATCACTTTTTTTGTGTCCCACACATTTGTAATGTGGACCATAATGAACATTGCAGCCTCTTGTGTCTATTAGCAGGCTTTGTATTTTTGTTTTCTTACATCTGATACACTTATCACTTCCTCTGTTTCTGCTGTCTTGGTTTTGTTTCTGTTCATGTTGCCTCCATCTCCTTGAAAACACACAGCATAAGAACTGGTTAAACAAGTTGTGTGCTCCACTTTAACCAGGATCATAGGAGTTGATGTTCCTGTGGACCCTGAATTTTGTCTATTGGGGAACTTTACAAGTATTCACCGCTCTCTAAACAATACACAACTCAAATTCATTGAAATTGCTCTATGTGTGGCTAAGAAGTGTATTGCAGTGTCATGGAAATCTGACTCCCCTCTTCATATTGATAGATGGACTGTTGAGATGAATAGCTGCATTCCCCTGGAAAAAATCACTTACTGTCTCAGGAAACGATATGACACCTTTTTGAAAATTTGGCAGCCATATTTGGACCATATCAGTACATCTCTTACTCCAAGCACATGATGTAGTCGTTTGTATTGAGCTTGCTCACTGACCCTTTTTTTTTTCCTTTTTTTTTTCTTCCTTTCTTTTCTTTTCTTTAATTTTACAGGGAGGGCTATAAGGTACGGGGGTTTATCCGCCATGTTTTGCCCTGTGTTATGTCGCTATACTGTTGGTGTACTGACATGTTTGTACGCATTATATATGAAACTGAAAATAAAATATTCCAAAAAAACAAGTTGTGTGCATGCATATGTGTATGTGTTTCCCTGTGTATGCATGGTTCTGTGCATGCATTTGTTGAATCATACCTCGCACTTTGTAACCTTTGTATTTATAAACTATGACCTGGGCAAATGTCAGTATGAGCAGCACAGCGGGCACGATTAAAATCACAGAGTAAACGAGTGTTGAATCTGGGGAAAAAAACAGAACAGAGTAAAAATATACACTTCCTGAAAACACACAGCCACACACACGCAAGGACCCGCGCGCACACACGCGCACGCACACACACACACACACACACACACACACACACACCTACACACCTTTGATCTCTTTTCCAGGGATAGGTGTTGCCTCCACCATAGTGAAGATAGGAACCACATTGATAGTAGACATCACAGTGCTGGTCTGCTGAAAGTCTGTTAGAGAAAGTTTCTTATTACACTTGGGACATATTCTTACTTTTAGTAGCAGTGGGGCTCTTGGGATAGCAATGAAATATATCAACAAAAGGAATTGACATGAAACTTGGTACATATGTTCACTTTCCCCAAGCAGATGATGAAAAACTACTGCATGGATTGGCACAAACCATATACTATACAGGTTCTCAGATGATGTATTCTAATGATTTTAGTGATCTCCCTGACTTTTCCTCCAGCCCACCTTTAGTTTGTCTCAACAACTGTTGGATGGATCACTATGCATTTTTATATAGACATTGATGTTCCCCAGAGGAAACAATGTATGTGTATAATAATGTCATCTCCTGACTTTTCATCAAGCTTAATCATTAAGTCCAATTTTCAATTTTTCCAGATTCTAGCAAAACAAATTCCCGATTCCAGAATCCCTCAGCGTATTTCATAGTCAGTGCTAATTAACGGATATTAGCTTGCTGACATGCTAAACTATGGTTGTAAACAACATTAATATTACATATGTGAAATACATGCTGTATATATATCACACTTTCAGTTCAAAGAGAAGCAGTTTGTGTAAGAAAATCTCTTGTTGGCAAAGAAAGTCAAAAACAGACCAACAGAAAGACATTCATTCAGCTCAGAGTAGCTCACGGATTTGATATATTTTGACAAATCAAATAAGTGTAAAGTTTGTTTCTGAAACTTCCATACATTGAGGTTGTCTCAACAACTGTTGGAAGGCTCACAATTAATAATTTAACAATTTATAATGTTTATTGTTCCCCAGTGCGGAAATTTACACTCTGTTTGTTAGAAATCACTACACAGACCTGAAATACACACAGACATGCTCAGGACCTATTCATGCACAAATGGAGAGATGTCAGAGTGAGTGGGCTGCCAGTGTTGGACCAGCGCCCTGAGCGGTAGGGGGGGGTACGGTGCCCTGCTCAAGAGCACCTGGCAGTGCCCAGGAAGTGAACTGCCAGAGCTACTGCCACCCCCAATTAAATTTTTTCTTCCACAGAGATTAATGTTCCCTAGAGAATAAAAATTCAATAATGCAAACCCCTGTTTTTTCATCCAGTGCCATTAATAGGTATAATTTTCCAATTATCCTTTATTGTATGACCAAATAACTGCAAAACTTAAGCAGCATATTTTATGTTTAGTGCTGGTTAGTGAATATTAGCATGCTGACATGATGGTAAACTATGTATAGTCACACAATGCCGCTCAGATTATGTGACATCACACAGCACCACTCTGTCAAACAGAAAGAAGATCAGCCAACATTGCAGCCTGTATTCAGCTCAGAATAGAAATTTTTCCGCTTTCCTTCAACTGTTTGTTAAATTTTGAGAAGAGTCAAATCAAACCTTTGTTTCTTAAACCTTTTGTAATTTTTTCTCAATACCTATTTTACAGAAAGTGTTTTCTAGCTCATTTACATTCTGTGAAAAATAACTGTTTACTACAATATGATGAGGTAGATCTTTTACCTTTGACTTCTAGCTCAAAAGCAGAGAAAACATCCAGGCAGCCGGCGCTTTCCATGGACACCACAAAGGTACGACCCAGAATTGTTTTGGGTCAAGCTGGTAATGGTCACTGTGAATTTCCTGGATTCCATGTCATCTGTAAGTGTGAACTGTCCCTTTTGTTTGTTGTCAGAGGAGATTAGTGCGTGCTGCAGACATGTGGAGGGCTGGTTTCCTCTGCAGATGTACTTGAGGCTGTTCTGGTACTCAGACTCATACGGACAACTGAAGGACACTGAACTCTCCTCATAACGTTGGACTTTGGTGGAATGATCACAGCAGCTGTCTGTCAGTAAAATGAACAACATCACAGACTGTTAGAAGCCCAGATATGAGAATTCAGATTCTTTACTTGGAGTCAAAGATGCAATATCACAACATAAAAGCATTGGCTTTTAAAACATTGACTAAAGTAAAATGGAGAAGTATTGTTTGCTAAATGTAGTGAAAGCATCAAAAGAATAAGTGCTCATTATGCAGGCAGAACTGCCCCTCTCATGTAGGTGTAAGGGCATAGTTGGTTAATATGGAGCTATAAAAATATTGTATTTACTCAAAATTACTAAAACCCTGAATCAATTTTTGGAATGTCATATGTTTTGTATACAAAAATGAAAATGAAGTAACTAATTCTGTCAGATAAATGCAGAGTAAAAGTAATATATTTGCCTCTGAAGTGAAATTAAAGTGATGGTTCGAGTAATTTTACCCTAGGGTCCTTTGCACCATGATCTCGACAAACACCGAGCTTCTTCACCTTGTCGAACATTGGAGTTTAGCGTGCAGAGTAGCGTTATCAGCTGATACATTGATCGAGGTTAATCTGAAAATAACCCCACTACATACCCCACCTCCCCAAATGATACCAAACGTCTACAGTAGTACAAAGAGTTAAGCACTCATAAAACGATGGATTGTAAAATTTGTACAAGTTAACCAAATTATGTAAATAACACTTGCCTGCTGGCTTCTGCTCTGCGCCTGCTGCTGCTGTTACTACCAGTAAGAGCGCTTAGGGACATCTACAAATTACAACACCGAAAGAGATGCAACAAACATATTTATTAATTTAATGATTAAATAAGGTAATGTCTCCAAACTTACCTCAATTATTACTTGTCTCCCTGCTAGTTATACTACAGCACTTACTTTAAAAATAAGTTAAATAAAAAATATTTTTGTTGCATCTCTTTTCGGTGTTGTAATTTGTAGATGTCCCTAAGCACTCGGCTCTTACCAGCAACAGCAACAGCAGAGAGCAGAAGCCAGCAGGCAAGTGTTATTTACATAAACTTCTGGTGTCAATTTACAATCTTTACAATCCATCGCTTTATGAGTGCATAACCTATATATACTAGTGTAGACCTTTGGTATCATTTCGGGCATTATTAGTGGGGTAATGTTAAGAGACACTGATCCATTAGCCTGCGCTTAAGCTATTCAGCGGCTAACGCTACTTCACGCTTAACTCTCCCAATGTTCGACCCAGGTGAAAAAAGCTTCTGGGGTGTTTGGCCCGAGGTCATGGTGCAAAGGACCCTAGAGTGAAATTACTCGAACCATCACTTTAAGTAGAAGAGTAAAGCACGAAAAAATGGAAATACACACGTAAATTATAAGTACCTTGAAAATTCTACTTATGTACAGTACTTAGGTAATTGTACTTTGCCACAGTCCACTACTGTAAAACCGTCCAATTGTTTGTTCTGCCATAATACATGGTGACAACTCTTAGTAACTAAACAACAATAAGGTATAGCTAAGTAATGCAATAATACATTTTTAACTATTTAGCAATGAGGCGTGCACTCTTCCTACTTCCAGCATGACTTCAGTGTAGATATCCTTTCCAGTTCTGGTCACCCCACACCAGTATTTCCCAGCATCCGTGCGCCTCAAATCAGAGATGGTCACAGTAAAGACCGATTCTGTTCGGCCATCATGGATGGAGTATCTGTTCTTCTTGTGTCGTCGTAATAAGAACATCATCACTCCCACAGTCATTCTTGCACAGGTACTTCTCATAAGACTCATAACCCTCTCCATAGGGACAAGAAACTTGAACTTCTCTCCCTTCATACCCAGACACACGGATTAACCCTGCTGCACTCCTCACACAGCTGAGAGCAACTGTAAAGAGAAGACAACATGAAATGAAAACAACAACCTGGAAACGCGACGTCATTACAACTTTTCATGTTTTGTTTTTTTTAAATTTTAGAGTTAGGCAGCTTCACTGAACATATAACATGCATTTTAATGTGATGAGAAGTCTATGATATAATTTGTATATTTCCATGTAGACATAAATCAATGCTAGCTGTGTTACAGCTGTTAAATGAAATTGCAAAGACCACCAGTATCAAGGTGTAGTAATCTGCCATGTTGAATTAGAAAAAAAACTGATATATTTACTAATGAAATAAGAAAGAACTTACTGCACAGGGTGAACAGCAGGCTTTGAAGTCTCCACCGCCCATTTTATTGCATTACAGTTTCAAAGAAAATAGAAACAGCAAAAGCAATGTTGCCAATATAGAAAATGTTACACCCACATTATGTTTCAGCATACCATGCAAACCCTTTCACTTCTGCATTAAGATCACATGTTTATCAACCTTGAACTATCACAAATGAATTTCCTGTCTTGTACAAACTTGCAATGAACTGCTATGAATCTGTAAAAGAGGGTACAAAGAAAACAAATTCACTTGCACTCCAATTAGGTGGGTATGATTTAATATTTGTATGAAGTACAAACGGTTCCCTTTAGTTTATAGTTACTGAACTGGACAGAAACGTGAAAGCAAAGCAACCGACAAGTGCAACACATTCATGGGAACTTCTGCAACAGAGTTGGGAAGAACGTTCTGAAGAATATTTGATTTCCATTGTAGAAAGAATGCCAGGAGTGTGTTCAGCTGTTATATCTGCCAAAGGGGGCTACTTTGATGAGTCAAAAAATGTAGAATACATTTTGGTTTATAAATTGATTCCATGATTTCTTTTTTAACTTAAATTGTTCATTTGTTCTATTCTTTCATTTCAGAGTACAATAAGACATTGAACTGCATGAATTTCAATAAAAACCTGGAAAAATTGGGGTGTTCTAAAACTTTTGACCGGGTAGTGTATATTGTATAAAATGAAGATGCATATTAAACTGGGCCTACAATAATGTGTAGGGCGGCCTAAAGCCTTTATACATTTTTTTTGCATAGAATAATAAGCTATTAAAATGTGAATTGTTGGCAGGATTTTATAAATCATCTTTAATGTTAATTAGGGGGCCTAGTGTTATTTAGCTTTTCACTGGGCAAGAACAGAGAAAACGTATTAGAATTGTGGGGCTTAAATAAACTAATTATGTGATTTTTCTTTTTTCAAGATTTTTTTTGGGGCTTTTCCCTTTATTTTATATTGACAGCGGATAGACATGAAAGGTGGGAGAGAGATGGGGATGACACACAGCAAAGGGCCCCAGGTCGTACTCCAACCCAGGGCTGCAAAGGACTCAGCCTACATGGGCGCGGCTCTTACTGGGTGAGCTAGAGGTCAGCCCGTGATTACTTTCTAAATATGATTATATATTTTACAATTTGCATCTCCTATGTATGTTTGCCACTTTTCAACTACTTTCAAATGTTGTTGAAAAATATCTTAAACATGCAAGTAGATTCAACATGTCAAGCAAACATTTATTTACTAAAAAGAGAAACAGTTTGTCTAAGCCAATATCTTGTTGGCAAAGAAAGTCAAAAATGGCCATAAAGGCGAGTGAAACCTATAACTATCCATCCATCCATCCATTATCTGACATCAGTGGAGATTGGGCAAGAGGCGGGGTACACCGTGGACAGGTCGCCAGTCAATAACAGGGTGAAACCTAACTACTTCAAATAATGTATTTTCTAAATAACAATTTGCATTTGTTCTTACTAATATGCCTATACATTATTATTTGGTGTACTAGCATCCTGCAGTGATAAAAGGGAAATTCTCTTCAACCATCAAAGGGAAATTCTCTTCAAATTAATACAGATGAAGTCAACAGTATGTATGGACTGATAAATAGTTATTGATGGGCAATGCAATCTGGAATATATTGCCGATTGGTTCTTCAATCTGTAGGATCAAGTCTAATAGTAAATTCAGTGTAACAATCAAACAGCACCAGCAGAGGGCTTCCTGTGACACACACTAACCAGAAGTGTTTGACTGTGAGTTTAGTAATAGGAAATGGACTTGATCTGTGAGTTAATCTGAAGAAAACTACAGCTCAGGTTGTCAGTTAGATCAAGTGAGTGTCAAATTCTGTTTATTAAAACTACATTGTAGTATAAAACAAAAACATATTGAGTTTAATGCAACAACTTCAGAAAACTGAATCCACTGAATTGTGAGTTTGTCTTTATGTGTGTCAGGATAAATAAGAGACATTCAAGAAAACATTAGAGCTCAGCCACCATGGACAATTTTGTTTGTGTGTGTGTGTGTGTGTGTGTGTTTCTCGTTATTACGGTGCATAACTTACTGGAACAAAACTGGGCAACGTGTTAAAGACCTGTTGATCGCTGTCCGATTATCTGATATGAATGCCCGCATTGCATTGTGGGATATCGGCTTTGAATGCCTACAGCTCGGATCATATCGTAGTGTTCTGTCTTACAGCATCGGCCTATTGTAATATTTCACCGGTAATAAGACAAAAAATAATATTATTAAAATAAAGAAATGAATAGCATTATAGTTTTAAAAATATCAATAAACAACAAAGCAATCCAGCGTCCCTGGTAATAAGACAGAAATAATAACATTAAAAGAAATACATAGCCCATCAACCACGATAAGATCTGGTGAATAAATGTTGATTAAAAACAGCGGTTATAGGGCTAAAAATACAAAAATACCAATCTGCTGCAGCCCGACTGGCAGAAAGAATTGGCGCTGTATTCAGGAAAGATGTTTCCCATTGAAATAAATTAGTTTAAAAAGCGTGCTGACCATCAAAAAAAAACGAGATAAACGTTTCCTTGTATATGAATCAATAGATTAAATTAGGTGAACATTTCAAAACTGCTGTGAGACTGGGTTGTCCTCTGTGAATATTACTGGAAATATAGTGTCATGCTCTATTTTACTAAAATGACTCACTTGAATATTTCAGTTCATCAAATGTTTGGAACTATGTGTCGATGTTGTTTTTATATCCTATTTATAAAGTGCAAAACCAATAGTGGTCAGTTGTTTCATTTTGTTTATTTATTCACTTTAAGTAAAGGTGCATTCATGAAGGTAACTTACATTTGGTGTATTTACCTTGTAGGTGAACTGGTTATCATGCCTACAATTCTTATATTGCAGTTGTGCAACAGTTATATTAACAATAAGCAATCATAATGAATGTAAAAGTAAAAGCTAAAAAGTAAAATCTAAGTTGAAGAAATTAAATAAGCAATGACAATAAGTACTTAATATAACTGATGGTAATTATAAAACAAATCTGTACAAATAATTATGTTACTGTAGTTTTCAGTAAGACAATGAAAAGGGTTGGACCATAGCGTGCGTGAATATTTGCTGGTCAACTGTTAATTGAGATACAAACAGGATCATTTGGGTACAGATGTGACCCGAAAATGCAAGGTTTGATCACAGATGTGCATGCTGTTCATCTCCTATTGGCTATAATGGAAATTTGATTACAGTAGATATCATCTGTTGTGGTGTCGTTTTGGTACACAGAATCTTGTTCGGGCTTCACCTAAGCGTCATCGTGGTGTTGACAGGTGGCTTGTGTGGTTCGGAGGTCCGCTGCTTTGAGTACACTAAGTCTTGATTTTGATAAATCTAAAAGAGAATCAGCAAAAATAAACAGAAAAGAGGGTGAGGTTACTCAGATTAAAGTAAAAAAATATGCACATGAAAAATGGCTGAATAATCAGCAAGCTGGTCATTGCTTTGGCTCAATAGGTTACTTGTTTCAGAGAAAACCCACTTCCATTTAAAGGTCAGATTACTAGTAATTTTGGGTATTAATTTTCCTGTAAATGACAACCAGAGAAATCATTTTCACATCCTGACCTTTCTTCTGATGCCGTCATGCGGCCAGAATGTCCACTTGCACCCAAGAAATATCAAAATCTAATGGGCATATTATCCTCAAATTCTCAGAGCACGTTCATGCTCTCAAGAGGATGAACCCCTTCAGTTTTAGATCCCGATCTTTTCTCAACCAACCCCATGAGATTAGGTTATTATGTGTACAATTTAGTCACATTTCTTTTGATTTCGATGATCCCACTTCTTTTCCCACCCTAAAACAAACTTTACATATTGAGCCCCACTAATAGAAAAAATCATCACTTTTTTTGTGTCCCACACATTTGTAATGTGGACCATAATGAACATTGCAGCCTCTTGTGTCTATTAGCAGGCTTTGTATTTTAGTTTTCTTACATCTGATACACTTATCACTTCCTCTGTTTCTGCTGTCTTGGTTTTGTTTCTGTTCATGTTGCCTCCATCTCCTTGAAAAACACACAGCATAAGAACTGAAACAAGTAAAAAAAAGTTGTGTGCTCCACTTTAACCAGGATCATAGGAGTTGATGTTCCTGTGGACCCTGAAATTTTGTCTATTGGGGAACTTTACAAGTATTCACCGCTCTCTAAACAATACACAACTCAAATTCATTGAAATTGCTCTATGTGTGGCTAAGAAGTGTATTGCAGTGTCATGGAAATCTGACTCCTCTTCTTATTGATAGATGGACTGTTGAGATGAATAGCTGCATTCCCTGAAAAAAAATCACTTACTGTCTCAGGAAACGATATGACACCTTTTTGAAAAATTTCGGCAGCCATATTTGGACCATATCAGTACATCTCTTACTCCAAGCACATGATGTAGTCGTTTGTATTGAGCTTGCTCACTGACCCTTTTTTTTTTCTTTTTTTTTTTTTCTTTTCTTTAATTTTACAGGAGGGCTATAAAGGGGCGGGGGTCCATACCCATGTTTTGCCCTGTGTTATGTCGCCTTATAATTTAGGTACACATTGAACAGTGTACGCATTATATATGAAACAAAAATAAAATATTCCCAAAAACAAGTGTGTGCGTTATGTGTATAAGTTTCCCTGTGTATGCATGGTTCTGTGCATGCATTTGTTGAATCATACCGTGCACTTTGTAACCTTTGTATTTATAAACTATGACTCTGAGCAAATGTCAGACATGAGCAGCACAGCGGGCCGATAAAAATCACAGAGTAAACGAATGTTGAATCGTGGGAAAAAACACACAGAACAGAGTAAAAATATACACTTCCTGAAAACACACAGCCACACACACGCATAGACCCAAACAAGACACAGCATCACCACACACACACACACACACACACACACACACACACACACACACACACACACACACACACACACACACACACACACACACACACACACACACACACACACACACACACACCTACACACCTACAACACCTTTGATCTCTTTTCCAGGGATAGATGTTGCCTCCACCATAGTGAAGATAGGAACCACATTGATAGTAGACATCACAGTGCTGGTCTGCTGAAATGTCAAGAGAGAAAAGTTTCTTATTACACTTGGGATATATTCTTACTTTAAGTAGCAGTGGGCTCTTGGGATAGCAATGAAATATATCAACAAAAGGAATTGGACATGAAACTTGGTACATATGTTCACTTTCCCCAAGCAGATGATGAAAAAAAATAAAAACGCATGGATTTCGGCACAAACCATATACTATACAGGTTCTCTGAATGATGTATTCTAATGATTTTAGTGACCTACCTGACTTTTCCTCCAGCCCACCTTTAGTTTGTCTCAACAACTGTTGGATGGATCACTATGCATTTTTATATAGACATTGATGTTCCCAGAGGAAACAATGTATGTGTATAATAATGTCATCTCCTCTGACTTTTCATCAAGCTTAATCATTAAGTCCAATTTTTCAATTTTTCCAGATTCTAGCAAAACAAATTCCCGATTCCAGAGTCCCTCAAAGGTGATTTCATAGTCAGTGCTAATTAACGGATATTAGCTTGCTGACATGCTAAACTATGGTTGTAAACAACATTAATATTACATATGTGAAATACATGCTGTATATATATCACACTTTCAGTTCAAAGAGAAGCAGTTTTTAAGAAAATCTCTTGTTGGCAAAGAAAGTCAAAACAGACCAACAGAAAGACATTCATTCAGGCTCAGAGTAGCTCAATGATTTGATATATTTTGACAAATCAAATAAGTGTAAAGTTTGTTTCTGAAACTTCCATACATTGAGGTTGTCTCAAACAACTGTTGGAAGGCTCACAATTAATAATTTAACAATTTATAATGTTTATTGTTCCCCAGTGCGAAATTTACACTCTGTTTGTTAGAAATCACTCAAAGACACACCTGAAATACACACAGACATGCTCAGGACCTATTCATGCACAAATGGAGAGATGTCAGAGTGAGTGGGCTGCCAGTGTTGGACCAGCTTCCTGACGGGGGTAGCGGTGCCCTGCTCAAGAGCACCTGGCAGTGCCCAGGAAGTGGGAATTGCCAGAGCTACTGCCACCCCAATTAAATTTTTTTCTTCCACAGAGATTAATGTTCCCTTGAGAATAAAAATTCAATAATGCAAACCCCCTGTTTTTTCCAGTGCCATTAATAGGTACAATTTTCCAATTATCCTTTATTGTATGACCAAATAACTGCAAAACTTAAGCAGCATATTTTATGTTTAGTGCTGGTTAGTGAATATTAGCATGCTGACATGATGGTAAACTATTTTATGCAGCACACAGCCGCTCCAGATTATGTGACATCACACAGCACCACCTCTGTCAAAACAGAAAGAAGATCAGCCAACATTGCAGCCTGTATTCAGCTCAAGTGACAGAAATTTTTTTTGCGGTTTCCTTCAACTGTTTGTTAAATTTTGACAAACATCAAATCAAACCTTTGTTTCTTAAACCTTTTGTAATTTTTTCTCAATACATATATTTACAGAAAGTGTTTCAGCTCATTTACATTCTGCCGAAAAAATAACTGTTTACTACAATATGATGAGGTAGATCTTTTGAACCTTTGACTTCTAGCTCAAAAAGCAGAGAAAACATCCAGGCCAGATAGCGTTTCCATGGACACCACAAAGGTAATGCACCAGAATTGTTTTGGGTCAAGCTGGTAATGGTCACTGTGAATTTCCTGGATTCCATGTCATCTGTAAGTGTGAACTGTCCCTTTTGTTTTGTTGTCAGAGGAGATGAGTGCGTGCGAAGATATGTGGGAGGGCTGGTTTCCTCTGCAGATGAATAACTTTGAGGCTGTTCTGGTACTCAGACTCATACGGACAACTGAAGGACACTGAACTCCTCATAACGTTGGACCCTTGGTGGAATGATCAAGCTAGCTGTCTGTCAGTAAAATGAACAACATCACAGACTGTGAAGCACAGATATAAGAATTCAGATGTTTTACTTGAGTTAAAGAAGCAATATCACAATGAAAAAGCATTGGCTTTAAAAACAATGATACTAAAGTAAAATGGAAGGTAGTCTTGTTTGCTAAATGTAGTGAAAGCATCAAAAGTAAAAAGTGCTCATTATGCAGGCAGAACTACCCCTCTCATGTAGGTGTAAGAAGCATAGCTGATTTGTATGTGGGAACCAAGTACAAATATGTGTTTCTTGAAGTAAAGTAGAAGTGTAAAATGTAAAGTAGGAGAAAAATGAAAATCTTAACCTTAAGTACTTCAAAAACTGTACTTATACAGTACTTCCAGTAATTGCGCTTAGTCACACTCCACCACTGTAAATGTGTCAATTGTTTCTAATGTTCTGGCCCCTGGATACCCAGAACACACATTATCGCGGATCAACCTGTAGCAACTAAAGAAGAAAATCCAGATGAGTCATGAAATAATTAACATTACTCCTGACTATGTGGAAATTCGGAAAGCATTGGGGTTTATTAATGTATTCACCTACCTTTGTTTTACTCCAGAGAAGTGTAAAGTAAAGTAGGAGAAAAAATGGTGAACCCCAACGAGGCAATTCCCCAAAAATTTTACATATGTACAGTACTTCAGTATCTGTGCTTAGTCACATCTCCACCACTGTAAATGTCGATTGTTTAATGTTCTAAGGCCATACCCAGAACACATTATCGTGACAACCTGTAGCAACTAAAGAAGAAGGTCTAGAGAGAGTCATGAAATAATTAATGTTACTTGACGCATGTGGAAATTCAGCACTGGTTTATTAATGTATTCAATCTACCTTGTTTTACCTAGGTTTACTCGCAGGGTAGGTATCATAACCAGTTCCCATCCCACATTGCGTATTTCCCAGCATCCATACTTCAAATCCTCGAGATGGTCACAGTAAATACCTGTCTGTCATCACAGATGGAGTATCTGTTCTCTTGCTTCTGTTGTCGCCTTAATAAGAACATCACTATCATTCTCGCAGTCATTCTTGCATTGCGGTACTTCATAAGACTCCATAACCCCTCTCCATAGTATGTAAGAAACTTTAACTTCTGCAAAGAGAAGACAACATAAAATGAAAAACAGTGCTGATAAAAGATCTTTATGTAATATATCTTGTTAAACTGAGTGCACAGATATGTTCGTTTAATGTTTGGAGCACATCTGTCTATATTCATGATGATTTTCACTATTTTTGAGTTTGACTTATAAGATAAGTTACATTTCATTCTCATAGCAAGTTTGTTATGGTTATTTTTACATGTAGACATTAACGCTAGTTGTGTTAATGAAATGAATCATAATAGAGAATTGCCAAGTCAAGGCAATCTCGACCACTTGTATTAGCATTTAAAGGATTTTCATAAAACATAAATAATAAATAATAAAAAAAAAACACAACAAACTTACTGCAGAGGATGAACAGCAGGTTTTCAAGGCTCAACATCTTCATGCAATTTCAAAGAAACAGAAACTACAGCATTTGGGGTTGTAAACTGTGTGAATGTGTGAACTGTTTGTTTCAAACAGCAGTTTATAGAGTGTTGAGAATATCATATGGGTAAATGTCACACCCACAATGTGTCAGCAAACTTTGAATTAAACTATTTCACATCAACAATCATTGGAAAGGTTTCTACACCCTGCAAACCCTATCACGAGGTTAGCTGTGGCTTGTATAACAGCAAGACACACTCGCACGCACACATGCTGCATAGGAGTACAAGCATTTAGTGAGAAAAAAAGAGGTGAATCTCCCACAAATTGCAACAGAAATTCTGACTATTATCAGGAAATTTACGTACATGGAATCTGGTGGGTTTGGTGATAGTGATTTTGGGTCTGTTTTATGTTCAACGAAAAGGATCTTACTCTTTAACAAAAAGGTCTATCTCTGTGGGGATCCTTTCCATAATGTTGTCAGACACTTAATTAGAATAATAATCTGAGCCCATCAGTGGCAAAACCAGCACTTTTATAGGATGCAAACTGACCGTGTGCCTTTTACATTGCAGCCTGGTTCATGGCTGCTGGTTACGGGGTTCTCACTCAATACTGGACTACAGATGATAAAAGATTTCAAAAGATTTTGCTTCACATTTGTCACTTAGACACCAATGCATGAGAAAATAGGATTGAAGTTGAAAAATACTGAAACAGCATTATTTAGGCAAATTAGCACATATTTAATTAGACAATGCCTAATTTGCAAAATTAAACATTAAAGTCCAGAAAACGTGTAATAATTATTGTCTAAACTAGTACAGTGCCCAATTAAAATGTGCCTGTTTGGAACGGACCAATTGCTTGGTCTGTGGTATTGCTGCTTGTAGAATTCTCCAGAACCAAAATCTACCCCAAAATGACTTACAGAAGGATAGCCTACTACTGACTTACAGTGTACTTCAACATCAGAGGAAGACATTGTACTACATTTACCTGACAGAGAATTTAATCATAAAATATCACAATTATAATTTCAAATAATTAGACATTTGCCTCATGGACTCATGCAGTGCCCTACCCTTCCTGCCCGTTATGCAGGATAACACAGTATTGCATGTTGATATCGTCAGCGTTTAATGATGGCTGTGTGGTCTCGTCTCCTATTATCATTAACAAATTTAACACTTCAACAGAGGTGTTCATTTCAGTTGGAATGTTCTCCTGTGCCTGCTTGGGTTTTGTCCTCCCCCAGTCCAATTTTAGTCCAGATGAATCCTTAATCCATGTGTGCCTAGTGCAGGGGTCTTCAACGCTTTTTAAGCCTAGAACCCCTTAACTGAAAGAGAGACGAAGCAGGGACCCCCTATTACATACACTACCGGTCAAAAGTTTTAGAACACCTCAGTACATGTACATGTACATTTCAGAATTTTACAAAAAGGCCTTTTTCAGGGAACAAGAAATGGCTTAACAATGTAAAGCTGTTCTGCAGCAATGAAGGTTGATCAAGCTTCGAAAGTTGGTGCTACCAATTCCCACAGGTGTTCCAACTTGTCTGGATTACTTACAACCCCCTCTGTTTGTATAAAAGTATTGTTGGAACACACTGTGGTACCATACGCTCGTGAGCAGTATTATATGAACATTATTGCGGAAGTAGTGTGTGTGTGCTGCTTAAAATGGCGGGGGGGAAAAGGCAATTAACAATGGAAAAGAGACAGACCATCATAACGGTTAAATATCAAGTTTCCAAACTTATATAACTCCGCCCTTCAGGCCTGTGGCCCTCTTTCTTTCCAAACAAACCAGGCAGAACAAAGAGAGTGATGTGAGTTTGATGGACCTTTTCATTGTATAACACTTACTATTTGGTCACATTGAATGTTATGCCTTGAAGTTGAATGTATCTTGTCTGATTTATGCTAGATTTCAGGGTGACATCCTGCTTAACGTTAAGAGAAAACCGTGTACAGATTGTGGATGCAGTGCAGACTGTGGATGCATTACTGATGTAAGTCAAGCTGAATCCAACCTAATTAATAATGATTGATTGTTCAAGGCTGTTTAGATCTGTGACATTTCCTTTATGTGCTTATTTGTTTAGACAATTTCCTTTATGTGCTTATTTGTTTAGACAAAAACATCCATTCATCCATTCATCCATGCATGCATCCATCCATTATTCACCCGCAACCAATGTAAATCTTTCCCTGCCTTGAAAAAATAAAAACCTTGGAACGGCACTGGATCCTGTGTTGATTGTATGAGATGTCACACTGAACCAACACCATCAGCAGTGAATAAGAGTTTCTTCAATAACACTTAAGAATGTTGGTCTTTCCTACAGAGAAATTGCAAAGAAAGTCAAAGTGTCAGTGAGTACAGTATTCTTCACCCTCAAAAGGCACTTAGAAACTGGGGGAAACTCTGACAGGAAGAGGTCTGGCAGACCCAAAGCCACAACAGAATCAGAAGACAAGTTTCTGATTGTCAACAGCTTGCGTGATAGGCGGCTCACAGGACAACAGCTTCAAGCACAGCTTAATAGTGGTCGTAATAAGCAAGTCTCAGTTTCAACTGTAAAGAGAAGACTTCGAGCTGCAGGTTTGATAGGTCGAGTTGCAGCAAGAAAGCCATTTCTAAGACGTCAGAATAAGAAAAAGAGGCTTGCCTGGGCCAATAAACATCGTCAATGGACCACTGAAGACTGGAAGAAGGTGCTATGGACTGATGAATCAAAATTTGAAATCTTCGGTTCATAACGCAGGATTTTTGTACGCCGTCGAGTAGGCGAAAGGATGGTTCCTCAGTGTGTGACATCAACTGTCAAACATGGAGGAGGAAGCGTGATGGTCTGGGGCTGTTTTGCTGGATCCAGGGTCGGTGATTTGTACAGAGTGAAACCAAAACGGCTACCACAGCATTTTGCAGCGCCATGCAGTACCCTCTGGTATTCACCTAGTTGGTCAGGGGTTCATCCTACAGCAAGATAATGACCCAAAACATAAGTCCAAGCTATGCCAGAACTACCTTAGCAAAAAAGAACAAGATGGTAAGCTTAAAAACAAGGAGTGGCCAGCACAGTCACCAGACTTAAACCCCATTGAGCAGGTTTGGGATGAACTGGACAGAAAAGTGAAAGCAAAGCAACCTACAAGTGCCACACATTTATGGGAACTTCTGCAACAGAGTTGGGAAGAACTTTCTGAAGAATATTTGATTTCCATTGTAGAAAGAATGCCAGGAGTTTGTTCAGCTGTTATATCTGCCAAAGGGGGCTACTTTGATGAGTCAGAAAATGTAGAATACATTTTGGTTTATAAATTGATTCCATGATTTCTTTTTTAACTTAAATTGTTCATTTGTTCTATTCTTTCATTTCATTTTTTTTTTTTTCAAGATTATTTTTTTGGGGCTTTTCCCTTTATTTTATATTGACAGTGGATAGACATGAAAGGTGGGAGAGAGATGGGGGATGACACACAGCAAAGGGCCGCAGGTCGTACTCCAACCCATGGCGCTGCAAAGGACTCAGCCTACATGGGGCGCACGCTCTTACTGAGTGAGCTAGAGGTCGCCCCGTGATTACTTTCTAAATATGATTTTATATTTTACAATTTGCATCTCCTAAGGTTTGTTTTGCCACTTTTCAACTACTTTCAAATGTTGTTGAAAAATGTCTTAAACATGCAACTAGATTAAAAATGTCAAGCAAACATTTATTTACTAAAAAGAGAAACAGTTTGTCTAAGCCAATATCTTGCCATAAAGGCGAGTGAAACCTATAACTATCCATCCATCCATTATCTGACATCAGTGGACATTGGGCAAGAGGCGGGGTACACCCTGGACAGGTCGCCAGTCAATCACAGGGTGAAACCTAACTACTTCAAATAATTTATTCTCTAAATAACAATTTGCATTTGTTCTTACTAATATGCCTATACATTATTATTTGGTGTACTACATCCTGCAGTGATAAAAAGGGAAATTCTCTTCAACCACCAACCATCAAAGGGAAATTCTCTTTCTCAAATTCTAATATTAATACAGATGAAGTCAACAGTATGTATGGACTGATAAATAGTTATTGATGGGCTATGCAATCTGGAATATATTGCCGATTGGTTCTTCCATCTGTAGGATCAAGTCTAATAGTAAATTCAGTGTAACAATCAAACAGCACCAGCAGAGGGCTCACTGTGACACACACTAACCAGAAGTGTTTGACTGTGAGTTTAGTAATAGGAAATGGACTTGATCAGTGAGTTAATCTGAAGAAAACTACAGCTCAGGTTGTCAGTTAGATAAAGTGAGTGTCAAATTCTGTTTATTAAAAAAAACAAAAAACATTGATTAAAACAGCGGTTATAGGGCTAAAAATACCAATCTGCTGCAGCCAGACTGGCAGAAAGAATCGCGCTGTGATCACGAAAGATGCTTCCCACTGAAATACATCAGTTTAAAAAACATGGTGACCATCACAAAAAAAAGAGATAAAGGTGTCCTTGTATATGAATCAATAGATTAAATTAGGTGAACATTTCACAAACTGCTGTGAGACTGGGTTGTCTCTCTGTGAATATTACTGGAAATATAGTGTCATGCTCTAATTTACTACAATGACTCACTTGAATATTTCAGTTCATCAAATGTTTGGAACTATTTGTCGATGTTGTTTTTATATCCATTTATATAGTGCAAAAAAAAACAATAGTGGTCAGTTGTTTCATTTTGTTTATTTATTCACTTTAAGTAAAGGTGCATTCATGAAGGTAACTTACATTTGGGGTATTTACCTTGTAGGTGAACTGGTTATCATGCCTACAATTCTTATATTGCAGTTGTGCAACAGTTATATTAACAATAAGCAATCATAATGAATGTAAAAGTAAAAGCAAAAATGTAAAATGTAATTAAATAAGCAATGACAATAAGTACTTAATATAACTGATGGTAATTATAAAACAAATATGTACAAATAATTATGTTACTGTAGTTTTCAGTAAGACAATGGAAAGGTTGGACCATAGCGGTACGTGAATATTTGCTGATCAACTGTTAATTGAGATACAAACAGGATCATTTGGGTATAGATGTGACCCGAAAATGCAAGGTTTGATCACACATGTGTTCATCTCCTATTGGCTATAATGGAAATTTGATTACAGTAGATATCATCTGTTGTGGTGTCATTTTGGTACACAGAATCTTGTTCGGCTTCACCTGCGTCATCGTGGTGTTGACAGGCGCTCTGTGGTTTGGAGGTCCACTGCTTTGAGTACACTACGTCTTGATTTTGATAAATCTAAAAGAGAATCAGCAAAAATAAACAGAAAAGAGGGTGAGGTTACTCAGATTAAAGTAAAAAAAATATGCACATGAAAATGGCTGAATAATCAGCAAGCTGGTCATTGCTTTGGCTCAATAGGTTACTTGTTTCAGAGCAAAACACACTTCCATTTAAAGGTCAGATTACTAGTAATTTTGGGTATTAATTTTCCTGTAAATGACAACCAGAGAAATCATTTTCACATCCTGACCTTTCTTCTGATGCCGACATGCGGCCAGAATGTCCACTTGCACCCAAGAAATATCAAAATCTAATGGGCATATTATCCTCAAATTCTCAGAGCACGTTCATGCTCTCAAGAGGATGAACCCCTTCAGTTTTAGATCCCGATCTTTTCTCAACCAACCCCATGAGATTAGATTATTATGTGTACAATTTAGTCACATTTCTTTTGATTTCGATGATCCCACTTCTTTCCCACCCTAAAAACAAACTTTACATATTGAGCCCCACTAATAGAAAAAAATCATCACTTTTTTTGTGTCCCACACATTTGTAATGTGGACCATAATGAACATTGCAGCCTCTTGTGTCTATTAGCAGGCTTTGTATTTTAGTTTTCTTACATCTGATACACTTATCACTTCCTCTGTTTCTGCTGTCTTGGTTTTGTTTCTGTTCATGTTGCCTCCATCTCCTTAAAAACACACAGCATAAGAACTGGTTAAACAAGTTGTGTGCTCCACTTTAACCAGGATCATAGGAGTTGATGTTCCTGTGGACCCTGAATTTTGTCTATTGGGGAACTTTACAAGTATTTTCCGCTCTCTAAACAATACACAACTCAAATTCATTGAAATTGCTCTATGTGTGGCTAAGAAGTGTATTGCAGTGTCGGAAATCTGACTCCCCTCTTCTTATTGATAGATGGACTGTTGAGATGAATAGCTGCATTCCCCTGGAAAAAATCACTTACTGTCTCAGGAAACGATATGACACCTTTTTGAAAATTTGGCAGCCATATTTGGACCATATCAGTACATCTCTTACTCCAAGCACATGATGTAGTCGTTTGTATTGAGCTTGCCCACTGACCCTTTTTTTTTTTTTTTTTGTTTCCTTTCTTTTTCTTTAATTTTACAGGGAGGGCTATAAGGTGCGGGGGTTTATCCGCCCTATTTTGTTTTGCCCTTATATTGCGCTTATGTCGCTAACTGTTGGTGTACTGACATGTTTGTTATATGTTTTACGCGTATATATGAAACTGAAAATAAAATATTCCAAAAAACAAGTTGTGTGCATGCATATGTGTATGTGTTTCCCTGTGTATGCATGGTTCTGTGCATGCATTTGTTGAATCATACCTCGCTTTGTAACCTTTGTATTTATAAACTATGACCTGGGCAAATGTCAGTATGAGCAGCACAGCGGACACGATTAAAATCACAGAGTAAAACGCGATGTATCTTTTGGGGAAAAAAACAGAACAGAGTAAAAATATACACTTCCTGAAAAACACCACCACAACACACACACGCAAGGACCCGCAAAACACACACGCAGCACACACACACACACACACACACACACACACACACACCTACACACCTACACACCTTTGATCTCTTTTCCAGGGATAGGTGTTGCCTCTACCATAGTGAAGGTAGGAACCACATTGATAGTAGACATAACAGCGCTGGTCTGCTGAAAGTCTGTTAGAGAAAGTTTCTTATTACACTTGGGACATATTCTTACTTTTAGTAGCAGTGGGGCTCTTGGGATAGCAATGAAATATATCAACAAAAGGAATTGACATGAAACTTGGTACATATGTTCACTTTCCCCAAGCAGATGATGAAAAACTACTGCATGGATTGGCACAAACCATATACTATACAGGTTCTCAGAT
Organism: Perca fluviatilis; assembly: GCF_010015445.1. Lineage (NCBI taxonomy): Eukaryota > Metazoa > Chordata > Actinopteri > Perciformes > Percidae > Perca > Perca fluviatilis. The sequence goes on from NC_053112.1 coordinate 17,750,458, forward strand.
GATGTATTCTAATGATTTTAGTGATCTCCCTGACTTTTCCTCCAGCCCACCTTTAGTTTGTCTCAACAACTGTTGGATGGATCACTATGCATTTTTATATAGACATTGATGTCCCTTTTTCCCCAGAAAAAAAAAAAAAAAAAAAAAAAAAAAATAATCCCTTTTTTTTTTAGGAAAACAATGTATGTGTAAAAAAATTTTCTTCTTTTTTTTTAAACTAATCATTAAGTCCAATTTTCAATTTTTACAGATTCTAGCAAAACAAATTCCCGAGTTCAGAGTCCCTCAGCGTATTTCATAGTCAGTGCTAATTAACGGATATTAGCTTGCTGACATGCTAAACTATGGTTGTAAACAACATTAATATTACATATGTGAAATACATGCTGTATATATATCACACTTTCAGTTCAAAGAGAAGCAGTTTGTGTAAGAAAATCTCTTGTTGGCAAAGAAAGTCAAAAACAGACCAACAGAAAGACATTCATTCAGCTCAGAGTAGCTCACGGATTTGATATATTTTGACAAATCAAATAAGTGTAAAGTTTGTTTCTGAAACTTCCATACATTGAGGTTGTCTCAACAACTGTTGGAAGGCTCACAATTAATAATTTAACCATTTATAATGTTTATTGTTCCCCAGTGCGGAAATTTACACTCTGTTTGTTAGAAATCACTACACAGACCTGAAATACACACAGACATGCTCAGGACCTATTCATGCACAAATGGAGAGATGTCAGAGTGAGTGGGCTGCCAGTGTTGGACCAAGCCCTGAGCGGTAGGGGGTACGGTGCCCTGCTCAAGAGCACCTGGCAGTGCCCAGGAAGTGAACTGCCAGAGCTACTGCCACCCCAATTAAATTTTTTCTTCCACAGAGATTAATGTTCCCTAGAGAATAAAAATTCAATAATGCAAACCCCTGTTTTTTCATCCAGTGCCATTAATAGGTATAATTTTCCAATTATCCTTTATTGTATGACCAAATAACTGCAAAACTTAAGCAGCATATTTTATGTTTAGTGCTGGTTAGTGAATATTAGCATGCTGACATGATGGTAAACTATGTATAGTCACACAATGCCGCTCAGATTATGTGACATCACACAGCACCACTCTGTCAAACAGAAAGAAGATCAGCCAACATTGCAGCCTGTATTCAGCTCAGAATAGAAATTTTTCCGCTTTCCTTCAACTGTTTGTTAAATTTTGACAAATCATCCAAGAGTCAAATCAAACCTTTGTTTCTTAAACCTTTTGTAATTTTTTCTCAATACCTATTTTACAGAAAGTGTTTTCTAGCTCATTTACATTCTGTGAAAAATAACTGTTTACTACAATATGATGAGGTAGATCTTTTACCTTTGACTTCTAGCTCAAAAGCAGAGAAAACATCCAGGCCAGCGTTTCCATGGACACCACAAAGGTACGACCCAGAATTGTTTTGGGTCAAGCTGGTAATGGTCACTGTGAATTTCCTGGATTCCATGTCATCTGTAAGTGTGAACTGTCCCTTTTGTTTGTTGTCAGAGGAGATTAGTGCGTGCTGCAGACATGTGGAGGGCTGGTTTCCTCTGCAGATGTACTTGAGGCTGTTCTGGTACTCAGACTCATACGGACAACTGAAGGACACTGAACTCTCCTCATAACGTTGGACTTTGGTGGAATGATCACAGCAGCTGTCTGTCAGTAAAATGAACAACATCACAGACTGTTAGAAGCCCAGATATGAGAATTCAGATTCTTTACTTGAGTCAAAGATGCAATATCACAACATAAAAGCATTGGCTTTTAAAACATTGACTAAAGTAAAATGGAGAAGTATTGTTTGCTAAATGTAGTGAAAGCATCAAAAGAATAAGTGCTCATTATGCAGGCAGAACTGCCCCTCTCATGTAGGTGTAAGCAGCATAGTTGGTTAATATGGAGCTATTGAAAAATATTGTATTTACTCAAAATTACTAAAACCCTGAATCAATTTTTTGGAATGTCATATGTTTTGTATACAAAAATGAAAATGAAGTAACTAATTCTGTCAGATAAATGCAGTAGAGTAAAAGTAATATATTTGCCTCTGAAGTGAAATTAAAGTGATGGTTCGGAGTAATTTCACCCTAGGGTCCTTTGCACCATGATCTCGAGCCAAACACCCCCCCAGAAGCTTTTTTCACCTGGGTCGAACATTGGGAGCGTTAGCGTAGAGTAGCGTTATCAGCTGAATAGCTTGGCGCAGAGGCTAATGGATCCGAAGTGTCTCTTAACATTACCCCACTAATAATGCCCGAAATGATACCAAACGTCTACAGTAGTACAAATGGGTTATGCACTCATAAAACGATGGATTGTAAAATTTGTAAGTACACCAGAAGTTTATGTAAATAACACTTGCCTGCTGGCTTCTGCTCTCTGCTGCTGCTGCTGCTGTTACTACCGGGCAGTAAGAGCGCTTAGGGACATCTACAAATTACAACACCGAAAAGAGATGCAACAAACATATTTATTAATTTAATGATTAAATAAGGTAATGTCTCCAAACTTACCTCAATTATTACTTGTCTCCTGCTAGTTATACTACAGCACTTACTTTAAAAAATAAGTTAAATTAAAAAATATTTTTGTTGCATCTCTTTTCGGTGTTGTAATTTGTAGATGTCCCTAAGCACTCGTCTTACAGCAGCAACAACAACAGCAGAGAGCAGAAGCCAGCAGGCAAGTGTTATTTACATAAACTTCTGGTGTACTTACAATCTTTACAATCCATCGTTTTATGAGTGCATAACCTATATATACTAGTGTAGACCTTTGGTATCATTTCGGGCATTATTAGTGGGGTAATGTTAAGAGACACTTCGGATCCATTAGCCTCTGCGCTAAGCTATTCAGCGGCTAACGCTACTCTACGCTAACTCTCCCAATGTTCGACCCAGGTGAAAAAAGCTTCTGGGGGGGTGTTTGGCTCGAGGTCATGGTGCAAAGGACCCTAGGGTGAAATTACTCCGAACCATCACTTTAAGTAGAAGAGTAAAGTACGAGAAAATGGAAATACTCAAGTAAATTATAAGTACCTTGAAAATTCTACTTATGTACAGTACTTAGGTAATTGTACTTTGCCACAGTCCACTACTGTAAATGCGTCCAATTGTTTGTTCTGCCATAATACATGGTGACAACTCTTAGTAACTAAACAACAATAAGGTATAGCTAAGTAATGCAATAATACATTTTTTACTATTTAGCAATGAGGCGTACCTCTTCCTACTTCCAGCATGACTTCAGTGTAGATATCCTTTCCAGTTCTGGTCACCCCACACCAGTATTTCCCAGCATCCGTACGCCTCAAATCAGAGATGGTCACAGTAAAGACCCGATTCTGTTCGTCATCATGGATGGAGTATCTGTTCTTCTTTGCTTCTGTCGTCGTAATAAGAACATCATCACTCCCACAGTCATTCTTGCACAGGTACTTCTCATAAGACTCATAACCCTCTCCATAGGGACAAGAAACTTGAACTTCTCTCCCTTCATACCCAGACACACGGATTAACCCTGCTGCACTCCTCACACAGCTGAGAGCAACTGTAAAGAGAAGACAACATGAAATGAAAACAACAACCTGGGCAAAGACCGTCATTACAACTTTTCATGTTTTGTTTTTTTTAAATTTTAGAGTTAGGCAGCTTCACTGAACATATAACATGCATTTTAATGTGATGAGAAGTCTATGATATAATTTGTATATTTCCATGTAGACATAAATCAATGCTAGCTGTGTTACAGCTGTTAAATGAAATTGCAAAGACCACCAGTATCAAGGTGTAGTAATCTGCCATGTTGAATTAGAAAAAAAACTGATATATTTACTAATGAAATAAGAAAGAACTTACTGCACAGGGTGAACAGCAGGCTTTGAAGTCTCCACCGCCTCATTTTATTGCATTACAGTTTCAAAGAAATAGAAACTGCAAAAGCAATGTTGCCAATATAGAAAATGTTACACCCACATTATGTTTCAGCATACCATGCAAACCCTTTCACTTCTGCATTAAGATCACATGTTTATCAACCTTGAACTATCACAAATGAATTTCCTGTCTTGTACAAACTTGCAATGAACTGCTATGAATCTGTAAAAGAGGGTACAAAGAAAACAAATTCACTTGCACTCCAATTAGGTGGGTATGATTTAATATTTGTATGAAGTACAAACGGTTCCCTTTAGTTTATAGTTACTGAACTGGACAGAAACGTGAAAGCAAAGCAACCGACAAGTGCAACACATTCATGGGAACTTCTGCAACAGAGTTGGGAAGAACGTTCTGAAGAATATTTGATTTCCATTGTAGAAAGAATGCCAGGAGTGTGTTCAGCTGTTATATCTGCCAAAGGGGGCTACTTTGATGAGTCAAAAAATGTAGAATACATTTTGGTTTATAAATTGATTCCATGATTTCTTTTTTAACTTAAATTGTTCATTTGTTCTATTCTTTCATTTCAGAGTACAATAAGACATTGAACTGCATGAATTTCAATAAAAACCTGGAAAAATTGGGGTGTTCTAAAACTTTTGACGGGTAGTGTATATTGTATAAAATGAAGATGCATAATAAACTGGGCCTACAATAATGTGTAGGGCGGCCTAAAGCCTTTATACATTTTTTTTGCATAGAATAATAAGCTATTAAAATGTGAATTGTTGGCAGGATTTTATAAATCATCTTTAATGTTAATTAGGGGGCCTAGTGTTATTTAGCTTTTCACTGGGCAAGAACAGAGAAAACTTATTAGAATTGTGGGGCTTAAATAAACTAATTATGTGATTTTTCTTTTTTCAAGATTTTTTTTTGGGGCTTTTCCCTTTATTTTATATTGACAGCGGATAGACATGAAAGGTGGGAGAGAGATGGGGGATGACACACAGCAAAGGGCCGCAGGTCGTACTCCAACCCAGGGCGCTGCAAAGGACTCAGCCTACATGGGGCGCACGCTCTTACTGGGTGAGCTAGAGGTCGCCCCGTGATTACTTTCTAAATATGATTATATATTTTACAATTTGCATCTCCTAAGGTATGTTTTGCCACTTTTCAACTACTTTCAAATGTTGTTGAAAAATATCTTAAACATGCAAGTAGATTCAACATGTCAAGCAAACATTTATTTACTAAAAAGAGAAACAGTTTGTCTAAGCCAATATCTTGTTGGCAAAGAAAGTCAAAAACGGCCATAAAGGCGAGTGAAACCTATAACTATCCATCCATCCATCCATTATCTGACATCAGTGGAGATTGGGCAAGAGGCGGGGTACACCGTGGACAGGTCGCCAGTCAATAACAGGGTGAAACCTAACTACTTCAAATAATGTATTTTCTAAATAACAATTTGCATTTGTTCTTACTAATATGCCTATACATTATTATTTGGTGTACTACATCCTGCAGTGATAAAAAGGGAAATTCTCTTCAACCATCAAAGGGAAATTCTCTTCAAATTAATACAGATGAAGTCAACAGTATGTATGGACTGATAAATAGTTATTGATGGGCAATGCAATCTGGAATATATTGCCGATTGGTTCTTCAATCTGTAGGATCAAGTCTAATAGTAAATTCAGTGTAACAATCAAACAGCACCAGCAGAGGGCTCACTGTGACACACACTAACCAGAAGTGTTTGACTGTGAGTTTAGTAATAGGAAATGGACTTGATCTGTGAGTTAATCTGAAGAAAACTACAGCTCAGGTTGTCAGTTAGATCAAGTGAGTGTCAAATTCTGTTTATTAAAACTACATTGTAGTATAAAACAAAAAACATATTGAGTTTAATGCAACAACTTCAGAAAACTGAATCCACTGAATTGTGAGTTTGTCTTTATGTGTGTCAGGATAAATAAGAGACATTCAAGAAAACATTAGAGCTCAGCCACCATGGACAATTTTGTGTGTGTGTGTGTGTGTGTGTGTTTCTCGTTATTACGGTGCATAACTTACTGGAACAAAACTGAGCAACGTGTTAAAGACCTGTTGATCGCTGTCCGATTATCTGATATGAATGCCCGCATTGCATTGTGGGATATCGGCTTTGAATGCGCCACAGCTCGGATCATATCGTAGTGTTCTGTCTTACAGCATAGGCCTATTGTAATATTTCACCGGTAATAAGACAAAAATAATATTATTAAAATAAAGAAATGAATAGCATTATAGTTTTAAAAATATCAATAAACAACAAAGCAATCCAGCGTCCCTGGTAATAAGACAGAAATAATAACATTAAAAGAAATACATAGCCCATCAACCACGATAAGATCTGGTGAATAAATGTTGATTAAAACAGCGGTTATAGGGCTAAAAATACAAAAAATACCAATCTGCTGCAGCCCGACTGGCAGAAAGAATCGCGCTGTATTCAGGAAAGATGTTTCCCATTGAAATAAATTAGTTTAAAAAACGTGCTGACCATCACGAAAAAAACGAGATAAACGTGTCCTTGTATATGAATCAATAGATTAAATTAGGTGAACATTTCAAAAACTGCTGTGAGACTGGGTTGTCTCTCTGTGAATATTACTGGAATATAGTGTCATGCTCTAATTTACTAAAATGACTCACTTGAATATTTCAGTTCATCAAATGTTTGGAACTATGTGTCGATGTTGTTTTTATATCCTATTTATAAAGTGCAAAAACCAATAGTGGTCAGTTGTTTCATTTTGTTTATTTATTCACTTTAAGTAAAGGTGCATTCATGAAGGTAACTTACATTTGGTGTATTTACCTTGTAGGTGAACTGGTTATCATGCCTACAATTCTTATATTGCAGTTGTGCAACAGTTATATTAACAATAAGCAATCATAATGAATGTAAAAGTAAAAGCTAAAATGTAAAATCTAAGTTGAAGAAATTAAATAAGCAATGACAATAAGTACTTAATATAACTGATGGTAATTATAAAACAAATCTGTACAAATAATTATGTTACTGTAGTTTTCAGTAAGACAATGGAAAGGTTGGACCATAGCGGTACGTGAATATTTGCTGGTCAACTGTTAATTGAGATACAAACAGGATCATTTGGGTACAGATGTGACCCGAAAATGCAAGGTTTGATCACAGATGTGCATGCTGTTCATCTCCTATTGGCTATAATGGAAATTTGATTACAGTAGATATCATCTGTTGTGGTGTCGTTTTGGTACACAGAATCTTGTTCGGCTTCACCTCGATCGTCGTGGTGTTGACAGGCTCTGTGGTTCGGAGGTCCGCTGCTTTGAGTACACTAAGTCTTGATTTTGATAAATCTAAAAGAGAATCAGCAAAAATAAACAGAAAAGAGGGTGAGGTTACTCAGATTAAAGTAAAAAAAATATGCACATGAAAATGGCTGAATAATCAGCAAGCTGGTCATTGCTTTGGCTCAATAGGTTACTTGTTTCAGAGGAAAACCCACTTCCATTTAAAGGTCAGATTACTAGTAATTTTGGGTATTAATTTTCCTGTAAATGACAACCAGAGAAATCATTTTCACATCCTGACCTTTCTTCTGATGCCGTCATGCGGCCAGAATGTCCACTTGCACCCAAGAAATATCAAAATCTAATGGGCATATTATCCTCAAATTCTCAGAGCACGTTCATGCTCTCAAGAGGATGAACCCCTTCAGTTTTAGATCCCGATCTTTTCTCAACCAACCCCATGAGATTAGGTTATTATGTGTACAATTTAGTCACATTTCTTTTGATTTCGATGATCCCACTTCTTTCCCACCCTAAAACAAACTTTACATATTGAGCCCCACTAATAGAAAAAATCATCACTTTTTTTGTGTCCCACACATTTGTAATGTGGACCATAATGAACATTGCAGCCTCTTGTGTCTATTAGCAGGCTTTGTATTTTAGTTTTCTTACATCTGATACACTTATCACTTCCTCTGTTTCTGCTGTCTTGGTTTTGTTTCTGTTCATGTTGCCTCCATCTCCTTGAAAACACACAGCATAAGAACTGGTTAAACAAGTTGTGTGCTCCACTTTAACCAGGATCATAGGAGTTGATGTTCCTGTGGACCCTGAATTTTGTCTATTGGGGAACTTTACAAGTATTCACCGCTCTCTAAACAATACACAACTCAAATTCATTGAAATTGCTCTATGTGTGGCTAAGAAGTGTATTGCAGTGTCATGGAAATCTGACTCCCCTCTTCTTATTGATAGATGGACTGTTGAGATGAATAGCTGCATTCCCCTGGAAAAAATCACTTACTGTCTCAGGAAACGATATGACACCTTTTTGAAAATTTGGCAGCCATATTTGGACCATATCAGTACATCTCTTACTCCAAGCACATGATGTAGTCGTTTGTATTGAGCTTGCTCACTGACCCTTTTTTTTCTTTTTTTTTGTTCCTTTCTTTTCTTTTCTTTAATTTTACAGGGAGGGCTATAAGGTACGGGGGTTTATCCGCCATGTTTTGCCCTGTGTTATGTCGCTATACTGTTGGTGTACTGACATGTTTGTACGCATTATATATGAAACTGAAAATAAAATATTCCAAAAAAAACAAGTTGTGTGCATGCATATGTGTATGTGTTTCCCTGTGTATGCATGGTTCTGTGCATGCATTTGTTGAATCATACCTCGCACTTTGTAACCTTTGTATTTATAAACTATGACCTGGGCAAATGTCAGTATGAGCAGCACAGCGGGCACGATTAAAATCACAGAGTAAACGAGTGTTGAATCTGGGAAAAAAACAGAACAGAGTAAAAATATACACTTCCTGAAAACACACAGCCACACACACGCAGACCCGCGCGCACACACGCGCACGCACACACACACACACACACACACACACACACACACACACACACACACACACACACACACACACACACACACACACACACACACACACACACACACCTACACACCTACACACCTTTGATCTCTTTTCCAGGGATAGGTGTTGCCTCCACCATAGTGAAGATAGGAACCACATTGATAGTAGACATCACAGTGCTGGTCTGCTGAAAGTCTGTTAGAGAAAGTTTCTTATTACACTTGGGACATATTCTTACTTTTAGTAGCAGTGGGGCTCTTGGGATAGCAATGAAATATATCAACAAAAGGAATTGACATGAAACTTGGTACATATGTTCACTTTCCCCAAGCAGATGATGAAAAACTACTGCATGGATTGGCACAAACCATATACTATACAGGTTCTCAGATGATGTATTCTAATGATTTTAGTGATCTCCCTGACTTTTCCTCCAGCCCACCTTTAGTTTGTCTCAACAACTGTTGGATGGATCACTATGCATTTTTATATAGACATTGATGTTCCCCAGAGGAAACAATGTATGTGTATAATAATGTCATCTCCTGACTTTTCATCAAGCTTAATCATTAAGTCCAATTTTCAATTTTTCCAGATTCTAGCAAAACAAATTCCCGATTCCAGAGTCCCTCAGCGTATTTCATAGTCAGTGCTAATTAACGGATATTAGCTTGCTGACATGCTAAACTATGGTTGTAAACAACATTAATATTACATATGTGAAATACATGCTGTATATATATCACACTTTCAGTTCAAAGAGAAGCAGTTTTTTAAGAAAATCTCTTGTTGGCAAAGAAAGTCAAAAACAGACCAACAGAAAGACATTCATTCAGCTCAGAGTAGCTCACGGATTTGATATATTTTGACAAATCAAATAAGTGTAAAGTTTGTTTCTGAAACTTCCATACATTGAGGTTGTCTCAACAACTGTTGGAAGGCTCACAATTAATAATTTAACAATTTATAATGTTTATTGTTCCCCAGTGCGGAAATTTACACTCTGTTTGTTAGAAATCACTACACAGACCTGAAATACACACAGACATGCTCAGGACCTATTCATGCACAAATGGAGAGATGTCAGAGTGAGTGGGCTGCCAGTGTTGGACCAGCGCCCTGAGCGGTGGGGGGGGGGTACGGTGCCCTGCTCAAGAGCACCTGGCAGTGCCCAGGAAGTGAACTGCCAGAGCTACTGCCACCCCCAATTAAATTTTTTCTTCCACAGAGATTAATGTTCCCTAGAGAATAAAAATTCAATAATGCAAACCCCTGTTTTTTCATCCAGTGCCATTAATAGGTATAATTTTCCAATTATCCTTTATTGTATGACCAAATAACTGCAAAACTTAAGCAGCATATTTTATGTTTAGTGCTGGTTAGTGAATATTAGCATGCTGACATGATGGTAAACTATGTATAGTCACACAATGCCGCTCAGATTATGTGACATCACACAGCACCACTCTGTCAAACAGAAAGAAGATCAGCCAACATTGCAGCCTGTATTCAGCTCAGAATAGAAATTTTTCCGCTTTCCTTCAACTGTTTGTTAAATTTTGACAAATCATCCAAGAGTCAAATCAAACCTTTGTTTCTTAAACCTTTTGTAATTTTTTCTCAATACCTATTTTACAGAAAGTGTTTTCTAGCTCATTTACATTCTTCGAAAAATAACTGTTTACTACAATATGATGAGGTAGATCTTTTACCTTTGACTTCTAGCTCAAAAGCAGAGAAAACATCCAGGCCAGTGTTTCCATGGACACCACAAAGGTACGACCCAGAATTGTTTTGGGTCAAGCTGGTAATGGTCACTGTGAATTTCCTGGATTCCATGTCATCTGTAAGTGTGAACTGTCCCTTTTGTTTGTTGTCAGAGGAGATGAGTGCGTGCTGCAGACATGTGGAGGGCTGGTTTCCTCTGCAGATGTACTTGAGGCTGTTCTGGTACTCAGACTCATACGGACAACTGAAGGACACTGAACTCTCCTCATAACGTTGGACTTTGGTGGAATGATCACAGCAGCTGTCTGTCAGTAAAATGAACAAAATCACAGACTGTGAGAAGCACAGACATAAGTATTCAGATGTTTTACTCTAGTTAAAGAATTAATATCACAATGAAAAAGTATTGGCTATAAAAAATGTATTGAAGTAAAATGGAAAGGTAGCTCTGGTTCGCTAAACGTAGTGAAAGCATCAAAAGTAAAAGTGCTCATTATGCAGGCAGAACTACCCCTCTCATTTAGGTGTAGGAGCAGCATAGCTGATTTATGTGGAACCAAGTACAATATGTGTTTCTGAAGTAAAGTAGAAGTGTAAAATGTAAAGTAGGAGAAAATGAAAATCTTAACCTTAAGTACCTCAAAAACTGTACTTATGTACAGTACTTCAGTAATTGTGCTTAGTCACATTCCACCACTGTAAATGTGTCAATTGTTTAATGTTCTGGCCTCATACCCAGAACACATTATCGTGACAACCTGTAGCAACTAAAGAAGAAGGTCTAGATGAGTCATGAAATAATTAACATTACTTGACGATGTGGAAATTCAGCACTGGGGTTTATTAATGTATTCACCTACCTTGTTTTACTTCCAGATTTACTTCCGCAGGGTAGGTATCATAACCAGTTCTGGTAATCCCACACCAGTATTTCCCAGCATCCATATGCCTCAAATCAGAGATTGTCACAGTAAAGACCCAATTCTGTTTGTCATCATGGATGGAGTATCTGTTCTTTTTTGCTTCTGTCGTCTTAATAAGAACATCATCACTCCCACAGTCATTCTTGCACAGGTACTTCTTATAAGACTCATAACCCTTTCCGTAGGGACAAGAAACTTTAACTTCTCTCCCTTCATACCCAGACACACGGATTAACCCTGCTGCACTCTTCACACAGCTTAGGATACCTGCAAAGAGAAGACAACATAAAATGAAAAACAGTGCTGATAAAAGATCTTTATGTAATATATCTTGCAGTTGTTTTAAGTTAAACCAAGTGCACAGATATGTGCATTTAATGTTTGGAGCACATCTGTCTATATTCATGATGATTACTATTACTATCACTATTCTTTGAGTTTGACTTATAAGATAAGTTACATTTGATTCTCATAGCAAGTTTGTTATTGTTGTTATTTTTACATGTAGACATTAACGCCAGCTGTGTTAATGAAATGAATCATAATAGAGTATTGCCAAGTCAAGGCAATCTAGACCACTTGTATTAACATCTAAATGATTTTTTATAAATCAAATAAACTTACTGCAGTGGATGAACAGCAGGTTTTTAAGGCTCAACATCTTCATTCAATTGCAAAGAAACAGAAACTACAGGAGTCTTCTTCTTCTCCGCCCACCATGAGCCAATTTTGTCTAAGCAGTATTGAGATGTTCAGATCACTAGACTATCATGTGTGCTCTTTAGACACAATGTGCTTAGCAAATTTCACTGCAGTCTGCTGTGAAATTTGTTAAGCACATTTTTTGTGGACATACACCTTTTGATTTTGATGATCCCACTTCTTTCCCACCCTAAAAACAAACTTTACATATTGAGCCCCACTAATAGAAAAAAATCATCACTTTTTGTGTCCCACACGTTTCTAATGTGGACCATAATGAACATTGCAGCCTCTTGTGTCTATTAGCAGGCTTTGTATTTTAGTTTTCTTACATGTGCTACACCTGCCACTTCCTCTGTTTCTGCTGTCTTGGTTTTTTTTCTCTTCATGTTGCCTCCAGCTCCTTGAAAACACAGGATAAGAACTGGTTAAACAATTTGTGTGCATGCATATGTGTATGTGTATGTTTGTGTGCATGGTTCAGTGCATGCATTTGTTGAAACATACCTCACACTTTGTAACATTTGTATAAACCGTGACCAGGGCAGGTGTCAGTATGAGCAGCACAATGAAAACCACAGAGTAAAAGAGTGTTGCATCTGGGGGAAAAAACAACAGAGTAAAAATATATATGAAGGTAAATATGGTGCAAAACGTGAGAGCTTGTAGAATACAATGTGAGAACTTGCAGAACAAAAAAATTTAACTTGTATGTTAAAATTTGCACTTGTAAAATAAAAATTTGCACTTGTAAAATAAAAATTTGCACTTGTAAAATAAAAATTTGCACTTGTAAAAATTATTCACATTTGAAGTCACAAAAAGAAAAAAAACATGAGAGCTTGTAAAAAAAATCTGAACTTGTAAATTGAAATTTGCACTTGTAGAAAAAATATTCACAAATGTGTAGATTGATATTTGCATGAACACAATGACAGCTGCAAACTTGTAATGCAACATTTACTCATGTACTTTTTTTTTTTACTCAGGTTGATTTTCCATCACAACCACAACTCAGTGATTACAACCTCTCGAATCTGTCACTGTATGCGCTCTCTCGCATCACAAAGAGGCGAATCTGCGCCTCGACTTTTGCAACACTTGTTGCGATACATTTGGTGCAAAACTAATTTGTACCTGTGGACTTAGGCTGTGGAGCTCTGATCCAACAGAACGGGGAAAGCAGGGTTTCTATCGCCAGATGAGGGACAACTCTGTCCGGCTTATTTAGCTATGTCGCATGGAAGCCTGGTTGAATAGCAAGCTAGCGTTAGCTAACTAACCAACCAGCCTGATTCTAAATAAATACCTTTTAATTATCTTAACACTTTTTAACAGTCAAACTGAAACACTGGCGGTGAGCTCCAGGTCCTGCAGACGGACCGTCACCAGCGGGTATCGGCCAGCGGAGCAACATCGCTATTATTGCCAGAAAGCTTCGCTGCCGACCTCGACCTGCAGTCGGAGCTCCAGCGGGACACGGAGAGCCCCGCACCCGGTAGCATCGGCACATCCCCGGCCATGACCACAGCTTGCTTTGCTGATGTTGTGCCTCACTGCCAATCATTGCACCCGCTTGGGCAGCAACAATAGCTTCTGCAGAATTACATCCACCTCGCGGGCAGCAGCAATTATTTTTGCCGAATAATGCGTCATCTCTTAACCCTCGTTGCTGCCGAGATTTGCACCCAGGTAGCAAGGAAATGATAGTCTGATAAAACATTGATGTCTCTAAACGTTGTAAAATTATAATCATCATTGATGAACATGACAAAGGAATGTATATAGCCTACATTTTAATTAAACAGTAGCTACTTTGCCTTATAAAATCATTATTTCCCCTTATGGATGGAAGTCTTGGCAGGGATGCAGAACTTGGCACGTGTTACCCGCATGACGGTCCGTCTGCGCGGCTGCAGGACCTGGAGCTCACCGCCAGTGTTTCAGTTTGACTGTTAAAGTGTTTAGATAACTAAAAGGTATTTATTTAGAAGCTGGTTAGTTAGCTAACGCTAGCTTGCTATTCCACCAACACTAGCGGTGAGCTGCTACCGGGTGCGGGGCTCTCCGTGTCCCGCTGGAGCTCCGACTGCAGGTCGAGGTCGGCAGCGAAGCTTTCTGGCAATAATAGCGATGTTGCTCCGCTGGCCGATACCCGCTGGTGACGGTCCGTCTGCAGGACCTGGAGCTCACCGCCAGTGTTTCAGTTTGACTGTTAAAAGTGTTAAGATAATTAAAAGGTATTTATTTAGAATCAGGCTGGTTGGTTAGTTAGCTAACGCTAGCTTGCTATTCAACCAGGCTTCCATGCGACATAGCTAAATAAGCCGGACAGAGTTGTCCCTCATCTGGCGATAGAAACCCTGCTTTCCCCGTTCTGTTGGATCAGAGCTCCACAGCCTAAGTCCACAGGTACAAATTAGTTTTGCACCAAATGTATCGCAACAAGTGTTGCAAAAGTCGAGGCGCAGATTCGCCTCTTTGTGATGCGAGAGAGCGCATACAGTGACAGATTCGAGAGGTTGTAATCACTGAGTTGTGGTTGTGATGGAAAATCAACCTGAGTAAAAAAAAAAAGTACATGAGTAAATGTTGCATTACAAGTTTGCAGCTGTCATTGTGTTCATGCAAATATCAATCTACACATTTGTGAATATTTTTTCTACAAGTGCAAATTTCAATTTACAAGTTCAGATTTTTTTTACAAGCTCTCATGTTTTTTTTCTTTTTGTGACTTCAAATGTGAATAATTTTTACAAGTGCAAATTTTTATTTTACAAGTGCAAATTTTTATTTTACAAGTGCAAATTTTTACAAGTGCAAATTTTTATTTTACAAGTGCAAATTTTAACATACAAGTTAAATTTTTTTGTTCTGCAAGTTCTCACATTGTATTCTACAAGCTCTCGCGTTTTGCACCATATTTACCTTCATAAATATACACCCACTCTTCACATACATGTATCTGATGTAATCTCAAGCACAAAACATCAGAATTGGCACCAACTATCAGAACTATGGCCATCACACCATTTGGTGTTAAAACATAACTGTTGGTTCATTACAGACACACACACACACACACACCTTGAATTGGCACCAACTATCAGAACTATGGCCATCACACCATTTGGTGTTAAAACATAACTGTTGGTTCATTACAGACACACACACACACACACACACACACACACACACACACACACACACACACACACACACACCTTGAATTGGCACCAACTATCAGAACTATGGCCATCACACCATTTGGTGTTAAAACATAACTGTTGGTTCATTACAGACACACACACACACACACACACACACACACACACACACACACACACACACACACACACACACACACACACACACACACACACACACACACACACACACACACACACACACACCTTGAATTGGCACCAACTATCAGAACTATGGCCATCACACCATTTGGTGTTAAAACATAACTGTTGGTTCATTACAGACACACACACACACACACACACACACAGACACACACACACACACACACACACACACACACACACAAAACACACACACACACACACACACACACACCTTTAATCTCTTTTTCCAGGGAAGGGGTTGTTCTTGTGATCTGACATCTTACATACACTTGGGACATATTCTTACTTTTAGTAGCAGTGGGGCTCTGGGGATAGCAATGTTTGTCGGTCAGTTGGTCGGTCCACCAACTTGGTCTAGAATGAAATATCTCAACAACTATTTAAGGAATCCACATGAAATTTGGTACAAACGTTCACGGCCCCCATGCAGAGGAAAAAAAACTACTGCATGGATGACACAAACTGTTGTACCTTGAGCATGTCGCAACAACTGTTGGATAGCTCACTATGCATTTTTTTATATATAGCTATTGATGTTCCCCAGGAGAAACAATGTATATAATAATATGTATATAACAATGTAATCTCCTGTCTTTTCATCTAGCTCCATCATTAGGTCCAATTTTTCCAGTCTTTTGCTTTATGAACAAATACCAGCTAAACAAACGAGATTCCCTCAGCGTCCTTTATGTTTAGAGTTTATTAGCGAATATTAGCATGTTAGCATGCTAAACTATGGTGGCAAACAATGTAAACATTACGCCTAACTACATGTTCTACAAATCAAGCTTTCAGTTCAAAGGGAATACGTTCAGCCAACATTGCAGCCTGTATTAAGCTTAGATTAGAAATGGATCACATGATTCAGCTTTCTTTCAACTTGTTTGATATATGTTGACAAATCATAAATAAAAGGTTTGCTTCTGAAACCTTTTGTCATTTTTTCTTAATATCAATTTTACAGAAACGTGTTTTTGGGCTGATTTACATTCTGTGGAAAATAACAGTTTACTACAATATGATGAGGTAGATCTTTTACCTTTGACTTCTAGCTCAAAAGCAGAGAAAACATCCAGGCCAGTGTTTCCATGGACACCACAAAGGTACGACCAAGAATTGTTTTGGGTCAAACTGGTAATGGTCACTGTGAATTTCCTGGATGCCATGTCATCTGTAAGTGTGAACTGTCCCTTTTGTTTGTTGTCAGAGGAGATTAGTGCGTGCTGCAGACATGTGGAGGGCTGGTTTCCTCTGCAGATGTACTTGAGGCTGTTCTGGTACTCAGACTCATACGGACAACTGAAGGACACTGAACTCTCCTCATAACGTTGGACTTTGGTGGAATGATCACAGCAGCTGTCTGTCAGTAAAATGAACAAAATCACAGACTGTTAGAAGCACAGATATGAGAATTCAGATGTTTTACTCTAGTTAAAGAAGTAATATCACAATGAAAAAGTATTGGCTATAAAAAATGTATTAAAGTAAAATGGAAAGGTAGCTCTGGTTCGCTAAACGTAGTGAAAGCATCAAAAGTAAAAGTGCTCATTATGCAGGCAGACCTACCCCTCTCATGTAGGTGTAGGAGCAGCATAGCTGATTTATGTGGAAACAAGTACAATAAGTGTTTCTGAAGTAAAGTAGAAGTGTAAAGTGTAAAGTAGGAGAAAATGAAAATCTTCAAGTAACGTATAAGTACCTCAAAAACTGTACTTCAGTAATTGTGCTTAGTCATATTCCACCACTGTAAATGTGTCAATTGTTTAATGTTCTGGCGTCATACCCAGAACACATTATCGTGACAACCTGTAGCAACTAAAGAAGAAGGTCTAGATGAGTCATGAAATAATTAACGTTACTTGACGATGTGGAAATTCAGCACTGGGGTTTATTAATGTATTCACCTACCTTGTTTTACTTCCAGGTTTACTTCCGCAGGGTAGGTATCATAACCAGTTCTGGTAATCCCACACAGGTATTTCCCAGCATCCATACGCCTCAAATCAGAGATGGTCACAGTAAATACCTGTCTGTCATCATGGATGGAGTATCTGTTCTTCTTTGCTTCTGTCGTCGTAATAAGAACATCATCATCATTCTCACAGTCATTCTTGCACAGGTACTTCTCATAAGACTCATAACCCTCTCCATAGGGTCAAGAAACTTGAACTTCTCTCCCTTCATACCCAGACACACGGATTAACCCTGCTGCACTCTTCACACAGCTTAGGATACCTGCAAAGAGAAGACAACATAAAATGAAAAACAGTGCTGAAAAAGATCTTTATGTAATATATCTTGCAGTTGTTTTAAGTTAAACCGAGTGCACAGATATGTTTGTTTAATGGTTGGAGCACATCTGTTGTCTATATTCATGATGATTTTCACTATTTTTGAGTTTGACTTATAAGATAAGTTACATTTCATTCTCATAGCAAGTTTGTTATTGTTATTTTTACATGTAGACATTAACACCAGTTGTGTTAATGAAATTAATCATAATAGAGAATTGCCAAGTCAAGGCAATCTCGACCACTTGTATTAGCATTTAAATGATTTTCATAAAACAAATAAACTTATTGCAGTGGATGAACAGCAGGTTTTTAAGGCTCAACATCTTTATGCAATTGCAAAGAAACATAAACTACAGCATATGGGGTTGAAAACTGTGTGAATGTGTGAACTGTTTGTGTCAAACAGCAGTTTATAACGTGTTGAAAATATCATATGGGTAAATGTCACACCCACAATGTGTCAGAAAACTTTGCAATGAACTATTTCACATCAACAATCATTGGAAAGGTTTCTTACACCCTGCAAACCCTGTCACGAGGTTAGCTGTGGCTTGTATAACAGCAAGACACACTCGCACGCACACATGCTGCATAGGAGTACAAGCATTTAGTGAGAAAAAAAGAGGTGAATCTCCCACAAATTGCAACAGAAATTCTGACTATTATCAGGAAATTTACATACATGGATTCTGGTGGGTTTGGTGATAGTGATTTTGGGGCTGTTTTATGTTCAACGAAAAGGATCTTACTCTTTAACAAAAACGTCTATCTCTGTGGGGATCCTTTCCATAATGTTGTCAGACACTTAATTAATTAGAATAATAATCTGAGCCCTTCAGTGGCAAAACCAGCACTTTTAGTGGATGCAAATTGACCGTGTGCCTTTTACATTGCAGCCTGGTTCATGGCTGCTGGTTACGGGGTTCTCACTCAATACTGGACTACAGATTATAAAAGATTTCAAAAGATTTTGCTTCACATTTGAAACAGCATTATTTAGGCAAATTAGCACATATTTAATTAGACAATGCCTAATTTGCAAAATTAAACATTAAAGTTCAGAAAACGTGTAATAATTATTGTCTAAACTAGTACAGTGCCCGATCAAAATGTGCCTGTTTGGAACGGACCAATTGCTTGGTCTGTGGTATTGCTGCTTGTAGAATTCTCCAGAACCAAAATCTACCCCAAAATGACTTACAGAAGGATAGCCTACTACTGACTTACAGTGTACTTCAACATCAGAGGAAGACATTGTACTACATTTACCTGACAGATAACATTGCAAATTGAGAATTTAATCATAAAATATCACAATTATAATGTGATATAATTAGACATTTGCCTCATGGACTCATGCAGTGCCTTACCAATCCTGCCCGTTATGCAGGATAACACAGTATTGCATGTTGATATCGTCAGCGTTTAATGATGGCTGTGTTGTCTCGTCTCCTATTATCATTAACAAATTTAACACTTCAACAGAGGTGTTCATTTCAGTTGGAATGTTCTCCTGCTGCCTGCCTTGGGTCTTTTTCTCCCTGTCCACCCCAGCCCTTTTCCGATGAATCCTTAATCCATGTGTGCCTAGTGCACAGGGTCTTCAACACTTTTTTAAGCCTAGAACCCCTTAACTGAAAGAGCGAAACAGGGACCCCCTATTACATACACTACCGGTCAAAAGTTTTAGAACACCTCAGTACATGTACATGTACATTTCAGAATTTTACAAAAAGGCCTTTTTCAGGGAACAAGAAATGGCTTAACAATGTAAAGCTGTTCTACAGCAATGGAGGTTGATCAAGCTTCGAAAGTTGGTGCTACCAATTCCCACAGGTGTTCCAACTTGTCTGGATTACTTACAACCCCCTCTGTTTGTATAAAAGTATTGTTGGAATACACTGTGGTACCATACGCTCGTTAGCATTATATGAACATTATTGTACTGCAGAAAGTAGTGTGTTGCCTTAAAAATGATGGGAAAAAGGCAATTAACAATGGAAAAGAGACAGACCATCATAACGGTTAAATATCAAGTTTCCAAACTTATATAACTCCGCCCTTCAGGCCTGTGGCCCTCTTTTCCCTCCAAACAAACCAGGCAGAACAAAGAGAGGAGTGATGTGAGTTTGATGGACCTTTTCATTGTATAACACTTACTATTTGGTCACATTGAATGTTATGCCTTGAAGTTGAATGTATCTTGTCTGATTTATGCTAGATTTCAGGGTGACATCCTGCTTAACGTTAAGAGAAAACCGTAGTACAGATTGTGGATGCAGTGCAGACTGTGGATGCATTACTGATGTAAGTCAAGCTGAATCCAACCTAATTAGTAATGATTGATTGTTCAAGGCTGTTTAGATCTGTGACATTTCCTTTATGTGCTTATTTGTTTAGACAAAAACATCCATTCATCCATTCATCCATGCATCCATCCATCCATTATTCACCTGCAACCAATGTAAATCTTTCCCTGCCTTGACAAAAATAAAACCTTGGAACGGCACTGGATCCTGTGTTTGAATGTGCACACCACATCAGATGTTCAGTGAACCAACACCATCAGTGAATAAGAGTTTCTTCAATAACACTTAAGAATGTTGTTCTTTCCTACAGAGAAATTGCAAAGAAAGTCAAAGTGTCAGTGAGTACAGTATTCTTCACCCTCAAAAGGCACTTAGAAACTGGGGGAAACTCTGACAGGAAGAGGTCTGGCAGACCCAAAGCCACAACAGAATCAGAAGACAAGTTTCTGATTGTCAACAGCTTGCGTGATAGGCGGCTCACAGGACTAGCTTCAAGCACAGCTTAATAGTGGTCGTAATAAGCAAGTCTCAGTTTCAACTGTAAAGAGAAGACTTCGAGCTGCAGGTTTGATAGGTCGAGTTGCAGCAAGAAAGCCATTTCTAAGACGTCAGAATAAGAAAAAGAGGCTTGCCTGGGCCAAGAAACATTGTCACTGGACTACTGAAGACTAGAAGAAGATGCTATGGACTGATGAATCAAAATTTGAAATCTTCGGTTCATAACGCAGGATTTTTGTACGTCGTCGAGTAGGCGAAAGGATGGTTCCTCAGTGTGTGACATCAACTGTCAAACATGGAGGAGGAAGCGTGATGGTCTGGGGCTGTTTTGCTGGATCCAGGGTCGGTGATTTGTACAGAGTGAAAGGCACCCTGAAGCGCCATGCAGTACCCTCTGGTATGCGCCTAGTTGGTCAGGGGTTCATCCTACAGCAAGATAATGACCCAAAACATAAGTCCAAGCTATGCCAGAACTACCTTAGCAAAAAAGAACAAGATGGTAAGCTTAAAAACAAGGAGTGGCCAGCACAGTCACCAGACTTAAACCCCATTGAGCTGGTTTGGGATGAACTGGACAGAAAAGTGAAAGCAAAGCAACCTACAAGTGCCACACATTTATGGGAACTTCTGCAACAGAGTTGGGAAGAACTTTCTGAAGAATATTTGATTTCCATTGTAGAAAGAATGCCAGGAGTGTGTTCAGCTGTTATATCTGCCAAAGGGGGCTACTTTGATGAGAAAATGTAGAATACATTTTGGTTTATAAATTGATTCCATGATTTCTTTTTTAACTTAAATTGTTCATTTGTTCTATTCTTTCATTTCATTTTTTTTTTTTTTCAAGATTATTTTTTTTGGGCTTTTCCCTTTATTTTATATTGACAGTGGATAGACATGAAAGGTGGGAGAGAGATGGGGGATGACACACAGCAAAGGGCCGCAGGGTCGTATCCCAACCCAGGGCGCTGCAAAGGACTCAGCCTACATGGGGCGCACGCTCTTACTGAGTGAGCTAGAGGTCGCCCCGTGATTACTTTCTAAATATGATTTTATATTTTACAATTTGCATCTCCTAAGGTTTGTTTTGCCACTTTTCAACTACTTTCAAATGTTGTTGAAAAATGTCTTAAACATGCAACTAGATTAAAAATATCAAGCAAACATGTATTTACTAAAAAGAGAAACAGTTTGTCTAAGGCAATATCTTGTTGGCAAAGAAAGTCAAAAACGGCCATAAAGGCATCAGTGGACATTGGGCAAGAGGCGGGGTACACCCTGGACAGGTCGGCAGTCAATCACAGGGTGAAACCTAACTACTTCAAATAATGTATTCTCTAAATGACAATTTGCATTTGTTCTTACTAATATGCCTATACATTATTATTTGGTGTACTACATCCTGCAGTGATAAAAAGGGAAATTCTCTTCAACCACCAACCATCAAAGGGAAATTCTCTTTCTCAAATTCTAATATTAATACAGATGAAGTCAACAGCATGTATGGACTGATAAATAGTTATTGATGGGCTATGCAATCTGGAATATATTGCCGATTGGTTCTTCCATCTGTAGGATCAAGTCTAATAGTAAATTCAGTGTAACAATCAAACAGCACCAGCAGAGGGCTCACTGTGACACACACTAACCAGAAGTGTTTGACTGTGAGTTTAGTAATAGGAAATGGACTTGATCTGTGAGTTAATCTGAAGAAAACTACAGCTCAGGTTGTCAGTAAGATCAAGTGAGTGTCAAATTCTGTTTATTAAAAAAAACTAAAAACATTGATTAAAACAGCGGTTATAGGGCTAAAAATACCAATCTGCCGCAGCCAGACTGGCAGAAAGAATCGCGCTGTGATCACGAAAGATGCTTCCCATTGAAATACATTAGTTTAAAAAACGTGCTGACCATCACAAAAAAAAGAGATAAACGTGTCCTTGTATACGAATCAATAGATTAAATTAGGTGATTAAATTAGGTGAACATTTCACGAACTGCCGTGAGACTGGGTTGTCTCTCTGTGAATATTACTGGAAATATAGTGTCATGCTCTAATTTACTACAATGACTCACTTAAATATTTCAGTTCATCAAATGTTTGGAACTATGTGTCGATGTTGTTTTTATATCCTATTTATAGAGTGCAAAAAAAACCAATAGTGGTCAGTTGTTTCATTTTGTTTATTTATTCACTTTAAGTAAAGGTGCATTCATGAAGGTAACTTACATTTGGGGTATTTACCTTGTAGGTGAACTGGTTATCATGCCTACAATTCTTATATTGCAGTTGTGCAACAGTTATATTAACAATAAGCAATCATAATGAATATAAAAGTAAAAGCTAAAATGTAAAATCTAAGTTGAAGAAATTAAATAAGCAATGACAATAAGTACTTAATATAACTGATGGTAATTATAAAACAAATCTGTACAAATAATTATGTTACTGTAGTTTTCAGTAAGACAATGGAAAGGTTGGACCATAGCGGTACGTGAATATTTGCTGGTCAACTGTTAATTGAGATACAAACAGGATCATTTGGGTACAGATGTGACCCGAAAATGCAAGGTTTGATCACACATGTGCATGCTGTTCATCTCCTATTGGCTATAATGGAAATTTGATTACAGTAGATATCATCTGTTGTGGTGTCGTTTTGGTACACAGAATCTTGTTCGGCTTCACCTGCGTCATCGTGGTGTTGACAGGCGCTCTGTGGTTCGGAGGTCCGCTGCTTTGAGTACACTACGTCTTGATTTTGATAAATCTAAAAGAGAATCAGCAAAAATAAACAGAAAAGAGGGTGAGGTTACTCAGATTAAAGTAAAAAAAATATGCACATGAAAATGGCTGAATAATCAGCAAGCTGGTCATTGCTTTGGCTCAATAGGTTACTTGTTTCAGAGCAAAACACACTTCCATTTAAAGGTCAGATTGTTATGGAATTTGGTGTGAATTTTCATTGGCCAAATGATTACTAATAATTTTGGGTATTCATTTTCCTGTAAATGACAACCAGAGAAATGATTTTCACATCCTGACCTTTCTTCTGATGCCGTCATGCGGCCAGAATGTCCACTTGCGCCCCAAAAAATATCAAAATCTAATGGGCATATTATCCTCAAATTCTCAGAGCACGTTCATGCTCTCAAGAGGATGAACCCCTTCAGTTTTAGATCCCGATCTTTTCTCAACCAACCCCATGAGCCAATTTTGTCTAAGCAGTATTAAGATAGTCAGATCATTAGACTATCATGTGTACTATTTAGACACAATGAGTAATTTTTTTTTTTTGGACATACACCTTTTGATTTTGATGATCCCACTTCTTTCCCACCCTAAAAACTAACTTTACATATTGAGCCCCACTAATAGAACAAATCATTACTTTTTTGTGTCCCACACGTTTCTAATGTGGACCATAATGAATATTGTAGCCTCTTGTGTCTATTAGCAAGACTTTATTAAATTTTAGTTTTCTTACATCCGATACACTTATCACTTCCTCTGTTTCTGCTGTCTTGGTTTTGTTTCTGTTCATGTTGCCTCCAGCTCCTTGAAAACACACAGCATAAGAACTGGTTAAACAAGTTGTGTGCATGCATATGTGTATGTGTATGTCTGTGTGCACGGTTCTGTGTATACATTTGTTGAAACATACCTCGCACTTTGTAACATTTGTATTTATAAATTATGACCAGGGCAAATGTCAGTATGAGCAGCAGAGCGGGCACAATGAAAACCACAGAGTAAAAGAGTGTTGCATCTGGGGGAAAAAAAAAGAACAGAGTAAAAATATACACTTCCTGAAAACACACAGCCACACACACGCACACGCACATGACCTACGCACGCACGCACGCACGCATGCACACACACACACACACACACACACACCTTTGATCTCTTTTCCAGGGATAGGTGTTGCTTGTGATCTGACAGGTTCCACCACAGTGAAGGTAGGAACCACATTGATAGTAGACATCACAGTGCTGGTCTGCTGAAAGTCTGTTAGAGAAAGGTTCTTATTACACTTGGGATATATTCTTACTTTTAGTAGCAGTGGGGCTCTGGGGATAGCAATGTTTGTCAGTCAGTTGGTCCAAAGTGAAATGGTCCAAAGTGAAATATCTCAACAAAAGGAAATTGACATGAAACTTGGTACATATGTTCACTTTCCCCAAGCAGAGGATGAAAAACTACTGCATGGATTGGCACAAACCACAAACTATACAGGTTCTCAGATGATGTATTCTAATGATTTTAGTGATCTCCCTGACTTTTCCTCCAGCCCACCTTTAATTTGTCTCAACAACTGTTGGAAGGATCACTATACATTTTTATAAAGACATTGATGTTCCCCAGAGGAAACAATGTATGTGTATAATAATGTTATCTCCTGACTTTTCATCAAGCTTAATCATTAAGTCCAATTTTTCCAGATTCTAGCAAAACAAATTCCCGATTCCAGAGTCCCTCAGCGTATTTCATGGTCAGTGCTAATTAACGGATATTAGCCTGCTGACATGCTAAACTATGGTGATAAACATTAATATTACATATGTGAAATACATGCTGTATATATATCACACTTTCAGTTCAAAGAGAAGCAGTTTGTGTAAGAAAATCTCTTGTTGGCAAAGAAAGTCAAAAACAGACCAACAGAAAGACATTCATTCAGCTCAGAGTAGCTCACGGATTTGATATATTTTGACAAATCAAAAAAGTGTAAAATTAAAGGTTTGTTTCTGAAACTTCCCCACCTTGAGGTTGTCTCAACAACTGTTGGAAGGATCACGATTACATTTTTTCTTCTATAGAGATTAATATTCCCCAGAGAATAAAAATTCAATAATGCAAACCCCTGACTTTTCATCCAGTGCCATTAATAGGTATAATTTTCCAATTATCCTTTATTGTATGACCAA
Organism: Perca fluviatilis; assembly: GCF_010015445.1. Taxonomy (NCBI): domain Eukaryota; kingdom Metazoa; phylum Chordata; class Actinopteri; order Perciformes; family Percidae; genus Perca; species Perca fluviatilis. The sequence continues at coordinate 17,776,051 of NC_053112.1, forward strand.
ATAACTGCAAAACTTAAGCAGCATATTTTATGTTTAGTGTTAATTAGTGAATATTAGCATGCTGACATGGTGGTAAACTATGTAAAGATTACACCTGCGAACTACACACTCTGCAAATCAGGCTTTGAGTCATCAAACTATGTTTAAAAGACTATATACCCTTTCTTTGATGGAATATAAAAGCTTAAGGCTATAAAGTTTGCTATTATTTGATAGTCTATAGTTTCAGGAATCAAGAAGGAAGGAGGAGGGATTAAATCCATTATGCCATAGTGTCATGATGCATACCTAAGCTGAACCAAGTTTATGAAGCGGAGCTCAAACCTCGATAGAACTTACAGCTAGAGTCATTTTCACTGTCATATATTGAGCTGTGTTCTCCGTCTCTCTTACTCTTCAATATCTTACCTAGTGACAGCTGAATCTTGGTGTAATTACCAGCACTCCACTGTGAGTCTGAACCACACCAGTATGTCCCAGCATCCCCTGCTTTCAGCTCTGTGATCGTCACTGAGAAAGAGCTGGATGCAACATCTTCTTGCAGCATGAACCTGCTTTGACTCGTCATCATGTCTTTACAGTTTTTGCGGTGATCTCCCTTACAGAGGAACTTCCTGTTATCCTTGTGATGTGGTGGATAGGGACACTGCATAGTTACTGGGCGTCCCACAAAGCCGCTCAGTTTGTGTGACATCACACAGCACCACTCTGTCAAACAGAAAGAAGATCAGCCAACATTGCAGCCTGTATTCAGCTCAGAATAGAAATTTTTCCGCTTTCCTTTTAACTGTTTGTTACATTTTGACAAATCATCCAAGAGTCAAATCAAACCTTTGTTTCTTAAACCTTTTGTAATTTTTTCTCAATACCTATTTACAGAAAGTGTATTCTAGCTCATTTACATTCTGTGAAAATAACTGTTTACTACAATATGATGAGGTAGATCTTTTACCTTTGACTTCTAGCTCAAAAGCAGAGAAAACATCCAGGCCAGTGTTTCCATGGACACCACAAAGGTACGACCCAGAATTGTTTTGGGTCAAACTGGTAATGGTCACTGTGAATTTCCTGGATTCCATGTCATCTGTAAGTGTGAACTGTCCCTTTTGTTTGGTGTCAGAGGAGATTAGTGCGTGCTGCAGACATGTGGAGGGCTGGTTTCCTCTGCAGATGTACTTGAGGCTGTTCTGGTACTCAGACTCATACGGACAACTGAAGGACACTGAACTCTCCTCATAACGTTGGACTTTGGTGGAATGATCACAGCAGCTGTCTGTCAGTAAAATGAACAAAATCACAGACTCTTAGCAGCACAGACATAAGTATTCAGATGTTTTACTTGAGTCAAAGAAGTAATATCACAATGTAAAAGTATTGGCTATAAAAAATGTATTAAAGTAAAATGGAAAGGTAGCTCTGGTTCGCTAAACATAGTGAAAGCATCAAAAGTAAAAGTGCTCATTATGAAGGCAGAACTGCCCCTCTCATGTAGGTGTAAGCAGCATAGGTGGTTAATATGGAGCTATTGAAAAATATTGTATTTACTCAAAATTACTAAAACCCTGAATCAATTTTATAGAATGTCATATGTTTTGTTATGTTTTGTATACAAAAATGAAAATAAAGTAACTCATTCTGTCAGATAAATATAGTAGAGCAAAAGTAATATATTTGCCTCTGAAGTGAAATTAAGTAGAAGAGTAAAGTACGAGAAAATGGAAATACTCAAGTAAATTATAAGTACCTTGAAAATTCTAAATGTACAGTACTTAGGTAATTGTACTTTGCCACAGTCCACTACTGTAAATGTGTCCAATTGTTTGTTCTGCCATAATACATGGTGACAACTCTTAGTAACTAAACAACAATAAGGTCTAGCTAAGTAATGCAATAATACATTTTTTACTATTTAGCAATGAGGCGTACCTCTTCCTACTTCCAGCATGACTTCAGTGTAGAGATCCTTTCCAGTTCTGGTCACCCCACACCAGTATTTCCCAGCATCCGTACGCCTCAAATCAGAGATGGTCACAGTAAAGACCCGATTCTGTTCGTCATCATGGATGGAGTATCTGTTCTTTTTTGCTTCTGTCGTCTTAATAAGAACATCATCACTCCCACAGTCATTCTTGCACAGGTACTTCTCATAAGACTCATAACCCTCTCCATAGGGACAAGAAACTTGAACTTCTCTCCCTTCATACCCAGACACACGGATTAACTCTGCTGCACTCCTCACACAGCTGAGAGCAACTGTAAAGAGAAGACAACATGAAATGAAAACAACAACCTGGAAACGTGACGTCATTACAACTTTTCATGTTTGTTTTTTTCATTTTAGGCTTAGGCAGCTTCACTGAACATATAACATGCATTTTAATGTGATGAGAAGTCTATGATATAATTTTTATTGTTTCATGTAGACATAAATCAATGCTAGCTGTGTTATAGCTGTATAATGAAATTGCAAAGACCACCAGTATCAAGGTGTAGTAATCTGCCATGTTGAATTAGAAAAATAAAAAGATATATTTACTAATGAAATAAGAAAGAACTTACTGCACAGGGTGAACAGCAGGTTTTGAAGTCTCCACCGCCTCATTTTATTGCATTACAGTTTCAAAGAAATAGAAACTGCAAAACCAATGTTGCCAATATAGAAAATGTTACACCCACATTATGTGTCAGCATACCATGCAAACCCTTTCACTTCTGCATTAAGATCACATGTTTATCAACCTTGAACTATCACAAATGAATTTCCTGTCTTGTACAAACTTGCAATGAACTGCTATGAATCTATAAAAGAGGGTACAAAGAAAACAAATTCACTTGCACTCCAATTAGGTGGGTATGATTTAATATTTGTATGAAGTACAAACGGTTCCCTTTAGTTTATAGTTATTCACAAAAGTAAATTAGACGTGCAATCATTTCAATCACAAAGGGGCACTTTATCCAACCTCATACCTCAATATACTAATAAAGGTACATGGTACATGAGTGCAATTGGACAGTTAATGAATGTTCACCACATTTAACATTACTCATAATATGAAATATGCCCTGTGATTAAATAATTCAATATATTTTCTTGGTTGGCCGATACAATTTTCACGGTGCTTGAGACGCTTGGTTCTTTTTTGAGCATTTACTCCTATAACAGGCATGTCGCTTTCAAAATAAAAGAGATTCCGCACACATCAGTCTGCATTATAGTACACATAAATAAATAAAAAAAAAAAAAAAAAAAAAAAAAAAAAAAAAAAAAAAAATTAAAATGGTAAAAATATCGTTTTAAAAATTTTTTTTAATTTTTAATAAAAAAAAATTTTTTTTTTTTAATTAATCAAATATATACTAATATTAAAATAACTAACTAATTCTTATTTGTGGCAGTAACACTCTTCTCTAGGGTTGTACACCTTTAATTTCTGAAATCAACTACTAACTAATATATCATTACATCACACCAACCGTAAAACAGATTTATTCAAATATTAACTACAAAAGTCAATAACACACATTCTCCAAGAAACCTGCCGATACTTGAGTAGGACTCCTTTTAATGAGTAACCTGATCTAATCAGTGGAGTGCCTCTTTAACCCCCAAGCAGGAGACAAAGGAAATTCATATTTTTCATTACACTCTCTTTAATATTTCATAACACGCAGCCAATGGTTTTGTAAAGTTACTCCTTTATACATATATAAATTGTGTTATTCAATTTATTAATGTGGCAATAAAAGTCAACTTTAAATATAATTTTATAAATCCATTTACAATGTTATGTCCATCATGGATTACAATTATTAAATGGCACCTCTAATGATGATTTTTATCTGTTTTTTTTTTTAAATAGTGTTCCTGAAATTACAGTAGCACTGAAAACTAAACTTATATTTCATACCTGCAAACTCAGAAGGGCTGAAAAAGGTGACCAAACTTTTACACCGTTTAGCGGTCAGCATTTTAACCGTGTTAAAAATCCAGCTGCTAGATAACGGTAAACTAACGTTACCTGCTGCTAAGTGTAGTGTTAACCAGCGTGACATGCGGCGATGTTTCGGTTGCCTCTATGTTTCGGAGCATCAAAGAGAAGTGCACCGGAATCCACTTTGCTATTCGGTCCGGTAGATACCGATGCCGTGGTAGCATTGACATTGAACTAACATTGTATATAGGCTATAACACAATTCGCTGATCTTAGCTGACAAGCCGACTAGCCGACAAGCTTGCTTTCCATTATAATGTTAACGTTAAACATGTTAACACGTTAGGGAAATCACAGTTGGCAGATAACAGCACTTACCTCAAAACTAATGGCAGTGATTGTGATTGGCCAAATAACTCACGTGACGTCTCACCAAACATCTTTGTGAAGAAGACAATAGGTTTTTGAAACTCCCGTTTATGGGAAATTGCCCCCCCCTCCTCCCCCTCTACACACACACACACACACACACACACACACACACACACACACACACACACACACACACACACACACACACACACACACACAATAATTATTACAGTGGCACATAGTTGTCATTCTAGTAGTATACAATAAAAATTGATCTGCCATTAAAATATCTATTTTAATTTTATGTTTATATGTCAACTTAATTGAGTGTATCAATCTCTGTCAAGACATCTTGATCATTTTTTTTTTTTTTTTACTTTGGACCCCCTGTAGAAACCAGAGATACTTACAACCTAAAATATTGTGCCACCATTTAAAACTACCAACCCCACCCTGGCCAGTGCATTATAAAGTGCCATTGGTGGTCTATATGTGGGTGAAAGCATGCATATATTTTCCCTGACCTCAGCCATTCCCTCGACTCCAGCTGACCACTCAGCTGTGCCTCTACCATACTGCAGCACAAACCGTTTCCATATCTCACACACTCTCACACCGAAAGGTTAACATTAAGACCCCTGTGCGGAGGGATAAGTGTGTCCCGAATTAGCAAAGATGCCAAGGCAAGCTGAGCTGTTGCCAGGTTAGGTTGCCAAGGGGTGTTGGGTGCTGCTATGGTGGGTTGGGTTTCTGCCGTGTGGCCTGTTTGCATGTCGGCAGCGCGCAGGACGCGTGTGTTGTGGTCTTCTCAAACTACCCAAGACTCTCTCTCACACACACACACACACACACACACACACACACACACACACACACACACACACACACACACACACACACACACACACACACACACACACACACACACACACACACACACACACAGTATGAAGAGGGGACTGTTATATATAGGTGACCCTCACAAGTCTTTAGGGTCTATCTTAAACCTTAAAGCTATGTGTTAATGTCTCCCTACGTCTTATCTACTGCCTTCTCTTTCTCATTCAATCTGCAAAAGCTTTATTTTGCACAAGAGAAAACCATTTTACCTCACCAAATTCACGACCACATCTACGGCTACACTTTTTTTTCTTTCTTTTTTTAACAAAGCCTGTGATACAAACTGGACGCATGGAGTTTGAAAGATGTTAGATATTAACCAGGCAGGGAGGGTCTAATAACATTTGCAAATTAGTTGCATTATGGGAAGCGCTCTGTCTGAACACACCTTTAAAGTCAGTAAAATCTCAGCCTTTGCTGCTTCCATGTTGACCATTCTTTACGTAATCGGTCTGACTTTAACTCCCTGTGCTAGTGGTAGCATTAATACAAACTGGAGACAAAAACACCTGCTAAAAATTATGCTTGTCAGGCATAAAACATTTACGGTTGTTTTTTACTCAGTAGTACACCACACATGGTTTGACTCTTGGGATGGAGGTGTGTGTGTGTGTGTGTGTGTGTGTGGGAGGGGACATTCCATCCATTCTTGCTCTTCCTGAGTAAGGAGGGAAAGCATCACACACACACAACTGCTGACAGCAGGCGGAGGGAGAGGTGCACACTGAGGTCATTCACACATCCGCCTCTTCTTTCGTCTCTCCACCCATCAAGCTCTTAGTCTCAAACATCCATACATCTGACAGTAGTTTTCATTTTGACAGCTGTAAATGCCTCAGTAAAATAAATAAATGTGGGATGTCGGTCTGAGTTCAGTTGTGCTCATAATTTAAGCTTGTAGGATAATTCAGGCCACAGGAGTCAGCTTTCATGAAACTCAAGGAAAAAAAAACAAGATTAGCTATTGAATAGGACACGCTTAGCTATCTTGGAAAATACACACACACCCACACACACAGGCAAAGAGGATGCCAACCAGAACAGTGGCTCCTCAAAGCTCCACAGTCATAACAGTCACACTCATAATGGTTTTTACTTTCGGGGATAATATCTTTTTGTTTGCAGCAGAGACTGGAAACGGTTACCATTTTTTTGGTCCTATTATCAACTTCCCTTGCCATCTGTTTTTAATTATCTGCACCTCAACCCCACTCAGCCTCAGTGTGCCATACAGCAAGTGATGCATAGGGACAGGTTTGTTAATAAAGTATAATGCAAGATCAGGACATACAGGCTCACTCACAAACGGAGGAATGGAAATATGAAATGTATACCTTTCAACAGAAAGAGAAGCTAAAGGATTGCTTTTTATTTTTTTTGTAAATATATAGACCCTCTGAACTCATTAGCAAAAACACACTCACACACTTGGTACATAAAGACTCACAGAGCTGCATACTGTACACTTCTGTCAGAAGACTCCTACATTTTACAGAAAGCTTTTTACAAAGCAAACATTCATTTCAAGAATGATCACACAAGCGGTATCGTCATGAGAATAAAAACGTTAACCTGTTCTGCACAAAATGAATTTATGCTCATCATTCAATCATTCGCTGTCTCACTCATGCACAAACATATTTACACACACAATATACAAGTACAGTCAAATGGGGATTGGCTACTAAAATGTTCAACAGGCCTTTCTGCTGCAAGGCAACTCTAAATTGCACAGCATTAAAAAGAATGCTGGCCGGGGGCGGGGTCTGTAATAATGCTTTATCTGTCAGACAGAGTCAAAGATAACGTTCCAAGCCTTAGCCTGTTCCTCTTTGCGTCTTCCTCACTGACATTTTTTGGAGTAGCACTCCACCCTGTTTCACCCAGAACCATGAAGCGATCTCTCAATCTGTGTCTATTTCACAGGGGTTAGTTTCCACTTTCTGTGCTCTGATGTACAGCTTCAGGAAGTCCTTGTAGCGAGGCGCGCAGCCAAGCCAGGCTTCGCCAAAATGGACAGAGCCAGTCAAAAGGTACTCATCCCCTCCAGTATGCACGCTGCACTGTGCGGGAACACTGATACGTCCAGCCCAACCCCGCCCTCTGGCTCCACCCCAAGCAAACACTCTGCTCTTCTGACGAAACAGCCGACTCAGAGTCACCACGACAGGGGAGTGGCCGACAGTACCGGATGCCACACCTCGAAAGATGCCCCTGCCAGCTAGAGAGACAGGAACAGGAGAGATAAAGAGAAGGACATTACATCAATGAATCAAGGATAGATAAAAGTGTGTGGATTAACGTGGGGCGGTTTTACTGTAGAAAATGGACATAACATGCTAATGTTAGCAAACTTAAGATAGCTACTGTTGGGCAACGAAGACAGTGTAACTCTACTTGTGTAACTGTTATACTACGTTTTAGCTCATTCAGATTACATTATGATGATGTCTTTAAAGAAAACTGACTCAAGAGAATATTTGGGAATGTAGAAATATTAGATGTTCCATTATCCTGTTGTTGCCAATTGTTGCCCTAATGGCCACTGTTAAAAGTACATTTGCTTTCTTGTCGAGAGTTAGACAAGAAGATACCATTCTCTTGTCTGTACGGTAAATATGTAGCTGGAACCAGTTAGCTTAGCTTTAGTATAAAGACTGAAAACAGTAACTTCCTGAAGTCTCTGCTGGTTGTCTGGCAACTGGTCCCGAAAATCGACAAAGGAAAAAGTAGAAATAGTCTGGCACATAACCCCCTGCAAAATGGAATATTGTTGTTACACTTTGGTTTCATTAAACAAACGAGATATATTGTGTTGATTAGTGATCTTTAGAGTTGCATGTTGGGCGGTTTTGTTTCCTCGGGACAGAGCCAGGCGAGTTGTTTCCAGTCTTTATCATGAGCTAAGCTAACAAGCTGCTGGTTATAGCTTCATATTTACCGCACAGATGCGAGAGTGGTATCGATCTTCTCGTCTAACTCTTCGGCAAGAATAAGCGTATTTTCCAAAGCGTAAAACTACTCCTTCAATGGAGACGTGTGCGTTAGTGTGTACGTATTTACCAAAGTCACTGGTACACACAGCCATAAGGACCTCTTCATCTGAACAGGGTTTACAGGTGACTAAAATGGAAAACAGGAAAAAAAGAAAACACAAATACTTTAACATTAGAAACCACAGAAGTTCTTACTTACAGGATTCACTTTCTTTCCTCGTTAGCTTTTGAATCATCCTGAGAGTTGTTACACCTCGTGTCTGTTTCCTGTTCTCTCTTTTTCTCTGCATTGGTGGGTGTTTACGAGTCGAAAGAGACATCGAGAGAGTATTTGAATGAGAACAGCAGGTGAGGGAAGAGACGTAATTACAGAATTACCCCTTGACCCCGTCAGCTATAAAAACAGCTATAAAATGCCCAGACACACAGACAGGCTTGGACAGGCTTTTATTCTGTCTCATTAGGAGAGCAGTCCAGCCCTCCTCTCCACCCACCGTCCCCTTTACTCTACCAGACCACTTTAATCGTACTGGTGGGCTACCCAAAATCCCTGATTTGGGAGCGGGGGGGGGGCCTGTTCTTGATTGACACTTTAGAGACGATTGGCTGATCCTTGTGTTTGACCCTAACGTGACCTTTTGATTGGCCTGCTTGTTTTCATAAGTCTGACTCAGACATAGGAGTGAGGAAGTGGGGGAGGACAGGGTGTCAGAGAGGAGCAGCATGTAGAGATGAAGAAACGGGGGTGAAACATTTACGTGGCCTTTTGTCACCTTCACTTTATATCAGTGAGAGGACGGCCTATGTCAGGTATGAGGAGTTTAACAGACCATTTAAACTAATTACATCAATTTACACAAAAACAGAAAAAAAAGTTTGAAAACAACTTCACAAAAAAAAAAATCCATTGCCATGAATATTTAGGGGCCATCCACAAGGAAACGTTTTTTTGTGCAAACGCACATGTTTTGCATCGTTTGGGCCGACCGTCCAGACGAATCCTGCAAACGCACTGCCTGAAAACGCACTTTTTTGAAACCTGGTCTCAGGGTGAAAAAATCCGAAAACGGCTCTCGTTTGGCTTCGTATGGATGGTGAATACGGATCCGTATCGATGATGTCATCGCCACACCCCTCTTTTACACCCTCTCCCACAGCCGCTGACGCCAACAACTCGCGCAGTTAAGCGCGCGCACATCCCATCTCCATGGTCAAACCAGCTCACTTCATCTAAATACTGTGTCTCTGCTCCCTGACCCTTCCCTCTGGATTCTACACAAGATATATTGCTAACGTTATGTAGCCAACGTCATTCATGGATCATTGATGTTTGTTTGACTGCCGATGTTAGAGCTAGCTAACGTTAGCGCGCTAACGTTAGCTCGCTACTAGCGCGCTACTAGCGCGCTGCATCCATCTTCGTCCGCTTATCCGGTGCTGCAATCATGCAAAATAAAAAGCAATCCAACAGCACATTATACAATGTAAACAAAGACACGTTTTCTTGCGGCAGCTTTTATAAAATGAGCAGTGGTGAAAGTGATTATAGTCCACGGATGTATTAAGAGAACGTTATAATCTAGTCATGTTATGATGGGAAGTGGAAGTGACTATGCTCTTCTTCTCCGTTTTTGGTGAATTTCTGTAGCAGAAACAGCGTGTTGAGTCATTTACAAGTGGATTCGTTTGGATGCAACTTTTCTTGAAACGAATCCAGGGAAGACGGGTAAAAAAAAAGATCGTTTTGGTACGTGTGGACGGGGCCTTAGACTTTTCTACAATGCTTTTAGTCCTTTTTGTTATAATGAAGTTGTAAGCTTGAGCAGTTGTGGAAACATTTGCTTGTTGGTGTGTTCAAATCATTTACTTACATGAAAGGAGCAATACCACACTGTGGGCCTGATTTACTAACACTAGCGCAGTTTGCGCTGCGTCTGTTTATGCGAGTTCGGTAATAGCGCACGCTATGCTTCCACATTTTGCGTAGTATTTATCAACCCTGACATCCATCAGGCAATCAGCGTCTTTCCCCGCCCACTAGACCGTAAATTGCGTTGTAGCAAAGCGGTACTTGTGCTATGATATGGCTGAGTGCAGACTGCGATATATGCGCCTGGAAACAGGCTCAAACGGCTTGATAAATCTAGCCCTCAGTGTTAAAGGTAAAAGTCCTGCATTCATAATTTAACTTGAATCAAAGTACATAAGTATTAGCAACAAAATGTTCTTTAAATATCAAACGTAAAAGTACTCATTATGCAGAATGGCCCCTAATAAGTTTAATCATTATTATTGATGTCTTAATATGTAAGCTGTATTTTCATGCTGTAGTTGGTCAAAGTGGAGCTTATATGAACTATTTCACACATACTGTGTGGCAGTTTAATCTATACCAGCGCATTATAAACTCATCATATGTTTTGAGCGTAAAATCTTTATCTGAAAAGTAACTAGAAATGCTGTCAGATAAATGTAATGGAATACAAAGTACAATACTTGACCTCTGGAATATAGTGGTATAAGTTAAGTACAATACTTCAATACTTAAATCTCTTTATCCTACATGTAAGAAAACATATATTGAAGAATGGGTGCATGCATTCTCTCACCTAAACCAGGGTGCAAGTATGGGTACATGTGTGCCCCGGGCCCCTGACTGGACACCAGCTCATATTGGAAAGCTGTGATCCTCCGGCTGATGTCCATCTGAGGGACAGCCTCCACAAAGAGAGCTCCCTCTGCCAGGCTGAAACAATGCACTGTGCTCTGAGCCTGGTCCTTCTCTGCCAGCAGCATCCTCAGATCCCCGCTATGCTCCAGAAACACATGAGAACCCTGAACACGGACGGCGAGGGGGACACATGTACAGTAAGCTCCTTTCCATCTATTCCATCACGCTGCAGTGTTTAATATGCTGGTGTCGTATATACTCTACCTGGGAGTAAGTGTGGGGTTTGATGCACACATGGAGACCTGCCATGTGCTGTGACGAGGGCTCTGTGTTTGGCCGCAGGTTGACAATGATGGCTCCTGTGGGGTAGAGCCACTCCAGAGACCCCTGAGAGCAGCGCAGGTAGACCTGCTCCACATCTCTGCGATGAGACTCATGGCTCAAACCACTGCAGATGAGAAGACATCTTTCATATAAGGCATGTAGTTTACTCTCTTATCCAGAGTGAGGAACAAGATAAAACGCCTAAAAACATCAAAATGACCAACAGTAAGGAACCTTGGGATTCGGGACTGTGAACGAATAAAACAATCTATAATGACATGCTAGAGAAACAGAGTTAAAGAAACATATGGAAGGTTTTTAATGATATCGCAACATTCATTAATTGCAACTCTGGTGCAGCTGTCTGCCAACAAATCTTTCACTTTGGACGGATGTGGCTGCTTGTCTCTGATGTGCATAAGCTACCTCAACACCAGGAACTGATTGGGCCATTAGGTTGTTAGAAGCTTGATGCCAGTGAACTTTACGACACAGAGTGCGGAACACAGGCTTTCATATTTTATGACTTGGGGACTTGGAGGAGTGATCAAAGGGGCCATATAGCTGTATTTACTTAAGATAGGAACTGAAGCAGAGACATTCCTCTAATCTTAAGTACTTTTCCAAAATCTTAAAGGGAGCATATTATAGATGTACTATATGGAAAACTTTATATAAAAAAAAGCACCTCCTGTCCACATATAATTGGTTTTAGTAGTCCTCGTGAGTAATTTTCCTCTCTGAGAAGAGTGATTGTGGTAAACGATTTTAATCAAGATATTCATATGAATTACTGAGATCTGAGTCACAAAGTGTCAGAGTAGTACCCATAACTAACGGCTCACAGGCTAAAAACATCCTTTACTGGTTTCCATTGCGGATCTCCAGCAGAATATAAAAGTCACGTATATGACTCTGGCCTTCCAGTGTTATTTACTGGAAGGTCAAATAACACTGGACTACATTAAATCTTAATCAAACATCCCTGCGTCTGATTACTTCTAAAGCCCAAGTATGCACAGCAGAGCCACTTCAAAGACACAACCTCCCTCTCACACACGACTGAAGTTCCTTCCATGACTCCCCTGCATTTCCAGAATGTAATCTCCATGGATTAAAGTCAAAAGTACATAAGAGTGGAGGATCAAAACAATAATAATTATTTTTCCTCATAAGTTAGGACTTTTATGCTGGTGGCATTCACTGAGTTGTGTGCTAGGTGTGTTTTGTCGCCTATAATAACAGAACAATCGCTAGCTAAAATCGAGTATGAAATTTGCTCCTGAGATGACCACAAGTCATTTTTACCCAGCTTCATCCTCACCTTCCTCTCCAGCTACACTGGTCGCTGGAGTACTGTGCCACCGTCCGACACAGGAGTACAGCTGTGATCCAATGCGTAGCCCACGGCCGGTGCATGGTGGCCTGTCCGCCCCCGCGGTCACCGAATCCCGCACACCAGACCAGCACCGCGCGCTCTGCTGCTCCCGAACCGCAAGATCCCGTAAAATATCCCCCAGAGCTCCGTTCGGCGCGCGCGCACGCTACATGGCGGGTTCAGTAGAGGCTGAGGTCGCGTCTGTGGCAGAAAAACATTTTGACAAGAGGTTTTTTAAAAGAAGCAGTGAGCGCGCGCAGCAGGACCAGAGACTGTTTAAAAACCGTTTGCTCTGTTGCCCTCCGCTTCGCGTCACCGGGGGCGCGTGCCAGCTGCTGACTCTGCTTTGAGTGACACGCGAGCGCTCGCTCCAAACCACTCCCACACATTCCCCTGAAAGATGTGTGTAGAGAGAAGCCCCAGAGCTCTCACTTTAGCATGAACAATACCATCGAACTTTTAAACAAATTAAATTGGACATATAGTCTACTGATATATTCACCAGAGCTCGTGATACTGGTTGTGAGGGAATAGCATCATGTTTTTAAACGTAGAAAGAAAAAAAAAAACTAAACAAAAAAAAAACTCTTGGCCCACAAATGGCCATGGATGTATACAATTGCAAAATGCACAAATATAATGCTATTCAAACACAAAAGACAATAGCTAATTGCCTGCTTTTAAGTAATGTTTTATTCCTTTTAGCCAAGTCCACATTTTTTTTGCCAAGCTTTCTTGGATAGGCTAATTTCAGCATGTCAGCTCCGTGTAGTCCGTCAAATCTTAAGATGCCAGTACAAACCCGTGTGAGTTGTGTGCATGTTGGCTTTATTAAACAGATGGATCATATTATCGCAGTGAAAATTAGATCAGCATGCAGGTCTGGAACAGCAGCATACAGAATGACTTCCCCTAACATCCACCAAATGTGTGCAAAAACTCTTTAACACTTTAAAGATATTTAATTGTAGAAATATGTTTTTTTCGACATAACCTTTAAGTGTGACTCTTGTCTTTCATAGCATATTTTAATGGTAGTATAACTAATATTGATGTATCCTTATTGTGTTCTTTCATTGGTCGACCTCCTTGGAAAAAGAAAGGCCCTGACGTAACAAGAAGTCACACATGTGCTCTAAACGCCTGTTTGGTTCTCGGGCGGTTTTCCCGTGAGAAAACAGTCGGAACTGCAAGCATATTACTGACTCGTCACATTCCCCCACACAGCCAGAGCTATGTAACGCATTTCGAGAAATACCGAAACACAGACTCGCAGCCATCTCCACTCCCCTCACAAACCAACTTTCATTCTGTCTCTGTGGAAATGGAAAATTTCAATATTACTAGAGTGCAGTTGTAGCTACTCATTCAAGAAGCCATTTAAACTTAACTGAATAAATGGAAACGGAATTACAGAGTCAAATTAGGTACCACTTTCTAACAGGGAACCATTTATCAAGGGTTTAGAATTACTTTATTCATATTTAATGAACCATTTCCTAATGCGTTATAGATACGTTTTAAGCAATTAGGTCAACATTTGGGTTAAATCCCTTGGAGTTAATGGACCAAACTATAAATCTTTAGCGTTTAAATGGATTACCAACATGTCATACTGCTTCACTACCACATAAAGGATGAACACCAGCAAAAGAGATTTGTCACAAGCTGGCAGTTAATGGCAACACACACACAGACACACACACACACACACACACACACACACACACACACACACACACACACACACACACACACACACACACACACACACACACACACACACACACACACACACACACACACACACACACAAGTTTGTGGCACTATCTTTGTGGGGACCCGTCATTGACATAATGCATTCCCTAGCCCCTTACCCTAACCTTAACCATCACAACTAAATGTCTAAACTTAACCCTTACCCTAACCATAACCTAACTCTATCACTAATCCCCCCCAACCCCCCCCCCACCCCCCCACACACACACACACAATTTATTAACCATTAATAAAGCCATTACTCTTTTATAAATCCATCATAAAATGTGATATCTTCGAAAGTGGTACCCAAAAGGATGTTGTTTAAATGCATCAAGTGTACATTACTGCAATTCAATCAATGACACGATTACTATGTGTGCCACTAAAAAAATAATAATATGGACTGAAGGACAACTTTACTAGCTCAGGTGTGCTAACAATCCCTGTACTGAATGACCCCACGGTTGATTTTCTACACTTCCCCTCTGACTCTGCATAAAGCAAATCACAACGGTATCACTGTACCACCAACACATTTCCCTCCAGTGACTGGATTTTAAAAACATGCAACCATAAACACGACTGAAGTCCAAAGAGCTGGGAGCTGCAGAGGGAGTCTGACCTTAGTCTAATCCTGTCACCACAGCAAAGGAAGTCTGAGCTGCCGATTTGCTGTTTGACCTCATGTGCTCCTTCACCATGTGAAGTATTTACAGAGCAGCAGAGCCTCTGACCTGCTCCCCTTACCCCCCTGCCGTCACCTGGCTCCTCTCAAGCGGCCTGACAGAAGGAACGCTCCGTCTGTCCACACACTGCTTCCTCGCAGAGCCACACACACATTCCTGCATCTCTGGTTACAATCTTCATGGCCTTCATTTACTCATTGTTCGCACACACACTTTTTACAAAAAAAACTGTATTTACCCATGGGGGCCAACTGAGCAGCTTCACTGGATCTGTTGGAAGGTTGAGTGCCTTGCTCAAGAGCAGCTTGAAAAAAAGGGGAAGAACATCACTCATTCAGCTCGCAGCACTGACAACTTTACAATGTCCTACCATGAAGAGATCAGTGACTGCAAACGCAGAGAAACTTAGAAAAATAGTTGGCAGTTTTCAGGCTGACCGGCGAACCAGCAAAAAAATTGCCAAAACTGCATAGCGCCCCTTTAACAGACATTTAAAGGAAAATCTTCAAGATTATACACACACACACACACACACACACACACACACACACACACACACACACACACACACACACACACACACACACACACACACACACACACACACCCCTTTATTCAGATATGCGTCTTCACACTCCATTAATGTTCTTCCCTAGTACAACGTGTATATTTGGACAAACCAATATCATCTAATTAGTTTTGACACACTACTGTATGTGTTATGGAAGACATCTGGACAGTGAAATAAAACATGCTTTGTCTGACACGCACGCATGCACACATGCACACATACACACACACACACACACACACACCACTATAAAAGGGAGAGATGTTGAAACAAAGGAATGTGGTAAAGTTCCAGGTGAATAAAAAAGCCTTCAGTGTCAGACCTCTGTGAGCTCTCTTCACCCAAACACACCGACTCTTTATCTCTTTCTCTTATCAGCTACACTGCCAGAGAACACACAGCTGTGTAAGTGCATATGTGTGTGTGTGCATTTAGTCTACACATGTGCAGGTTTATTTGACCAGCAAGGGCAAGCAGGCTCCAGGGTCAGGGTCATTCATTGTGTGTGTGTTTGTGTTATCAGGTCTGATGTCTGCAGAGAGATGGAGAGTAAACCCTGAGTAAAGCTCTGTTTACTCTCTTTCCGAGTCTCTTATAGAGATTCTCCATTAGAGCTCACTCTGATCATCTACCAAGTACTTTATCATGACAGCAGAGTGGGTGAAGGAGACAGGATGTATTTAGACAGAGCGTGGTCTTACTTAAACATATCACTTTGGTTCATTACATTATAAAATATATGGTGTCCATTCATCCAAAGCACCGTAGAGCTCCATGCACTGCATACACTTTGAATATTAGTGGTTGCTAAGAGCTGTAAAGCCTTCTGTTGCACTCAAATATTTGCCCACAGGCATGGTGAGCAGAGGTGATAAATGTATTTAGTGTGTGTAAAAAGACAGTAGTGCTTTGAGATCAATTCTAATGTCAGCATGCTCACATTGACAATGTTAACGTGTTGATGTTTTATGTTTATCATGTTTACCATCTTATTTTCGTTTCATTTCATTAAGCTGCAAATTCTGGCCCTGAAAAGTGAAGCCAACATTTGAATGAGTTTATAGTCTCAATCGCGAGTTTCAAGTCTTCTTCAATACAGCAGGATGTTCATTTTGTAAATTATGGTCCCATTTAGTTTAAAGTGTAGGATGTTTTAGGGCGCGGCTACCTTGTGATTGAGAAGTCGCTACTACGGCGACCTGTTAATCATGATAAGAGGCTTAGCTATATGTATTCATGGCACTGTGTACATTTAAATATCCACAAGTTTGTCTTAGAACTTTGTGCATGAAAGTTTATTGTAAAAAAATGTGTGCCTAAATATATCTTGTTCAGTGTTTGGTTGTACTAAAAGACACTCTTAAGAGTTGGCTGTTCATTTTGTTTAAGTACATTTTATGATCATATCTCGCATCCCAATTAATATGCTGACATGCTAACATTTGCTCATTAGTACCAAGCACAGTACAGCGGAGGCTGATGGGAATGTCAATAGTTTAGCAGGCATTGCGAAAGGCTGAGACATATATCGCGAAAGACACTTCGAGATTTTGAGTTAGTTGAGAAAACTACACTTTAAAATGTAACTGTTATTTTTTTTAATACTGCATTTTACATTCAATTCAATGTTCAATTTGTTTGATAAAAGAATGTTGGCAATTATTTTCCTTCAGTTTTTTTAATTTTGTTGTATTTTAGCAGAATACTCAAAGCAGCAGAAAGGCAGAACGGAGTACACTTGAAGTGTTTATACAGGGTGGTTATCTGTTTATTTATCGCAAGTAATATCGTTATTGCGATATTCAACCTTATCGCATAATGCACGTTTTCCTCATATCGTGCAGCTCTAGTTGCAGCCCTAATGTAAAGAATCCCATCTATAAAAGGAAGGCACCTTTATGTTTAAGTGTTTGTGTGCAGAAACGCAAGGAGGGAAGAGGAGTCTAGGTGGACACTGAGTGCTAAATGGATGAGATATTTTTCTCAGCCCATACACAGCACTATACTGTGGGTAGCAGAGGCCTGGGGTTTCCACCTCTAACCCCAGGCTGAATCAGGCCAAAATAGTCCTGCAATTTATCAAACCCAATGAATTCAAACCTACTTTCTAATATGACAAAGTGAGTCTGTGCATTCACACCACTGTGTAACTGTATGTTCAGTTTATGATAAACAAAGGCAGCGCAATCAAAACTTTTGGCAGAGTTGAAGAGCCCTGTTTTTACCACCACTCCCCACAAACTGCTGTGGCCAGATTTACAGTAAGGCAGACCACGTCGCCGACCCAGGAAACACCGGGGGAGATTTTGTGGGGAAAGGTCTGTTTACCTTTGGGCAGAAAAACTCTGCACTCTGTGAGGTAAAATAAACGTTTTGTGCGTGTTTATGTATCAGAATTGTGCCCTCATAAAGAGGTTATTGTTCTTTAGATTTCATAAGAGACCGAGGGACAAAAAAACAAATACGTGCAGTATCCATCTTTGTACATTTATAGCAGCTGTGTGTGTGTGTGTGTGTGTGTGTATCTGATTTGACATGCTTGCATCAGAGAAAGCTGTTGAGAAATCCGTGTGGATCCGGTCATAAAACATCCCACCCTTTATAAGTTAAACCTTCTGGGATGACGTGCTGACTCAGATCTCTTCCCTTAACTTCAACACCAGTTCAAGTGTACAGGCTGGCAAATACCAATCTCAATCCACACCAATTAAAAAACGACAACATTTTATTCCTCCAATGGTCAACACTGGCAATCGTCATTTCCTCTTGCACGATAAATAGCTGTCCCCCGAAGAGAAATACATAAGGGCCTCTTCTTTGTAATTCAATTACCAAATTACCCCTACATGTTTTCTTTCTTTCCATCTCTTTTAACTCTAGGTCAGGTTATAGTTAACTCTACAGTATGAGCCTAAACACCCATGTTCAAACCTTTCAAAGGAATAGTTTGACATTTTGGGAAATAAGCATATTAGTTTTCTTGCCTGTATTTGAGAAGAAGATCAATGCCCCTCTTATGATGTATATGTCAGTTAAATATGTAGCTAAAGCCAGGAGAAGGTTAGCTTAGCTTAGCATAAAGACCATTGAAGAAAATCAGCAAATTCAAAAAGTAATTTATACACTATGTTTTCTGTACAGATTAAGATTTAACATGTTGATATGTGATCTTAAGAGGTGCTAGCACATTTTGTTACCTTTGGACAGAGTCAAGCTGGCTGTTTCCCCCTGTTTCCAGTCTTTGTGCTAAACTAATCTGGCTGTAGCTTCATATTTAATGAACAGATATGGAAGTGGTATTGTTTTTCTCATCTAACAACAATAGCTAATAACTATCCCAGGGCTGTTTTGTGAGGCAGAGGAAACAGGGCTGGGATGTACTGTTGTGCAGTTTTGTCAACTTTGCCAAGTCAAACCTTTGAGTATGTTCAATTTCATCAAACACTTAAAATACATTATAACATATCTTTCTGTGGTTTCGGTATTGTCATTGACTCTGTTACAGTGTTCAGTTCGCTTTTCTCTTGTTGTCACCTGCCTATTACTCAGTTCCTCTGAGCCTGTTGAAGCTGCAGGGCTCCTTTTGTTATCTCCGTCACACTGAGGCGTCAGTTGAAATGGTAGTAATCCTTTCCTTCCTTTAGCTGCAGAGAGTTAAGGTTTTCCTCCAGAACGCCTCCTGTCATGTCCTACACATGAAACAACAAAATGAGAGAAACATCAGGAACACAAAATAAGCTTTATAAGAAAAAATATTGTTTGCTTTGTCTTATTATGAAGGCCCTTGCTGTCTTCAGTGTGTTAACTGAACTGAACTAATGGCAAAGGTTAGATACAGGCTTAAGAGATTGAGACTCACCAACAGTAACTTAGGTTTAACCGTGGAAAATGTTCAAAGTTCAAATGACTTGTATATTTGTTGATTAGGGTTATTTGACATCTGGGTATAAAATAAATTGTATGATTGAGTCCAGGTGTTTATGTGTGTGTGTGTTTGTGTGTGTCTCATAGAGAACGAGTGAGGGAGAATGATTGAGTCCAGTTCTTGTTGTCCCCTGACTATAATTACTTCTCCAAATTTCCCATAATTGAGCAATTAGTAGCCCCTGTAGGTGGGGTCACTTTAGATTTGGCGTCTGAATGTCATTAGGTAATATATAGGTAATCAGTGATTTGGCTGCATAAACAGCATTATGTGTATGTGTGTGTTATTGTATATTAATCCAAAAAAAGAGAATGCCATTATTTCAGGAAAAGGCTAAGCAATAGTTATACATATTGGCAAAATCTTGGAGGACAAAATGTACAAAATTAAATGGTGGCAAAAACATCAGATGTTTGAGTAAGCGTCATGTGATCAAAGATCAGGCTGGTGTCTCTACCCATTTCCTGACTGCCTTCTGTGTGTGTGTGTGTGTGTGTGTGTGTGTGTGTGTGTGTGTGTGTGTGTGTGTTATGTCCTGTGCTGAGCACACGCCCTTGATCATTATGTTGTTAACTTAGATTACAGACCTGAGGGACAGGCGGTCAGAAACAGCAAACATACAACACACTAACATGTTTTCTACTCACCAGTTTAACACAGATAATGAAGGGGGCGGAGGCGTCTTTGTAGTGTAGAACTGGGATTTTTGGCTTAGGTCTTTGCTGGAGGGATATCAAGAGAAAGAGAGACACACAAAGGGCGTATCATTGTCGGTCACAGCTTTAAGTTAATTCACTAATAAAGTGGTTGGGTGCCCATTCATTTGAATCATAGCTTATATCCTGGCCTTGCTGACATTGTATCACAATAAACCTGTTGTACGTAGGATCCACAGTGGCTGATCTCACCTTGGATTCCTCGTATGTGTAAAAGCCTTTCTGGATCTTGTTATCATCGACATCACAGAAAGCCTTGACCTGATAAATGAATCAGAACGGCGATGAAAGCTGGCCCACTCACATCCCACACCAAGACTTTTTCTAACAGTTCTATGTGTCTCACATTCGACTGCATAGCTGAAGGTAGCATACCTTCTTCTGATTGGTCGGGCTCAAGCTTCGGTACAGCTTCCGGCCCTGTTTCCCTGCGTTCCATATGGTGAAGCTCTCCCACTGGTTGAGAACTCTCTCCTGCAGGAAGTCCACTCGCAGCTTCCAAATGGTTTCCCTGGAAACAGAGGAGATGACTGAGGATTAAGGGATGGACACAGAAGCAGGTAGCGTACAAGCTTAAAATTAGAGATGCTGTCTGTAGGCCTAAGTCAAGATTGTTTAATTTAGTGTGAAAACAATGTTTTATTTTGTCTGAAAAGGGATACACTGATAGATATACTGTATGTGCTGTATAACATGCAATCATCCCCAGATCATAAACAGCTTTTTGAGGTGACTTGGATTTACAAAGGGTCTAAAACTAATCAAATAAACACATACTGTATGGGGGTATTGAAGAAAAGTCCTGCACACTTATAAAGATTAAATTGTTTGACATTTTGGGAAATAAGTATATTCGCTGTTTGTTGCCGAGAGTTAGATAAGAAGCTTGACACGCTTGTCACCATCTATGCCTGTCACAGTGAATGTGTAGCTGCAGCCAGTTACCTTAGCTTAGCATGAAGACCGCAAAGAATGGAGAAACAGTTAGCCTGGCTAGTACAGGGCTTGTACCCTGGACAGTTTCTTGGATGGGAGCAGGGAGTTCCTCGAGTCTTTGCTGGTTGCCTGGCAACCTCTCGTTGGTAACAAGACTACAGGGACTTACTGCGTACAGAAACGGGTAATATCTGGTAGTGTCTTCTCATCTAACTCTCTGCAAAAATGTAAATAGCGAATTTAATAACATGTGAAACTATTTCTTTAAGGATAATTGCAGTTTATTAAATTATTTTCTTTTTTCTTAAAGTAATAATTTAGCAAGTGAATTAGCTGAAATCTGAGAACATGGCATCGCTAAAAAGATGTCTGATGAGGCAAGGAACATGAGTGGTGAAATGCCAAGACAAGTTTTAAGTAAAGGTTAGAGACACTTATTTGGATGAGAAAATTAAGCCAAACATTAAAATGACTACCCAAACTGTCAATTTTAAACATTTATCAGTTTACTTTGCCAAATTTGTGTCTTAACGTTGAGTATATTTGGTATAGTTGTATGGACACACTGTTCCTTGCAATACATTTTTATTATCGACATTTTAGGTGCACTCAATTTAGCTTAACTTTACATGCCACATGTTTAAAGAATGACTGCATCTGTTGAGATCTTTAAAAAAAGCAGATAAAGACATCTTTTTAGTCAGGCGTTCATTTAGCCACATTACTGACTGATGATTATTTTGTATTTACGCTTTTGTGTTTTACTACGATTTATTGTGATTTATTGTGCTTTTTATGGCTATTGATCTGTTTTAGTGTATGTATTTATTTAGCCTGTGAAGCACTTTGTGACTCTGTCTGTGATAAGTGCTTTACCAATAAACTTTACTTACTTACTTAACTTTGTCGTTCAAATTAAGTGGTTTAGATAATTTGGTTAAATTGTTGGTTTGTTTACAGCAGGTTGTTGTCACTGCTGTAAGAAATGAAAAAGTAAACTACAGTAACACATCTGAATCATTTTCACCATTCACAACAAATACACTAATTTCCAAAAGCCTTCACTGCATTAGATTCATCAGATTTTTCAAGTGGATGGAAAAAGTGTGCCTGTTTTAAATTTGTTGTTTTCCTGTTGCCTGCACTTTGACTGATATGCACAGCTGTGCACATGTCACACACACACACACACACACACACACACACACACACACACACACACACACACACACACACCCCTTTACACTAAGATATGCGTCTTCACACTCTATTCATGTTCTTGACCTCTTTCTCTTCACTCACTTTCTCACACACACAGGCATGCACTGATGTTGAGTAATTGTATGGACACATTCACAGGAGGTAATCCACTCTCATCTCCTTATGTGAGCAGTAAAAGTAACGCACAAAGTATGTGAGCGTCTTACTGGGTCTAACAGTGGGCCTCATTTGACAAACAAACCCACCGTCATTGTGGAGTGCGGGTGGTCTCCAGCTTTCTTTTCTATACATTCTCTATACGGGCTTGGATTCTAAGACATGGCAGTAACATGGCAGAGCTTTACTTTAAACTGTATCTGTATACACATACTGAAGCCCTCATCCTCCTAATACCCTGCAGATCAAAAGGCAAACACTTTCATGCACTCTGGTACACGCACTCACATCTATAAACACAGCCTTTCTGTGTTAAGAAGCTTCTCATCTCACTTACTCTTTAGCACTATCTGAACTTTTTTTTAAACACACTTCACCACCTCACTGACAGAGCAATTACATGTGTGTGTGTGTGTGTGTGAATGTGTGTCTGTGAAGTGTGTGTGTGTGTGTGTGTGTGTGTGTGTGTGAGAGAGAGAGAGAGAGAGAGAGAGAGAGAGAGAGAGACAAAAAGAAAGAAGATGATGGTTTCATTTAACTTAAGAGAGGAAGTAGGTAGGATGTGGATGGGAAGGGGCGACAAGAAGTGGGGTAAAGTGGAAAGTAGGCAAGGCAAGCTTGAAATAGGCATCCAAAAATAGACAGATGATAGATGAAGACAGAGAGGAGGATGATCTGTGAAGGAGTGCGTCAACATGGTCAGATATACAAGCAGTGGATAGATGAAGGGGAGGAAGGAAGGAAGGAGAGTGGATGAAAGGGAGGGAGTTGTGGGGGGAGGGAAGGCAGGAAAGACCTTCCCCTTTGGTATGTTTGACCATTTGAGGCACTCCCAATCACCTGCAGACACTACATGACCTTGCTGAAGCGCAGGAGTGTCTAACACACACACACACACACACACACACACACACACACACACACACACACACACACACACACACACACACACACACACACACACACACACAAACATGGTTCACGAAGAGATCCGATTCCCTCCCGTCTTGTCTCAGAGATACTGAACATTCCACAGAGAGAAGAAAACAGGTTGAGATTCCTGATTCCTGGGAAAGTGTCTGAAATTCCATGGACAAATTCAAAAAACATGCATCACAAACATTTGTGTGTGAGAGCACCAAGCCTTGAGAAAATCTGGGATGCCAGAGGGCAGCTGTGAGTAAGTGGAGGATCAACAGTGAGTGAGTCAGTGAGCGAGCGAGTGAGTGAGTGAGTGAGTGAGCGTGTGTGTGTGTGTGTGTGTGTGTGTGTGTGTGGGTACGACTCAGTGCCTTGACGAAGACTCTGGTAGAAGAAGAGCAAGTCCTCCGGGACTCCCTGGAGAGGTGGAAGCAGAGTGTAAATACTGGTTAAAGATCTACTGTATGCAGTGATGGTGGCTGGGTCCATTTAGGCAAGGACATGATATAAATGAAGGGAAATCAAAATGTTGTTGCTTTAAAGGGGAACTCCACCAATTTTACAATTTGCAGGGGGTTTCAAAGTCTTGGGGAGAACTACTTCATATCTGCAAAAATGTGTATAAAGGCTTTTGTGGCTCCAGAGGAAGCAGCTCAATGCTACATTAGCCGCTACAGGCATAACACACCCAAATTTCCGACAGAACTGTCGGCAGTCGCGTTGCAATGTGGGTAACATACTGTAGGAGCCAGATTTTGACAAGAAGAAGAATCCATGGAGTAAAAAGGACAATATCAATG
The DNA here is from genome assembly GCF_010015445.1 of Perca fluviatilis. NCBI lineage: Eukaryota > Metazoa > Chordata > Actinopteri > Perciformes > Percidae > Perca > Perca fluviatilis. The sequence goes on from NC_053112.1 coordinate 17,800,320, forward strand.
CTTCTGCAGCATAAATTTTTGAACCAGTTTTTTCACTGTCCACTGTGGATCTGACAATGTTATAGGTAGGGCTGGGCGATATGGAGTAAATCAGATATCACGATATTCTTGACCAAATACCTCGATATCGATATTGTGGCGATATTCTAGGGTTGACTATTGGTGCTTTAACAAAATATCTTCACACTTAGATTTTAGATAAATAATCATCAGTAATGTGGACATAATGCCTAAGTGGGGAAAAGGCAAATAACAGAACAGCTAGAGCAGGCTGGCAAGTTCAGAAAAGTACAACACTTTACTGTAATGCAGCTTTTAAAACCAGTAAAAGATAACACTTGTCATATCACGATATTACAATATCCAAAATCTAAGATGATATCTAGTCTCATATCACAATATCGATATAATATCGATATATTGCCCAGCCCTAGTTATAGGAGTGTAATTCTTGATCAGGTGAGTGCTGGATAATAATAATAATACATTTTATTTAAAGGCGCCTTTCTCGGCACTCAAGGACACTGTACAGGAATACAAAAGACATTAAAAGCAGCAAAAATTGACTTTAAATCGACTTATCGCAACTTGTAATAGCTGCATCGATCTAATCCATGTGTTGCCATTTTTTTGCTTTATAGCTAGCTATCTATGTAGATAGATAAGGTAACCATTCTTAAACATTCATACCAAGCTCTGATCGGTAAATTGTTTATGTAACTGAGGGGTACAGCTGCCAATGAATGGACACAACAGCAGACCGGTTTGAATTGCTAAACAAATCTGAGGTGTGGAGCCAGGCTACCATTTAAGATATTCAAAGTAATATTTAAGAACATGAACAGAAAATGGAGCCGAAATAAGGATGGATGGATGTTTATTTCGAGTGGAAATAAAGTAAAACTGAAAGTGCAATAACCCCATATGTACTGTATAACGCATCACCTCACCAATGACAATAAAAATCTATTCTATTCTATAAAATAAGGACAGGGAGACACAAGAAAGAAAGACAAACGCAGAGGGAGAAGGCTTTAGGGAAATATTTGGGTGTGAACTCTCACCTTGCCTCCCTCATCAAACGGTCCCACCTTTAGGTACCAGTTCCTTGAGCAGAACCATGTCGGCATGACGACTGTGGGCCCATGAGACGTGTACACCTTAGACACAAGAAAAGTTCAGACTATAACAAAGTACATTTGGGCATATACAGTTCAAAAAGCACATAGTGTAGGTCATATAATACTGTCACTTGTGGACACACAGTAAGTGTCTATCCATCAGTGATGAAGATGAGTGATAGAAGAAAATGTATTTAGAAAACTATGCAACTGATCTGATGTTGAATAAAAGTCAATATGCGATTCTACAGTGAATTTTGAGAAGTGCACTTAGAAACAAAAAACATGGCATGCACCACTCTAAAATGAGGTTGTAGAAGTGAGAATAAAGTGAAACAACAGCGTGAGCAGTAAACCTGAATACCTACTGGTAGCTGGAAGTATATATATAGTTTTATTATATTTATATGAATATCTCTTCATGTTTAATGTAAACATACAAACAAGTCTGCACCCGGGCTTCCACAATCACATAATGCAAGAGTTACCAGGATAATTAGATTCATCCCCTGCAGTTTGTCTCTCAACAAGCTGTCTCTGTCACACACACGCACGTACGCACGCACACACAAATGCACACGCAGTGCAGGAAACAGCATTTTGTTTCAGCTCAACTTCATAAATAAAGGAACTTCTTGTCGTGGTTAGAGAACATAACATCCATATCAGATGCAACCTGACGAGGATTTGGCGGATGGCTCGGGGAAATTTCCCATTTGGCTTTTAGGAACAAACAGTCAAATAGAGGACTCTGTAAAACTTCTCATCCTGCAAACAAAATAGGTTAGAGTGCAGTCGCATGCTCTCTTACAGAAATATGTGCTTCCTGAAGTGTGCAGGGGAAGGATACACACTTCCATCCTCTCACACATGACCTTTGACTATTGACTTTGTTTTGGCCTCTCCTTCTCTTTCTAACCACAACCTGTTTCATACACCAGAACCACATTACAGCACCTATATTTCTTTCTCTATTTACCCAACCCATTTGTTCCACTGCTGCCCGCCCCTCCCTTCAGACCCCCACCACTTCTTGTTCGTCCCTTCGTCTGAATGTGTTTTGTGGAGTAGTGTTGTTGTGTGTTGAATCTGAGGGTCATTCCAGGTTGAGCTGTTTCTTCCTCCAACTATGTCACTGTGTTTCACATGCTGAAATGCATCACAGATAAAGAAAATTGGTGAAAACATCTGGATTCAGCCAGTTGAACAGCTGGACAGAATAATAAAATGTGTGTGTGTGCGTATGTCCACCTACGTACATCTTTTCTCCCTTCTGTTGTAATATTGCAACATTTTGCAGATGTAAGCTGTGGCCAAAAGCATGAATAAGAGGAATAAGAATGAGTTCTGGGAAATCAGGGGACAGAGAGAGAAGGAGAGAGAGAGAGAGAGAGAGAGAGAGAGAGAGTGAGAGAGAGAGAGAGAGAGAGAGAGAAGGAGAGAGAGAGAGAGAGAGAGAGGGAGAGAGAGAGAGAGAGAGAGAGAGAGAGAGAGAGAGAGAGGAGAGAGAGAGAGAGAGAGAGAGAGTGAGAGAGAAGGAGAGAGAGAGAGAGAGAGAGAGAGGAGAGAGAAGGAGAGAGAGAGAGAGAGAGAGAGAGAGAGAGAGAGAGAGAGTGAGAGAGAGTGAGAGTCGGTGTGGATGTGAGAAGTCAGTGGGGTAGGGAAGGTTTGGGATAACCATACCTAATGTCCTACAGATGAACACTCTGGGTTCGCCTCTGGATCAAGTTAAATTGAGCCCCACCCCGAGTAAATCTCTGGTTTAACTCAGTTAGATTCTGTTTCTTCACCCAGAAACTGGAAGTTAAGGCAGATAAAGTGAATAAAGAAAATGGGAAGGAAAATGAGCTGCCTCTAAGCCTGCAGAATCAATGTATGAGCTCATTCTCATGCTCCATGAAACTTAATATCACATAAATATCCAGGAATGCCTGCTAAGGAGTTATGCAGACTGTGTGTGTGTGTGTGTGTGTGTGTGTGTGTGTGTTTTAGAAGGAGAGTGGGTCCAGGTTGTCTCGTAGCCTAGGTGACAGTGTGTTTTGTTCAGACAGCAACAGCAGACTTCGATCTCTACATAAATAGAAATACTGCTGGTGGTGTCACATTTATATCACTTATCATTTAGTGATTCATGTGACTATTTAACAGGGTGAAAGTATTGGTTGAAAATATTTTTAACTCAATACCATCTTTATGTAGCCACTAACCTGCCAGTTTTTATCTAGGTTTTTCTGATGTGTAAAATGTCATCAACACTGTGGTGGAATTTCCAGAAACACCATGTTGTGGTATGATGAGACAAAGGGAAGGCTTAGACAACATCAGGTCCTTCATAGGTCACAGGTCAGGGGACAAGAATATTCAGTCTTTAATAACCAAACCCATTCATGTATAATTATGTTTGTCTCTCTACAGATTCAGGGAGTCTAGGCAGCTGCATCGTAAGGGAATGCATTGTGTCTTCTTTTGGAGGTTGGTGGGCCCGCCACACTTTAGCATACTTCCCAGAGAGAGATGAACTAGGCTTCAGCATCTTGGTTTAGGTGGATGCAATATCTTTGTTTACCTTAAAAGTTCAGCTAACTTTAACGCCTCCAGCATGAGTTTAAACACACCTTACGGAAGAAAGGACCTTCAGAGAGTTGGGATGACACCATACTGCACTATGTGATCCAAAATTCTCCTCAATTGAGTGTTCATTAAATGCTCCTGTGTAATTAATCAAAGTCTTGCGGATATTTTTACGGACGAGTTATGCTGCTCCTGAGTTTTTCCTTAACGAACACTAGTACTGCTAAATGCATTGTGTTACTGCAGTGCAATTACTGCAAAAATGTTATTGTTCCAAGTTAGCAAGCCAATACTATGCCAATGTAGGGACAATGTTATCAGTTTGGATGGCTTGTGCTGGGTCATGCTGCCATTATGTTCGCCATTCGAGATGGTCTTGATTAGGCATTAACAGAGTCAAAAATGTTTGCTGTTACTTGGCAAATGACACACTGGATCCTGACCGTTCACAACTTTTCACCTTTATTCATTTCAACATCTGCCACAGCAGGAAACTTTAGCTCCACATGCTCTGGAGGAACAGCAGTCATATTTCTGTTTTTGACCATAAAAGAATGTCTTATGAAATCCAATGGTGGAATGCAGAAGCTGATAGTGAGCTTTTAAAGACCGGTGTTGTCTTTAGTGATGTTATTATGCGGCAACTTTCACACAGTATAGTATAAAAAGTACTATATTTCAAAACATCTACTTCAGGAGCGGTTGAAACAGAAACATTGTGCATAGTAAGCTTATGGTTTAGAGATGTTCTGATACTGATACCAGTATCGGTATCGCCTCCGATACTGCCTAAAACGCTGGTATCGGTATTGGGAAGTACTGGAGTTTATGCACGATCTGATACCAAGTAATAAAGCCCTAAAGAAAATCTACGTTAGAGTAGTTTATTTATGTTCTTTTTCCCGTTATAACTGACTGTCAAACTGGATAACAAAAGAAAGTTCTGTGGCATTCACTGTTTGTGTTAGTTCATGTTTCACAAAGAGTTTAACCTGAGCCAGACAGACAACAAAGATAGAAATCATATCCCATCCATACAGGGATGGTAGTATACAGCTGTTAAAACATAATAAAATATATGACACACTGGTATCGGATCGGTACTCGGTATCGGCCGATACACAAGTTCAGGTATCGGGAAGCAAAAAATTGTATCGGACCATTTCTATTATGGTACTTTTGTTTTTTTCCACTGCCAACAGTTTCCACTATGGACTACCCTCAGCAGACAGCTGGCAGTGTGACCCGTTTCCTTTGGTGGGACTGAGATGGGCAGAGAGGTCAGGAGCAATGCTGCGTCCTCCGTCCAGTCCACTGCCACATTTCCGTGGAAACAGCGGGCGGCAGGTACATATCCTGTTTCTGTCTGACCTGGCTGCTGCCTGGCACATGACCTCTTTTACACACACACACACACACACACACACACACACACACACACACACACACACACACACACACACACACACACACACACACACACACACACAGTATGTGCACCCAAACGCACATGCTGTACCAAGCTGATGGTATTTACCTGTGTGATGAGCTGATCCTGAGTGATTGTGTTGATCCAGCGAGTGTAACGCTCCGTAGATCCCTCTGGAACCCTCTGAACTTTACAACCAATCAGCTATCATGGAAACGTGCGCAGACACACACACACACACACACACACACACACACACACACACACACACACACACACACACACACACACACACACACACACACACACACACACACACACACACACAAATATTTTTCTTTCAGAAGCCACTGAAAACATTTTCAGCAATTTTGGAAATAGATTGGTTGTTATAGATTAGTGTTAGGCTGCAAAGATTCCTTCTGGTTTCAGTAGTAAGGCTGCATTCGCACCAAATCAGGCGTTGTGGTGAAAACACCAGTCTTCCCAGTCATTTGAATGTAGGTAGTGCGTTTGCAGCCGCGAAAAGCTGAAACACAATCAACTTTTTAAGAAACGCAACTCAACGTCACACTGCGGTCGCCAATTACTTAACTGCGGATCAGACAAAACACAATGGAGTGTAATGTTATTTTTGAAATACATCACTTAATTTGGCCTTTTTATTACCAGTTTAAAACCCCACCGTAATAAAAGGCCTCACATAATGGTAAGTTATTCAAAGTAAATGTGTTTATGCGTCTGTTTATTCTGTCGATGTGGACAGACAATCACTCGTAGGACCTGGTATTAGAACTGGGCAATATGGAGAAACTCAAATATCACGATATTTTTGAGCAAATACTTCAATGGCGATATTGTGGCAATATTGAAGGGTTGACTACTGGTGCTTTCACAAAATATTTACACAGAGAGATTTTTTGATAAATAATCATCAATAATGTGGATACCATGACTAGGTGGGTAAAGGCAAATAATAAAAACAGTAAGTCCGGTAAGTCCAGAAAATGACATCACTTTACTGTAATGCAGCCTTTAAAACCAGGAAAAGACGACACGTGTGTCATATCACGATATTACAATATCCAAAATGTAAGACGATATGTAGCCTCATTTATCAATGTTGATATATTGCCCAGCCCTAACCGGTATACTAGCAACATGGATACATGCTAGCACCATGGGTCATTTAAGTGACACTCCCCCACCGCCGTACAACCCTGCGCTAATCGCAAGAACGCCTGATCTGGTGGGAATGCAGCCTTCAGAATAAAGACACATTTAGGATTCAAGTTTTTAACTTGTTCAACATTTTAAAAAGTCTGTATGATGCTTAAACACTTGATCAATTAGTTGACTGACAGAAAACTCATTTGCAACTATAATCAATCTTCATCTCTTTATCTTGTATGACAGTAATCTGAATATCTTTAGGTTTTGAACAGTTTTCCTGACAAAACTTTTTTAAGACTTTACCTATCTATATCATAGGTGTTGTACGCTTATTGTGACAGACAGGCCAAATCTCAGAAGAGGGAGCTCAATGAGAAGTAAAGAGGGTTGACATAAAAAAGGGAGAGGTTATACAAAACTGAAAAACAAAACAGAGGACCACATTTTTTTTATCCAGGTCCAGAACATATTACAGCCATAACAGAAAGAGGCAGGTTGTTTGTGCAGGGCGGCAAGCCTGCTGTCTCCATGCTGTCTCCCTCACTTCCCTCACACACACGACCTCTGATCTCTGACCTGGTAGGCCACATAAAGCATCAACACCGGATACTCACACTGTTCTGCATGCCAACTGCATGAAAGTCCACACACACACACACACACACGCACACGCACACGCACTCACAAACAACATGAATAGTTTTTATTTGAAGGGAAGGGATTGGTCAGAGAGGGACAGGGAAGGGGAGGAAAAGAAGTGAGGAGAAAAGAAGGGGAGAAAGGGTGAAGGCAGAGTGCGACAGAGAGGGAAGGAAGTGAGAGGAAGAGGAAGCAAATACTTGAGGGAGAACTTACAGAGTTTGGGTGGAGGGTGGATGCCTCATACTGCAGACGAACTCTTTGCGGTAACATAACGTCATCCTGGAAAACAAAACAAAAAATATCAATTCAAACACATACATGTTAATGAAAGCAAAAATTAGGAAAGTATTCAGCATCATGTAACACGTAGCCTACACACTAGGTCCCTTTAAGTGTACAATTAAAATCATATCTGTTTAGTTCAGGATTTACTTTGGCTTCTTTCGCTTATTGTACAGTATGTGCGCTAGCTCTCTGAATACCTTTTATTATTTTTAAAATCACTTTGAAATTGGTTATGTATGTGACTGTGCTCTATGAGCACACTTGAACAGATCTGAGGATTTGTCAAAAAAAGGTTTACATGAAACTATTAGAGTAATACAACAGTAATACAATAACTAAAACAATATACAATACGACTATATACAATATAAATACATACATAGAAGACAAAAGGGGTTGAAGAGCAAAAGGCAAACCAGGATATGAACAGTGTCCAGCAGTAGAGCGGAAACAAGGTGGATGTCTTCTGAGAACGCAACCTTATTGTCATTGAATCTTTTACTCTACATGCAGCAAAGAGTCTTTGATATACTGTAAGACTTAAGCAGTTCAAAATTAAATTCGATCAGACATCGCAAATTCAGATGGTGTAGCCTTTAATTTGTAGTTCTGACAATTCTGCCTTCAGAGTGACTACAAAGCACTGTTTCAAAGACAGAGCTGCCAATTATATAAACATAAACATATAAAACACATATACAGTATCAAACGCTGCTCTGAGCACATTAGTCTTGTGTTCTCACTGTCAAACAGTCAAAGAGGTCTGCCCGCCTTGCCTTCCCTTACAACCTCAGCCTGTCAGTCAGTCACCAGGGCATAGAAACCACTGCTGTGCCTGCTTGTCTCAGAGGAAGTGTAACGTCAACAGCACCGCAACAGCTTTCAGCTCGCCATTAATATCATATCGCACTGAACGGTGTCTGCGTGAAGTTTGATAAACTGTAACCACTTTATCGGCATTGCTGTGACTCACTGTGACTTCAACAAAACTGCAGAGCCAACGTTAGGAGTTTACTCCGTACACACCCCTGCGTGCGAGCATGTGTGCCGGAGCCCGCTCTCTGTCAATATGCAGAGAGGACAGATAAGCTTGCGCTTACGCACTCTCAGCTACCGAAATTTGGTACAGTTTGATTTAGCGTGAATCGGTCCTCGGTAGTACCAACGTAATTCGGTCGGTACCCAAAAACGTACAGACTTCGGTACCCAACCCTAGTGCACTTACAACCGCAGCCGCGACTGCATTGTGCCGCCACTGCAGGGTCAGCATAGAGGAAACACTGGGTCTGTGTGTAAATGTGTCTATGTACAGCGTAGGGCTGGACGATTAATCGAAAACGTATCGCCATCGAAATTCTCAAGCTGTTACCGACCTATTTTTTCCATGACGATAATTTCGATAATGTATTCCTGTTAACAGGCCTACTTTCTCCTTAAAAACATTCTACCGCGTGTGTAGTCACGTGACTTCGCCCGGACCAGTCAGCCGCATGGAAAGCATAATGGAGGACAGCTCAAACACCGAGTCCGAGTCAACTGAGCAACTTGTGTCTGTCGTCTGGATACATTTTGGCTTCAGAAAAGATGATTTAGAACAACGTGATTAATTATCGTTCATTTATCGTTATCGAGGTAAAATGTGCAATTAATTGTGATTTTAATTTTAGGTCATATCGTGCAGCCCTAGTACAGTGTGTATTTTTGGACAAACCAATATCATCTAATTAGTTTTGACTCATTACTGTATGTGTTATGGAAGACCTCTGGACAGTGAAATAAAACATGATCTGTCTGACACACACACACACACACACACACACACACACACACACACACACACACACACACACACACACACACACACACACACACACACACACACACACACACACACACACACACACACACACACACACACACTAACACTTACCGCATCTTGAAAGCAGAAGTAATGTCCACAACTCTGGGATATTGCCTTATTCTTTGCATATCCCACTTAAAGACAAAAGAACAGTGTATGTTTATGTTTTGTGTGTCTGTGCATGCGTATGCTCTTGCACGTGTATGCCTCTGTGTGTTAACTATTTTCATTTTTGCCATGTGTAAGTAATTATCATGTTCAACCATTAAATGTGACATTTTCAAAACATTATGCATGAGATCAGTAGTCCGTCACAGAGACCACCATGCTGTTTCATTTCTGGCAAACATTACTGTTCTCTGATTAATCAGAAGAGTATAAAACTAAAGTGTAAACTACTAAAGCTAAACAGCAAGCTTCTTCACTTCAACAAAGTTACCAATTTCTTCACAGAAAAAAATAGATTAAAGATTAAAATTAAAAATAGCAGAATACAAAGAAAAGGTTTAAGGTGTTATGACACAGAAGGACCAATTGATGTAGAAATGCAAGTAAAAAAAGAAGACGTTTTTAGTAGAATTTTGCGAGTTGAATTTCAACATGAATGCTAATCCAGAGTTTGGGAGCGCTGACAGCAAACACACAACCTTCTTTAGTTTGAAGTGTAGATCGGCGGACTGATAGCAGAGTTTTGTTGCAGGATTTGAGGTTGGGTCCAGGTATGTATGTGCACAAAAGCTCACAAGTGGATGCTGGAGCCAGACTAAAGTGTGCTTTGAAAGTAATGAGAAAAACCTTCAAATCTATTCTAAAATCAACTGGAAGTCATTGCAAAAAGACAATGCAAACATGCCACATGACACCTATCTACACTAATCATTTCCCTCACCAAATCACTGTATTTTTGACAATATAGACGACTCAAGATCCACTTACTTTTTATTGAGCTCTCAACCTCATTTAACTGCATTCACAGCAAGATACTAAATCAACTCTAATAACAGACAAAAGCTGTGAACTGAACACCAGATGTCACAGGATCTACTGGGAAGGTGTAGTGGAGAGTCATCAGCCGAAGAACGTGAGAAAGCTCCAGAAAAAGCTATTAAGTGGACTTTTGAGTTATTTTTAGTAGAATGAACTTTCATATCAAATTATAGACATGTTTCACAGAGATCGGCAGATTTTATGGACATTCCTCCCTAAAAATAACTGTCTGATCAATTATTTTCCTTCATTCAGCCTATCTGGCTTCACCTAAAAAAATAACTTCATAGTCATAGTTTGACAAGAAAATACAATGACTGACAGGGATTGATTGCTGATCAATAACCTAAAATACTACTGACCTCCTCTGGGTTGGGCAAAGTTGTGGCCGGAGACCACTACTGAGATGCCCCTCGCCTCCAACCTCTCCCTCCAACGCTCCACCACGTTCCTGGAGTCATCCTAATGGACACAAACACAGAGAGAAATTGAACATTATCTTATATTTTGAAACAAATTACATATCTATGTGTAAATTAGAGCTGGGCAATATATATCGATATTATATTGATATCATGATGTGAGACTAGATATCGTCTTAGATTTTGGATATCGTAATATCATGATATGTATGTATATATATTATATATATATATATACACGTGTTGTCTTTTCCTGGTTGTTAAGGCTACATTACAGTAAAGTTATGTCATTTTCTGAACTTTCCAGCCTGTTGTAACTGTTCTATTAAAAAAATTATCGTGATATTTGATTTTCTCCATATCGCCCAGCCCTAGTGTAAATCAGTGTTGCCAACTTAGCGACTTTGTCGCTAGATTTAGCGACTTTTCAGACCCCCTTAGCGACTTTTTTTCCCAAAAGCGACTAGCGACAAATCTGGCGACTTTAGGTAGAAAAAGTCGCCAGTATTGTCCAGCGAGCACGCAAGGTATTTCTCCCCTGTAGCCGCCAAAACATTCACCTCTCTTCTGTTCTGTGACTGAGGAGCAGAGGAGCAGCCCCTCCCCTCTGTGCTCTCTCCTCATGTGCACATTGTGCAGCAGCACAGTGCGCGCATTAAAAGGGGAGAAGGGACAGCGTGCGGGTGCCGGTGTAGGTAGGAGAGACAGCGGGACGTGACGGGAGAAAGTCGCCGCTGAGCTGGCCTGGCCCTGGGCAACCCAGCCTTTTTTGAGAATTATTTATCAATCTTTCTCCATCCCATTGTAGAATTTCTTTTTTTCTTTTTCTTTTTTCACTTCAAAGATAGGCTACCTAAGTAATAATTATAAGGTAAAATAAATTCCTGTATTGAATTTGTGATTATTTGGCTAAAGATTTCTATTTTTTTTCTATCTACCTTGCTGACACAACCACTAAGCTGTATGCAAATGAGCGTATGACGTCATCTAGCGACTTCTAGCGACTTTTAGGACAGCCAATAGCGACTTTCCTTACTGAGGAGTTGGCAACACTGGTGTAAATATGCAAACAAACAAACACACGTACAGTGCTTGCGTCGTCAAAGACAGAGAGCTCCATGGTTCCAGTGAAGTCTTGGTGTAATATGGCCTGCAGACATTCGTCCAGCCAACAGGATGCATTGTACATTGGCACGACAACACTCTGAGCACAGAAAACACATAGATATTATACAGTCAATGCAACTAATAAATGCATGAACACCTAAGAAGTCCTAATTACACACTTTTAGGCGTAATCTGCAGCAGCCACATCCCCCCTAGCTTAGTAGTGTATGAGTGCCAGTCTATCACCCACCACATCTACTGCTCCCCTGTCCTCTGCTTCATTGTCTGTGGTGCGGAGCCTCTTCGGCGGGTTCATGTCAACCTCTGAACCCGCGTCCCTCTGCCCGGAGAGTCCGCTACTTATCTTGGCAACGAAACCTCGGTTTTAGCTGATTGAATGTGGGATGTAAGAAATGGCTGGAAACAATGTGGTCAACGGACCTTTAGAAAGACGTGTCACGGTGAAGAGGAGTGACCCACGCGGGCTACACGTGAATACAAATGTCCGTAAGCACTCATTTTGTAACTGTTCTCAATGTAAAATGTATCCACATCCACAAATGACATATCTTGAAAGTGTTCTGTACATTCTGTACACGCTCAAAGTAACGCTTTTAGCAAAACGTGCAGTCCTAATTCGCAGCGCGCGTTACAGCTTCACAACTTCCGCAAACAATGACTTCTAGACGCTCATTGGCTCGTGGAATACACGGACAGAGTCCTGATTCGCTGTAACTCACTGTCAATCATTTGGAACAGTGACGTACCGGTAGTGTGTTAGATAAATAGCTGGAGGGGAAACTCCAAATTAACTCTTACTTTTACAAATACATTTTCTCCTAAAATATGTGTAAACGGGACATTTAAAAGACAAACAAGCAGAATGTGGAGTATTCTCATTTCAAAACTGACTAATGTTTATTAATTTATATATTTACAGTACCAGTCACAAGTTTGGAGACGTCTTCTCTATTCAAATTTTGGACTGGTACTGTATATATTGCTTAACATTATTTATATTATGTTGTGAATTTCGTGAAAGTGTCCCTGGCCCCTTGTGTGGCCATTATGTATCCTTTCATTTGTATTTTGATCAGTCAGTATTCAATTGTAAGTCATTCTTAGCACAAGGTCCACCAACCTGAGATTTTGCACAGCTTTCATCCACATCTTTTGGCCTTCAACAGTGCATGGAGTTTGCTCAGCTCTCAAGGAAATTGTTCAGTTGTTATAAGACCTATTTATGGCATTTCTTTCACCTGATAACTGGTGGTCGAACACGACAACTGTTATTTTCAAGATCAGTAACGTTCATGCTTATTTTTTCATTATTATTGGTTTAATTCATTAAATTGAAAAAAAAAAAAACATTTGCCTTTTTACAACATAATAAAGTAAGTATGAAATGTATTATATGAAATATAGAAACAAATTGCTTTCACTGTAGTTTAACACATGTAAAAAGCAACTACAGTTACAAAACACAGGACAACTACATTGTGATGAGAGTCAATTCATCTGCAAACATCACTGATGTAATGTTTGTAGTATTTAAAAGAAAAAAAGTAAAATTCAGATCAGCTGGGATTTTAAAAATGAATGCTCATTGAAGTAAAGACTTATCTATTTCTGTCTTCCCTTGTTTTGTTTGGTCAGACTCATTTTTGATAACATGTAACAGAGCAGCTCTCTCCAGCTTGAATAGAGTGTTGAATAGGGAACCAGATCGGTTCTTTATGCTTTATGTTTTCTTTATGCCAATGTTGGCAGCTGCAGCATGGGAGGTTTGTCTTGGTGAGCAGACAGAAAAACAGGATGGGTTGAAATATTATTTTTGAACATCGTTTTCATTTTCTCTCAGGAAAGTAAATTGATAATGAGTGAGAGGCTTTTGTTTGTGTGTGTGTGTGTGTGTGTGTGTGTGTGTGTGTGTGTGTGTGTGTGTGTGTGCGCGTGCGTTTCCAACCAATAGCAGCAGATTCAGTGCAATGTGTTTAACAGTATGTTTTGTACTATTGTACCAGCTCCAGGTGTTATATCAATTTGTGTGAGTCATTCTGAGTGATTAAGATGTATTTAAATTATAACCATAGTTACTGTAACAACAAAATGAATAAACATCACAGCACTGAAGCAGGGATGATCTGAGTCAGGAATCAAACAACATCAGCCCTGGATGATGAAATTTCCAAACTCTGTTACCCATTAGATCGATAGTACTTTCAGAGTACAGATGGCCCCCTATTATTGTCATATTAATCCTCATTTGTTGTTTTTGTTTGTGTCCTGATAAATCGATTCATGGGCAATAAAAAGCCTGAAGGAACAAAAGCTGCTTAACTTCTACGTTATTTTTAATGAAGTCCTGAATTTTACTACACACAGACACACAATCCTCTTTAATTAGGGCACCACTCAGGCAGGATGTAGTTTAGAGATTACGCTTGAGAGTAATCGCTCCCACATTGCAGCAGCATCTTGAACGGACTAAAGCTTAATTTATTACTTTGAATGCTTCTTTAAACTGGATGAACGCCTCACTGCAGGCCAGGAACAACAGCTCCAGGGGGGCAACAGACCAGGGCCAAGATCAGGAATTATTCTCTCATGCTTGAGCGCATGATAAATGGGATCAAGAGAAAATGTGGCTTGACTTGTACTGATGCAACAGCGCGTGTACACCTGTTAACAGGGTAGTTAGGAGAAATGCTGTACTGTATGGAAGTAGCTAACTTTAACTGTGTTACTTTCTTTCATAACACTGACTAATAGAGATTGATTGTTGCAGACAGCCATGCATGATTAACTAAAAGACAATCATACTACTCATATGTTTCACTCTTAGAGGTTCAGGTTGAGGTTATGAGTCCCTCTGAGTCTGTTCTGACGGTGGATGTAAAGTTTGCCAAGTTCCTTGCACAGCAGGTCCACTGGGTCTCTGATATACTTTTGCAATAGAACATATTCTGCTCTCACTCGCACAACTGTTCTCACAATCATTCAATCCTTTTCTCCAGCAAATCAACACCACATGGCCATGTTGGAAAACAAATGTGCACACGAGTTGAGTTACTGTACTATCTGGAGGTCGAGACTGCAGCTGTTTAGATCTGTGATCAGACTGCACTTGATTTTGTTTGGACAGAAAAGCCAGACATTAAAGAGAAAAGGAAGTGTGTGAGAGTGTCTGGGGGTACGGGCATGATTGGATTTCCTTGATTCATTTAGTTTCGCATCAGGAATTGTGCGTATTTAACCTTTTGAGAGAATTGGTGGTTGTTTTAATTCATCCTGTGCAGCAACACATGCTGACACTCACAGATAGGAAACACAGTAAGTTGAAAGGGGCCATTATAAAAAAAATGGAGATGCCATGTTTTACCAGCAGCAGGGCCTAAGGATGGCAATATCAGTTTTTCTTTAATTTCAATAATTTGTCAGGAAACTCCACAGCAACTGGCAATACTGCCATCATTTAGTCCATGACAAGGTATCTAGAAAAACACAAGCCCTATTACCATGATTTCAGGGACCGAAACATTAGTTTGATGTGTTGATTTAATATATGTTTTAAGAGCAATGTAAGGTAACTCTCTTTTCCTTTTTTTTTTTTACACAAGACACTGGGCTTCTCTTCGGTGTAACTGCAGAAATGCTAGATGTGAAAATATGAGCATAGTTCATCATGCACCTTTCTTTAGAGAATGTTAGGTGTAGCCATCGTAAGTGAAAGCAGCTGCTGTAGTGTTTGGCTGGATATCAACTGTTACTGTCCAACACCTCAACAGTAATTACTGTGGTACAGCTGTTGTTTACAGTACAACTTATTTGAAACTAAAGTGTGCTGACTGCTACGCTAACATACTTGTAATTGTATCTATTTTGTATCCCAGGTGTAAAATGATCACTTATGACTGAATAGCTAGAAAGGAAACTTGCAAAAGCAGTTTTACATTGTGTCAATGCTACCATCTAGTGGCCAATGAGTGAAATTTATCATTTCAACTCCATCTTCTCTTCAGCACCAAACAGTGTCAATTAAAACCTTTGCCTTGGTTCCTGTGCATGTGTGTGGCTTTCTTGATAAATGGTGGTGGATCTCTACATTTAATAGCAATTTAAGTTCATTCGACCTGTGATGTTGTTTAGTGTGTCGTCAAAGAAAGAGAGTAGCCCTTCCAGTCCCAACCTTACAGAGATGTTGACCATGGGTGGCATTATGAATATGTCCCTCAGAAAATTGAAAATGTAAAGCGGCTAATAACAATGTATCAAATGACAATGTGAAAAGGGATTGCTTGTAGTGATGAACCTACACAGAATTATCACCTGAAGCTGCAGCTCCTCTTCGCTTTATAGTGGTTTAAGCCTAAAACTTTAGTGTTTTGGTTCACTCGCTCCGCTTTCATAATGTCGTTTTCGGCCACAGCAGGTGACAACAGGTGATGACTTTGTATTGTTAATAAAATAATCCTAAATCATTTTATTTTCCTTTATACATACCTGACACTTTCAGGTAAACAATGCTTTAATGCTTTAATTGAACTGATGTTCAATTCTAACTTTTAACTAGGCCTTAAAGTGAGACTATGTAACTTTTGCTGAACAGCGGCCAGTGTGATCATTACCTATATATAGGTAGAAAGAGCTGCTACAGTGCTGTTACAGTCATTCCCTGGCTGCAATGCAGTGCAGAGTAAACCTGTTTGAGTCGTGACTCGCTCGGATCTTTAACCCAAGTCTTTAAATTAACTCATGAGTCACGAGTATCATTAACTTGGATCAGTTGAGTCCTACTACAATTCAATCTAAAATGATAACAGCGCCACACACAAACCTCTTGCAGCATTAGCTACTACTAGTCCTAGCCATCTTAGCTGCCAAAAGCTGTATAACTTACAATTTCGTAGACAACCACTCCACAAGTCAACTCAAGTGACTGAGTGAGCAGAAACATTGCAAGGTCGCAGAGCACTCGATGACTCACGAGTCCTCCACGACCCAGTCAGTCGCCCGAATCAGTCACGAAGTGCGTCGTGCGAATCAGCCAGCTTCATTGTCATGAGTGGGTGGATTTGTAGCAGACGAGTGAGTGAACTTCATTCGAGTCAGGGTAAAGCGAGCATTAAGTTGAGCAGACAGTCCGAAACATTGCAACCTCGCCTCGGCTCACCTATAGCTCAATACTGACTCATGTGACTCGCACAACCCGGATCAGTTTAGTGAGTGACTCAGAATAACCCGAATCCTTAAAAGGAATCGAGTTTGCCAGGCGTACTGCAGAGATGCAGAAAGTGCAGATGAGGAAGACCCAGAAATGCTGACCAATCAGAGCAGACTGAGCTTTTCAGGAGGGGGGCTTAAAGAGACAGGTGCTAAAACTGAGTGTTTCAGAGGGGGGAATACAAGTATATTCACACAGACAGTAAGAGAAAAATATTGTTTTTTGAACATTAAAGCATGTAAGTATATAGAATATATATATATATATATATATATATATATATATATAAATATGAGCTGAAAATTAGCATAATATGGGACCTTTAAGGAATAACTCATCAATCAATCATATGAACACTTTCAAAATTATAATGCAAACACCATTCATTTATTGGTATATGTTTTATAATACTTTATAGGTATCTTTCTGTTAAATACATATGTACTAAGCCTGTGTGTATCTATAGGCAGGGATTTCACATTCAGTCCAGGTTCAGTGCAGTGACGACCAAACAACTCCTCTCTTGTTCCAAACACAGAAGTAAATATTTAGCACAATAGAGGAGCTACTGCTCAACACATCACTTTATCTTTTGTAATCTTTTCACCTTATTTCTATTCATATTTCTTTTACTCCTCCCACCTCTTTTTTCTGTAGACTAATGCTTTTCCATTGACTAAGGTTGAATTTCACCGGAGGAGGGACAGAGCGGTCTTCCTGAGGTCCTCCTTCATATCAATCAATATAAACCAGCTGGGAATGCATTGTGGGTCAGCTGTAGAGTCAGGCACACGGGTCCGATAGGGTACAATCAGTGATCAGTTTAGGTCCAGATTGAGACAATGAGGTTTGGCTTAGGCTGGTTTAATCCAGTTTTGAATCCACCTAGATTCTTTAGGGGCCACTAGGACAAATAACATAAGTAACTTAGGACCAGATGCTGTTGAGCTTGCAAGGTAACAAGGCAATGCAAAATATGTCATGACTTAAATGTGGGAAGGAATACCTGAGTCAATTTGTTCTTGAACAGTGCTGAATGCTGTCTTGAACCTAACAGTAACACACTTTTGGGCTTTCTCCGGTGATTCAATTGTGCCAACAAAGCTCAAGATATTTGACTCATCAGAAAAAGAGGACTTGTTTGAAGAACTGGTCTCAGGTGCTCAGCAGAATAGAATAGTTTCGAGTCTTGGGGGTGGGATGCATTCATGCTTTTGTCGGTGAAGCAGCAGGGGTAAGGATCCTGGTGAATCTTGGTGGAAAATCAAAGTATGTGGCCTCATCCTGATCTCCTAAAGAAACAGTTCTGGCTCTGTGGTCAAAGGGTGCTCGGAGTTGTCACTGTTGATGGGGAAAAGGCATCGAAGGGACAGTGGAGGCACACCCTGTTAGTTTGGTGGTGTGTGCATGTTTGTGTCTATGCACCTTTAAGTGCGCCTGAGTGCGTGTGTGTGTTTTTCTGTGAGTTAGCTTTTAATCAAGAGTTCAGGTTATATAGCAGCTGATGTGTCTTCAGACAGACACAAATACATCCAGTCCGAGTTGTATCCGCTTCAAGTGTGCACGATGACATCAGACCAGGATCCGCAGTCCAGTTCAGGCTCATTTAAACTAGTTTTATTGTAGTCGGCATAGATTAATCCAAATAGAGTTCATTCTGTTGTCTCCCTCTGCAGACCAGAGCTGGAAAGATGCAGAAGGTCTCAGAGGAAGGGGTTGTGGCTGTGTGTCTGTGACTGAGTGCGCTGCGGTGGTCGCGGAGAAAGGGGGAGCAGGGGCTGTGGGAGGTTGGAGGGAAGGTCCAGGAGTCCAGCGGGAGGTTGTGTGAGAGAGGAGGGGAGGATGGGTGGCTGGTGGGGCAGAGGGAGGGGCAGCGACGGGCTGTAGGAGAGCATGTGTGGGGGCAGTGGGGATGTAGAGCATGGTCGCATTTGGTTGAGGGTGAGGCGAGGCTGGTCGCAGTGGAAGGGGTTGGTGGGAGACGGAGCACTCAGACCTGAGAAGACAGAATTGTATGTGTGGGAGACCTTTTAATAATATCATAATTATGTTTTTGTAAGTACAGAACATGAGCTCTGTAATAGTAGTTTGTTACCTGAGAGGAAGGGATTGCTGTGCATCTTGCTAGATGGGTTGGAGGGTATGAGAGCGTCTAAATTGACCAGCGAGGCCCCCGTAGCTCCTAGGAAGGCCTCTGGGGTTCGACACATACGTGGAGTTGGGGCGCTGAGCGGGGGTGCCAGCCGGGACAGATCAAACATCTCCGGGCTGGCCGACTCTCGTCCATTTACCAGGGGTTTTACCGGAGTGTCAGCCCCAAATGGATTTGGCTTAGAATCTGCAAATGGGTCAGTGTCTGCCATTACCCCAAACAGCTCTGCATCTGCATCAGGAACAGAAAAAATTATTATTGAGGGGATATTATGCAATATGATGCATAGATGATCAATTAAAGGAAGTTAACATGAAGTGTCTTGCGCACAATACTCCAATTTCAATAATGTAATATAAATTTCACAAAGGTGATTTGTTACTGCACTATTGTATTAGATTACATTAAAATTATACAAGTGTTCCTGTTGCTGTTACCTTACCTGGGACGTTTAATGCATTGCAGTACAATACTATGTGATGCTACATGTGAAATAATCAAACACAGTAGGCTACCTTTGTTCTTACTGTACTGTGTATGTGAAGTACATCATATATTGTGTGTACTATCAGTCTACCTGCTGTCAATGGGCTCATGCTGGAAGAAGATTTTTTTTACTTTCCAACCACTGTCAATGCAGGAGACTTATTGCTTCGGTAAGATACAAATGTAAAGTAAAATCCAAAGTACTTCTGATTGCCTTGTACTGAACTACCTGTGGGACTAGCAGGTTGAGGGGAGGACACTTGAGGGACATCCTGTTTAGGATTATCTTCTTCCTGTGCAGCAAACTGATCTGTCTCTTCCCCACCTGCTTGTCAAATTGAAAACATTACAATCTTAGGCAGAGTGCAGTGCTTACATCTTTTGACATATATTACAATGTATAGGCATTTTTGATGAGGCTGGCGTTCTTAAAAAGGCACCTCCATCTGTTGGGCTGTCCCAGTCATGATTGATAGGACTGGGGGAGAGAGGCGCTGCTTCCCAGGGGTCTATGCGTGAGTCCGCACATGGAGCCCAAGGATTGGACGCGTTGGAGGATAAGGGAGGGGCCGTCCACGGGCTACCAATCACAGGAGTGCTGGAGTGAACCGCTGTAACGAGAGATAAAAAAAAACAACAACACAAAACTCATTGTGAAGCGTTAAAAACATCCAAACTCACAGAATGGGTGTGTCTGAGCCACCCACCTACAGAGTCCCAGGGGTCAGAGGTGATGTCACCGGGGGGTTGGGCAGAGTTCCAAGGGTCTCTAGGCTGAGGTGGGGCCTCAGATGAGGGGCCAAATATGTCCACCAAGTCCAGCATAGCCGACTGCAGAGGGAGACAAAATCTTTCTTAAATCTGTGCCAAACATTCTCATGCCGGTGTTCCTGGATGGGTTTTTGAAGCAGCAATACTCTTAATAAGAGCAGGACGAAATGTATCCAACCCTGTTGAGATCTGTGGAGGAGAGAATCCAGATGCTGATACAGTTACTGTGATTGTGTGATTTAAACACAACAATTACTTTAAAACGCTATTGAGGCGTTCAGCTTGGCAGATCTGAGTTAAATGAAGTAGCTGAGACAGACTTTGTGGTGTAAATGAGGAAACTATGCTGGAATGTTTTCCTCATGCTGTGTCAGTTAAAACTGTATCACTGTTTAATTAAAACCATGTATCTTGATACATTTGAATTTTTCAGATACCCTGATGGATAGTGTTTCTATATAGGTTTAGGAAATTATCATACTTCTTAAGCTAAATGAATCATTTAAAAAATCCAAATGATTTCCTGAAAAAAGGCATTGTCCCAACTCACGAAAAGTGGATGATTTGGAGGTACATGGTTTTGACAGCGACAATCTACTTAAGTCACACTGACAGTGCTGTCTTTGTGCACTTACCTAGGAAAATGTAAGTTGTTTCCTTTGAGCATGAATATGCACAATGTTTTAGAGCCAATGTAGTGAAAACACATTTAGAACAGCAGAGCAGTTTAAGTGTCATTGTGAGTTTTATAATTATTCACTGGTCCGTTATTGTAGAGTCTGATTAATTTATTAGAAGGTCAATACCAGACATCAGATATGCTTTGTAAACATATACAGTGCCTTACGAAAGTATTCGGCCCCCTTGAACTTTTTGACCTTTTGCCACATTTCAGGCCTCAAACATAAAGATATAAACTGTAATTTTTTGTGAAGAATCAACAACAAGTGGGACACAATCATGAAGTGGAACGAAATTTATTGGATATTTCAAACCTTTTAAACAAATAAAAACTGAAATATTGGCGTGCAAAATTATTCAGCCCCTTAAGTTAATACTTTGTAGCCACCTTTGCTGCGCATTACAGCTGTAAGTCGCTTGGTATGTCTCTATCAGTTTTGCACATCGGAGACTGACATTTTTGCCCATTCCTCCCTTGCAAAACAGCTCGAGCTCAGTGAGGTTGGATGGAGCGTTTGTGAACAGCAGTTTTCAGTTCTTTCCACAGATTCTCGATTGATTCAGGTCTGGACTTTGACTTGGCCATTCTAACACCTGGATATGTTTATTTGTGAACCATTCCATTGTAGATTTTGCTTTATGTTTTGGATCATTGTCTTGTTGGAAGACAAATCTCCGTCCCAGTCTCAGGTCTTTGCAGACTCCATCAGGTTTTCTTTCCAGAATGGTCCTGTATTTGGCTCCATCCATCTTCCCATCAATTTTAACCATCTTCCCTGTCCCTGCTGAAGAAAAGCAGGCCCAAACCATGATGCTGCCACCACCATGTTTGACAGTGGGGATGGTGGGTTCAGGGTGATGAGCTGTGTTGCTTTTACGCCAAACATAACGTTTTGCATTGTTGCCAAAAAGTTCGATTTTGGTTTCATCTGACCACAGCACCTTCTTCCACATGTTTGGTGTGTCTCCCAGGTGGCTTTTGGCAAACTTTAAACGACACTTTTATGGATATCTTAAGAAATGGCTTTCTTCTTGCCACTCTTCCATAAAGGCCAGATTTGTGCAGTATACGACTGATTGTTGTCCTATGGACAGAGTCTCCCACCTCAGCTGTAGATCTCTGCAGTTCATCCAGAGTGATCATGGGCCTCTTGGCTGCATCTCTGATCAGTCTTCTCATTGTATGAGCTGAAAGTTTAGAGGGACGGCGGGTCTTCGTAGATTTGTAGTGGTCTGATACTCCTTCCATTTCAATATTATCGCTTGCACAGTGCTCCTTGGGATGTTTAAAGCTTGGGAAATCTTTTTGTCACCAACCGCTTTAAACTTCCACAACAGTATCTCGGACCAGCCTGGTGTGTTCCTTGTTCTTCATGATGCTCTCTGCTTTACACGGACCTCTGAGACTATCACAGAGCAGGTGCATTTATAAGGAGACTTGATTACACACAGGTGGATTCTATTTATCATTATTAGTCATTTAGGTCAACATTGGATCATTCAGAGATCCTCACTGAACTTCTGAGAGAGTTTGCTGCACTGAAAGTAAAGGGGCTGAATAATTTTGCAACCACTTTTTCAGTTTTTATTTGTTAAAAAGTTTGAAATAGCCAATGAATTTCGTTCCACTTCATAATTGGGACCCACTTGTTGTTGATTCTTCACAAAAAATTACAGTTTTATATCTTTATGTTTGAGGCCTGAAATGTGGCAAAAGGTCGAAACGTTCAAGGGGGCCGAATACTTTCGCAAGGCACTGTATATACTTTATGTTTTGTTTAGTATTGTGTGTATATTGGAAATGAGACTACAAGACATAATGCAGTGAAAAGAGTGCAAAGCTTGAGGGGATTCACAAACAGTTTGTAAGGCTGCATCTGGACTCCACTGTTTAGATTACCCTGCAGCAGTTGGCAGAGCAGCATCTCACAGCAGAGTAGGCAGCAGTGCAGCCTGCTGACATGTTGTTTACTGGGCACTTTTAAAATACCCTGCATATATGGTATCATTGTAACAACACTTTGACGTAAAGTGCAGTATAGACAAAATGTTGATATAACTAAAAACATTTGAAATGGCATGCAGCCTTAACTTATAAATTACAAGCCTTTCGGTGATTTAAAAGCAAACCAGAACATTCACATGAGAAAATATCTATCAAATATCGCATGATTTGTTGACTATGTTGTGTTGACATTATCACGTGATCCTAAAAAAATATAACCCAATACTACAAACTACAGTATGTGCATTATAATGAGTTAAGTGTGTATTTGGAAACGTGATAGCATAAAAATTGCTCATGTGAAAATAGTTTTCCTCAACATTGTGGTAAATGTTAGCAATTTAAAGCCCCCCTCTAGTCAAAAATGTATTTTGCTTATTGTTCCCGATGTTTGAGCTTCACTGTGCAGAATGATGCATGTGTAGAGTTCGTTTTCACATCCAGCTGACAGGGGAAAGTTTCTCTGTGCTCACCTTAAATCGGAGTTTAACATATCACGTATCAGCAAGATTTTATGACATCACTACTAGTCTGGAAGCCAATCGTGGTTTACTATGCAGCTTACGCAAGTGTGATGTGGAAACCTGAAGACTCCAGGTCTCATACACTAAGAATGGACTTCTCTTTGAGGTACGAGACATCTTGTGTCCAGCCGTTAAACTTTTGAAACTAAGAATATTTGCTCATACATAAAATTCGGGTTTCAATGAGGGAAAAGTAGTAGATGTAATTGACACAGATATTATTATTTAAAGTGGAGTATTTTTTATGTACAGTATATAGTTTTTATTTCTATTCATAGCTCTTAAACCATATCTGAAAGGGATCTTTAAGAGCTTAATCTGGCTACACCTGTTGCAAATTGTACATTAAAGCTTCAGATAAAAGGGCATAAATGAAATGTCATATTTTGATGTGTGATGATGAAAGACATGATGATGTATGACATGTATCTGACCTTGTGAATATGTCAGGAATTACATCAGTCAGAAAATCATTGGGAAGCTCACTTCACTGTTTTCCCCCCATGTCTTTATTGCCATGCTGCTTTTTCTATATGGGCACATGAAAGTACCAGTATTTCTATGATAAGCAGCATAATATGAGCAATTACAAGCCATGTGGACCTTTACATAAGACAGCTGGTGACTCTGATTGGCTTGTTGACAGGCCAATGAATAAATGAGCTGGTGTGCTACAAGATAAGAAGTATGCTTTCAGGGAAATGTCATGCTGAGCTCAAGGTTAGACAAGACAAAGTCATTGTCATTCTTTCTTCTCTCTCTCAGTTCTCTACCGTTTCTCTCTTAAACCTCTCTCATTATGCTGATCTATGTCTTTTTGTCTCGTTTCCCTCCCTATCCCACAGTAGGCACTTTAAACTCCACTTCATTTTCTATGCCTGCCAAAAAACCACCTACAAATGCACCCGCCCACCTCTCCATGCAAACACACACTCATGTAGCAAGCATGCACACACTGTACAGCGCACACACATTTTTAAAAACTCACCTCCTGCGTACCCGACTGACTCTCTCTCCTGCTCTCATCCAGAGCCTTCTGTAACAGAGACTCGTCTCCTTGGCGACAGCACTGCTCCTGCAGGGGCGGCATCGTGACATCATCAACATTATCGCCACGGCCATGAGCGTGGACGCACACACACACACACACACACACACACGGGCACATACACACCAGCGTTAGTGAAACAGCCTTTGGTTTAGCCCAGCAAAACGAATGCAGCGCTGTTGAAATATTTAGCTGACGAAGAGCAGAGGCTGGTTTAGAGCAACACGGAGAGGAAGAATGTAGAGGATGTTTTATATGTAGATGTTTAAACATTTCTTGTGTGAGAAAAGGGAGATGTATGTTTGAGATCCAGTGGGAGATACAGCCGATGTCCTGGAAAGGAGTAGGCCTAAGCTGGCTGAGGAAGGAAAAAGTTAGGAAGTAAAGTGATTGGCTGGCCACAGAAAAGCATTTTAGTTAAGCTATAAGAGCCATATCACACAGCTAAAATGGTAAGAAATGAGGTGTGTTTTTGTTTCTGTGTGTGTGTGTGTGTGTGTGTGTGTGTATCTGCTCATATTCCTTTCGGCTAAGGCTCAAAGCAATCTGTAGTTGTGTGTCTTCATCCATCTCTATGGTAACAGGGGAAGGAAGGGCTAGCTAGATGAAGGTGGGCGAATGTTCCGAACATTTGTAACATCATTTTCATTATTGGAATCATCAAGAGGCAATGAGTAGAGGTGTGACGAGATCTCTCATGAGATTAAAATGTGTTTCTAGTCAAGGTAAAACATGTCTCGCGATATCAGTACACAGGTGCAGAGCAGCAGCCTTGAAATAATGAGCATAGAAAATCCCCCAGCCCGTTCTCCAAAGTTGACTCTGAGTTTACTTTGCAGAGTGAGCGGAAGAAAAAAACTGCCTGTAAAACCCAGCTTTAGAAGGAGAGTACTGCTGCTCTCCCTCTCTCTCCCAGTCTCTCCCTCTCTCTCCCTCCCTGTCTATCTCTCTCTCTCCATCTCTCTCTTTGGCCCGGGCCACATGCATCCGCGCGCGTGCAGTTCAAACGGCTGCAGTCTCGCGCAGACAACTCTCTTTCTCTGTTAAAATGAGTCGGGAAGCGGACAGCAAAACCTAACTTTACTTTTAATGATAATAAACAAAGAGAAATGTTCTCCTTTCGTCCTGTAATGGTCATAAATTGATACTAGAGACGAGTAGCCTACTTCCTTGTTTACTGCTGCAATTAATATGAGGAGAAAAGAGCATCTGTCTTCACAAAAATCATCTTTTGTGTGTTTGATGATCATTTATTTGTGCTTTAGAACATAATCAATGTTAAACAATAGTAAAATGAGCCTTATTTCTCTGACAAATTCAAGTACAAAAAATTTGGTCTCAACTAGTGCCAGAAAACGCTTGGTTATGTTGTAACCTTGGTTCTCTGAGTGAAGAGACTCTCTCTGCACCATACATATGGAATAAGTAACGGTGTAACTTTTAGTTATACAGGAGAGAAGCCAGTTACTTGAGTTTGTGGCAAAACCATTCAGTGCTCGGTTTTCATTTTGTGACTTTGGATTGAAGGACTATTTTTCCAGACTTATTTCTTCATTGAAGTTTTCTGTAAAGTAGTTTAAAAATCTTGTCTTGATCTTGTGAACCTAATCTCGTGTCTCGTCTCGTGAGCTGGGTGTCTCGTCCCACCCCTAGCAATGAGACATGTGGCTCGAATGCAGAGTGTGTGTGTGTGTGTGTGTGTTTAGAGGAAGGGTACTGTCACACTCGAGGAGCTTAAGGCGATTACACATTATCACAATTACGTGTGCATGTGTTGTTTTACCTTCTGACTCTCCTCCCTGCTCATGGCTAAAGCCAGCTGGAGCTGCAGCTCCTCCTCGCCGCTGGTCTGAGGCCGAGCCTGCTCCAGGTCCGAGGCGGCGCGAGGCGACGATGACGAGGCTGCAGAGGGAACAAGTGAGGGAGTTTGAGGGAGGGTGCAATTGACGCGGGGGATGCATGAGCAGACGCATAGAGACGTGGAGCACAGGAAGTGCTTGGCTGATTTGAATATTTTTAGGCTTATGCTGCAGTATTGATAATCTATGTGGTGGATTGTCCAAAGTGCTGGGCTACAGCACAACATGCATTTCATCAGGGATCAGCCTTAATACAATGAAGAAGTGCATATTTTTACTGCTTCATCTATTTATTAATTGCCAACTCACAAAATAAGCTGTTTAGTGCTCCAGGTAAGTTTAGACTTTAAAGCGGCTATAAGCTGGTAGTGATACACCTACAGAGAATTATCACCAGAATCTTCAGCTCCCCTCAGCTTTACAGAGCTTTATATCAAGTTTCAGCTTATAGACCTTTTTCACAGCAGACATTTTGACTTGTCATAGTAGGAAAAGCACAGCTGAAATTGATAACCTTAACAATGGCTCAGTTCCATCAAGTGTCCCAGGAAGCTATTTCAGTGAGTCAGCATGCACAATACCAGGGTCCTAAGTGGAATGCAGCCCATCATTAATGGTTTGGAATACACCTGTGCTTTTCCTACTATGACATGTCAACATGTCTGCCGTGAAAAAGGTCTATTGTTAAGCTGTCTGGAAACTTTACTGTTTTGATTCATTTTCACTAGTGCTGGCATACTCAGCGTTAACATTTACTTTATTAGCAATTAATGTTCTTTTTGGCCTAGCAAACTTTGTAGTTTTTTTCACATGCTGTTGCAACAACTAGTAACATTAGAAAAACTACAACACCACAACGGATCTAGCTAGACCGGAAACAAAACAACAGGCACGCCGCACACACTTGTTTGGGCTTGCGAACCGGCCAAAGAGTAGTAGGCTAACGTTACATTTTGAGTGGATGTTGAGCGCGAGACGCGGAAATGGATGCCAATAAGATTCTGAATGGAAAGTTTACTTTTAAAAAGTTGCCAAATGGTTCCACTGACAAGACCAAAGTGATCTGTGTGTTTTGTCGTTGTGAACTGAGCTATCATCGCAGCACGTCCAGTCTGAAATACCACTTGATGGCCAAGCACACAGCTGATGCGAATTCTCTGCCACTTTGTCAAAGCCAGGTGACAAAAGCACAAAGCAAGCTGATCCACTTTTCCATGTTGATAAGAGCATTAAAATGAGAAAAAATTATTGGACAAAAAGAAATCAAGGGACATTTAGAATAGATAAAAATATGCGATTAATTGCGATTAATTGCGAGTTAATGTGATTAATCGCGATTAAATATTTTAATTGTTTGACAGCACTAATTTTCACCTCTTTCATAGAGTTGTTTTCAGCCGCAGCAGGCTGCTGTTTTCAACGAAAAAGCCCTAAAAACGCTAGCCTTCATCAGGTGGACAAAAACACAACTCCAAATGAATGATAATGTTGCTTTGTACAGTAACTGTGTAAGTGTGTAAATAAGCAACTGTTTGCTAACAAGTTTGCTATTTCAACTTAAAAGGTGATGATCTGTCGATGTTGTGTTCACAGCTTGTTTCCGCTGCCCCCAAGTGGCCAAAAAAATCAGTTGTTGCCCGTTTTAATACTCACAGTTGAAGGAGGACGGAGAGCCTCTGGATCGGCTGAACTCCTCCCCGTACAGCACAGCCATGCTGGGCTGGCTTGTTCGCCTGCCTGGGTGGTAAGAAGGGGGTATACCTCCGTACACACTCACACCCCCACCCCCACTGCCACCCCCACCCCCTCCACTGCCTCCCCCAGCCATTCGCTCCTTGGTCTTTAGGGCTTGACTCCTCTCCTGGCGGAGCCGCTCCTCGTCCCGGAGGAGACACACCAGTTGGCGTGCCTTTTCTCTCACGTTGGCCCCCTGATCTCTGCCGTCACGGTCCATGTACTGGAAGTCGCGTAGCGTCTGGACACCACACGGACAAAAATACATTTTCATGATGTTTTAAAGATGAACAGCTTTTTGTAGTACAATTCAAGTTATGGTTAAGAAGATGCTGGAAAACTTCAATAATCTCATCCTCAGGAATGTGACGATTCCAGTTTAGTCAGAAATTGCAAAAAAACATTAAACACACAATCCACATAAACAATAAAGAAGCTCTGTTCCTGAGGCGTTCAGATTGCTGAGGTTCTCCTGTTGTTGCAGTCCAGTACCTGAATAGTGAATGCATTTTCACGGCACTGTTGGGCCACTCTCTCTGATCCTGTCTTCAGCAGGTAATCCAACAGAGTCAGGGCCTGGAATCAAATGCTGATTATCACACTGCTACTCCAAAATTAATCTATTCTACACACTGTAGAAAAAATACATAACTATTATTAAATGCATCTACTGTATAGGGATATGTGCAATGAGATGGATAGAGGAAATAATAGTATAACAAGACTAAGACACTACAGCCATGCTAGCAGCTCTGTGAGGGCTTACTTCAGCTAAATGCTAATGTCAGCATGCTAACATGCTTACAATGGAAATGCTAGGATGACAATGTTTAGCAGGTATAATGTTTACCATGTTCAATGTGTTGGTTTAGCATGTTAGCATTCTAACAATTGCTAATTAGCACTTAAAACAAAGTACAGCTGAGGTTGATAGGGACGTCATTCAGAACTGAGATAAGATAAGATAGACTTTATTGTCCTGAAGGGAATTTGTCTTGGACACATACACATACAGCATCTGCTGTTCAGGATATACAACATAACATAGTCAACCTTACATAGTCAACCTTGCATCTAAAAAGTGATTTGTTATATTCTGAAAACGCTGCTTTTTAAAAACCAACATGGATAAAACAAAGATCCTCATCTCTCGTCATGAATTTGACATGCAATAATTTACTGCCACTATATTTCAAAATGATGTTTGTTCATGAAACTAAATAGTCAACTTCTTGGTTGTTAGAAAAATTCTAATAATCCTAACAATGGTGGCCCAAGAGGAAAAGTCAGAGGATCACAAAAATTAGCAAGATACATCTTCTGAGCACCATGGATATCGGTACCAAATTGTGTGCCAACCCATAGAGTATAAGATATTTGACAGTGTGAAAACTTTAACATGCTGGTGGCGCTAGAGGAAAGGTCAGAGGATCAGCACATTGATTAGAATATATCCTCTAAAGACCTTGAACATCTGCTGTAGCCTAAATTTCAAGGCAATCCATCTAATAGTTGTCAAAACTTAGCACAAAAAATAAGGAAATTTGTGTTTGGTAGTTATTTCTCTGTGTTAATGCTTTTTGGCAATAAATCTTATACCGTTGGAAAGCCTGTTTAGTTCCCTTTCAAATGGTGCCTGATTTGTAAGGACCATGCATTTGTGGGATGAGCAGCAGCGCTTTGCTGTTGCTACTGACACTTGTCTTTTGAGCACCCAAGGGGTTGCTATATTGGTGACGTGAGTGTGGAGAAGATGCGGAGAACGCTATGGTGATTGCTGCACCGATAGAGTAACACCTTTTGGTGGAGGCAGTGTGATGGTGCGGGGCGGCATCTCCCTCACCAAACGAGTCAATGGCAGAATAAACTGTTTGGCACTGGCAGATAAGATTTGGCAAATTTTTCATGGGCGCAACCTACATACTCAGCGCTGCTGCTCATTCCACAAATGCATGTTCCTTACAAATGGGGGAACTAAACAGGCTTTCCAACGGTATACGATTTATTGCCAAAAAGCATTGTTACCACAGAGAAATAATCTACCAAACACAAATTTCCTTACTTTTTTTGTGTTAAGTTTATATTTCTCTCTGAACCACAAATGTAGGAAGAAAGTTAAAAACAAATATTAAAGAAGGAAAAGGTGGAGGGAGGAAAGTCATGGTGAGCAGTCAGAGGGAAGCTAAAGAAACAGTAAAGCTAAAGTAAGCCAGCAGAAAGGAAGAGAGACACAAACAGAGAGCTGAGCTGATTAAACTGAGCAGTCTGACAGAAATCTTTCATGAGTTCACCTTGTAGACGTGCCTCCAGTTCTTGCCGCTGTCATTGAGGCGTTTCCACACCATGCCCATGACCTCAGCAAACGCCACCACATTGAATGTCAAGTCAGCGATCTCTGACATGAGAGACGAAGATGGGCCCCAGGGGTCGTTCGAGGTGGCCTCGCGAACCTACCCGCCACCATCAGAGGAACAATGATGTACATTTCTTCTCATATTTGCACGCATATAATGTTCTTTCTCATCCAAAGCAACAACAATATAATAAGAAGATTACAAAGTGTCAAAGCATATTTATAACAAAGAAAAAAATAACAGGCAGTAGAGAGTTTTGTTCTGACATGACAAGAACAGTGTTAATTTAAAGGAGTTTACCCTTCCTCAAAGTCTGACACATGAAAGCTACTGCACAATGCCACTTGAGGAGAACGCAGCTCATTTATAATACCTTGATCTCCGCTTCTGAATAGTTGTGCACAATATTCTTCACCTGCCGACGCAGGGCTGAGGTTGTCATGGTGACGGGTGATGGAGGATGTGGAGGGATAGAAAGTGGGGGAGAAAAACCACTCAACAAGTGAAGAGAAGGGGTGAAAGGGGGAACGTGGACTGGAGGAGGAGAGGAGAGGTATATGGCATTGAAGGCTCCTCTTCTCTGTCAGGAGTTATAGGACGCCCCTGTAAGAAACAGACACAATAAATGCCTAAAAATAAAATCTAGTACGTTATGTCATTCTCACCCTTGTAGGGTTGATCTAATGAGCAAATCCCCACCCCGTTAATGAGACATTCTGAACCTACAGTTCAATGCTATGGGATGTAAAAAGTTAGTATAATGTTGCCATGGATTCATGGAGTAATGCTGTTGGCTACAGCTTAAGCCCTGTTTTTTTACTCTATATTGACACATTTACATTTTGGCAAACTGGCACCATTAAAAGTCTAACAATTTATCTATTGGCAGTTCTTGTTTGTAAAGACAACGATCACCAGATTATTTGATAATAAAGAAAACCTGGAGCCATTAGGGACATCTGTTTTTCTGTGACTCATAATGACACTGCTAATATGCTGATTTTTAGCAGGTATACTATGACAGTTTTGCAGGTATTGGTTATAAACCAAAGACCTGATGCTACCACAGCTGATAGATGCTACATTATTAAATTTCAAAGACATTGCCATCTGCAGGGCCGTCTCAATAGCATGGCGAAAAACATCACGTCAAGTTAAAGTCTGCACTTTATTTATTTCTTTGCTATTCATGTCAATGTGAAAACACTGAGCAAATAGAGCAATGACTGATGACTGAATGAGCGGCTCACAATTGGTGCCCGCTCAGGAAGTAGGTCATAAAAAAGCTCTGGCACTCAGGTGTCTGATGAAGCTTCTTGGCGGCTTAATTTATTTAGGCCAACACACACATGCAGCTGTCTGTGTGCGCACGCACGCACGCACACACACACACACACACACACACACACCTCAATTTTCTCTTCCAAATTCATATTTCAGAGAGGACACAAGGGAATCGATCATTAAGGGTTCCTGTGATACTTTTCCCTCTGCCTGCGACTAAGCCTTCACTGACAGAACACACTTTACTCACTAAACCAAAAGCTGAACCAGGGTGACCTCATCAGTCATCAGCTCACTAAACAAAGTTACATTTTGAATCACAAAGTAAAGCTGATGTGTTCCATTTCTTAGATTTTTTTCTTGCAGTGCTTCAGGGAAACAACTGCAGCTAACAAAATTACCAAGGAGATTTTTTTAAACGGACATACTATTAGTCACTTGTTTCTGTGTTGCTGATCATTTCCTACAGTATGTACGAATTACTGTATGAATTATAATTATTTTTTCAATTAGGCATACGAATAAAAACATACACTTAAATCAGCACTGGTCTGGTTATAATTTCTACCAGACAATGAAACATCTCTACATGGGTTGAGTACTGATGACATAGTACTAGTAGTAGACAGTTTTTTTTATACAAATCAATATTTCATACCAGATTCACTGTGTTTCGTGTTAAACGTGTGAAACGCTAATGTACAACACCTGTCCACAGGAGGCTTTTTGTCAGCCCAGTAAGCCCGTTCAGTAACTTGACCATGCATTTGGCTCACGACAACTTACAATAATTATTATATTAATTATTGACTTTTTAAAAGACCTATTATTTTGCATTATTTTTTAATTGATTTCATTAAGGCCACTGTCCACTGCTGCCCCACAACAGTTCGCAAAGACTGTCACAATGAAACAAGTCATAGGATGCCTCATCCTGCTGAAAAGCAAACATCAGCAGAAGCACAGAGGAACTGAGATGCACACAGCAGGGACACGGAGACAGAAATGTCTGAGGACGAGCCTGAGAGTGTTTGTACATGTGCAAGAGAGATAGAGATAGAGAGAAAGAGAGAAAGAGAGAGAGAGAGAGAATGAAGGGCATAAAGAAGAAAGTGAAGCTCAGCAACTTCAACCAGTATCACTTTTCTGCAAAATCATCTTTAGCTTTGTGTTCTGACACACACACACACACACACACACACACACACACACACACACACACACACACACACACACACACACACACACACACACACACACACACACACGTGCACAAAGGTAATCAAAGGCTAGTGTGGTCTACTGCATGAGGTGTTTGAAACTATTGCTCTTTTCATTCCTTTGTCTGACCCTCACACCACAACAGATTCAAATCATCTATCTCAGTAAAAGCAATCCCACACTATGTCTACTAGGGGTGCGGAAAAAATCTGAAAATTGTATGTATCGTGATTCTCTTGCAACTATTTTTAAAATTGATTCTTTTCCCTAGAATCAATATTTTCTATTTATTTATTTTTTACCAATGATTCACCTAAATATTTTGGAGTTGATACACTACCGCCGACGGCGACTACATCATATCCGTTTCCGTTATCCGTTTAAATGTCAGACTGACTGACTGACGTGATATGCATTCTTCTTAGAAGAAAATTAGTTTTTAGAAATGTCTCATGATATATTGTTTCTAGAAGTGTATTATTCAACTTTTGTTTTTGTTAAAGAAGGAAAAGAAAATCGCAATACTAAATACTTTGGAATCACAATACTTCTAGAATCACAATAAATGAAAATCGCAATACAAATCAAATTGACAATTCAATACTTTTTAGGCACCGACCGAATTGCCTCTAAAGTATCGAGTATCGAAAAATGCCTCGTCATTCAATACAAAATTTCAATACCTTAGGAGTAAATCTCATGAGTGTCAGTGAGCCTATAATTAGGCAGCATACTTTTACCAACATCTAATTATGTTTGTGATTGGCTGTCTAACGTTACATGTCGTAGAGGCACGCAGGAAAAACTAAGTTGTGCACAAAGATGGGGATCACGTAGGGCTGAAAATTAAAATAAAAGAGATTTATACTATATTGTGTAATGTTGTAATTCATTTTCATTTTATAAAATTGGTATTGGAAAAAAGGTTAGGAACCGGTATCGAGGTCACAGTATTGGTATCAGTATCAAATATTTTTGAGCGATACCCAGCCCCATATATTACAAAAGTTTACTTATAGAATTTAGTGTAGAAGAACTGGCAACAGAATGTCCACGCCACATGCCATCAGGATCCACACTACAAATTATAAATCATATTTACATATTTATAATTTTAATAAGAATATTTGAGATGCCAATAAGTTACTTAGGAAAGGTTAAGATATTATGATAAATTATCGGCGTTCAAAGATGAATGTGCACAGTTCCACAAACACCAACATGTGTTCTTTAACCAGAAGTACAGGAGTAAAATCCATCCTGAAATATGAAATATTGTACAGCTCCATTGTGTATTTCATAAAGTCTCATGCAACACAGAGACAGACAGTGGAGCTGCTCTGTGAGTAATGCAACGAATGAATGGTACAACCCATGGTGGTTGTACTGGAATATTTTCTGATTCACAGCTATGAGCTGCTCTATTCAAATGACTCATCTGGGTGTACTAACTTTAAAACATTCACTCTGAGCCACAGTCACTACGTCAAGATGGACCACCTCCAGGAAGAGTCACTTGATTAAATTATTAACTGAAGCGTGATGCTCAACTCCAGGGACAGTTGTCTCTAGGCCCAATTGAATAATGCAAATGATATGCTTTCGCTTCAAATACTACATATACTACTACAACAATACATACAAGTGATTAAGTTTTTTTAACTGATATGGTCTGTCTGATGCGCCAAAATGCTCAAACTCAGAGAACCTACGTCATCCCGTCGTCCACATTTATAGATGCGCATGCGTGCTGTGACAGCAGGTGAACTGTGTATTTCAGGTGGCGATGGAGAGGAGGATGGCGCTCATGCTGGGTCTGCATAATGCATTACCCAACCGCCCCACCGACACCCCCATACATTCACACACACACGCATACACACACACACACACTCTTGCGGTGGATTCCCTGTGCAGGCTGCCATGTGTAGCACAGATTCCTGTGCAAGGCCAATTGCCACTGGAGTTGTCTGTTACATGTAGGTCGGCAGCTCAATAGGCTACACTGTATATACTACATACTCACTTAAAATGAGAATTATTTGCACAAAAAAAAGCCAAAAGACCCCCCAACCCCGCCCCCATCCTCCAACGGTCATTTCTACATGTCGCTTACCTTGCCCATTACTCATCTCTCGCCTTGTCCACTGAGCATCCTCGCCTCTCCGCTATCTCCTCTCTCCAAGTCCCGATAATATGCTATGCCCACCGCTGGGATCGGCTAAGCAGCAGTGCAACCACAATGATCTCCCTCCGCTCCTAGAGAGGAGCCGAACAGTGAGTGTTCCCTTGAATGGGAATGTTGTCTAAACGCGTCTAAACCCAGGCCTAACCTGGATGATGCGAGTCGCTCGGGGCCGGCAGTCAGTGGTGAAATCCGCATAGGACAAGGATAAGCCAGAGCACACGGCTCACTCACTCCCTCTCTGCTCTCTCACTCAGGCAGCCCCACACACGCATACAGCACCGGCAGGCCACGCACGCACAGCATACACAATCACAGCGGCGAGAGAAAGAGAGGCAGGGACGGGGGCGCGCCGTTTGCAGAGTCAGCGGTACTGTTAACCTACTATCATCCGCTTATGTGAGTGTTAATAAGTGAATGAGACAGAATGAATATTACTCCACATCTGCTGTGCCAGAACGCCAAAAAGTTTATTCATTTTCACAACAAATTAAGGTAGAAAAACAGTTTCAGAATATGTGATATGTTTTATCACATTTGGTTGCATATGTTCAGTGGGCTCCTGTGCCTGCCTCTCACGTGTTAGTAGTGTGTTCCTCCTATTCATCTCCCTCATTAAGATCATCCATCAGGTCACACAGGTTGTCCACCAGGTCTTCCATCAGAGCATACACCTGACAGATAGATACACATAGACGAATGTATTCATAGGGTATAAGACTCTAAAAGGCTACTCAAGTGATTTGGTGTTGCACTTCCTTAAAGTTGGGGGGCTCATGAGAAATAGATTTTTGAACAAGAGAGGTAAACATGTAAGAAGCAGAGCCCGAGACAACCTGACTTTTTAAATTCTAGGAAGCTCCACAGGAGGGCACACAAGTTCCTACATTTCCCATAATGCAACCGGATTGCACCTTTCATTAGAAACCCCCCTCCTAAATGTCCACTTCTTTAAAAGCCACACCTGAGACCTGAGAGAACCTTGACGACCTAATCAGGGTTACTTTTTCAAAACTTAAGAAAAGTCCTCCAGAGCCATAGCCGATATTATACAAGTATTTTCACAGGTTGAGTAGAATTCCTCATGACTGAACTTGACAATTAAAATACTTGCCTTTTTGTGCAGGAGCCTCCTGTAAATGTCCATCACCTCTGCCTCTACATTTTGGTCACCAGGAGGTTGTTGACTGACGCTGTCTGGAGGGGTATCTGTCAGTGGAGCCGATTCCTTCCCTTGCTTTTCCATTGTGCGTTTCACCGTTTCCTCCTTTTTTTTCCCCTTCTTTTTGCTGTCCTGCACACAGGGCGGACACATAAAAGACAGACACAAGTTAGTGATGAATGATTTGATGTGAATGAATTTCCACAACGAGTTGGCTGGTAAGTGGTTGTGTGCATCTTGCATCCTGAAAAACCACCTCCCACATAGTCATGGTGTTTAACATTGGATGTGCACTGTTTAAGGTTAACGTTTAGCTGTGTGCGTGCGCCACAGATGGCTTGAACTGGTCCAGGTGCTATTAATTCACAGCCTGGGCACACAGTTGGAAAGCAGGTGCACATTTGCGCGCAATGTCCTGTTACCATGGTACCCTGTAAGTAATAGGCTGTACCTTACCTATGACTCAACCATCACACAGAGGAGAAATCACACAGAGACATTCAGACCAGACTGCATCTTTAGTCAACTTCTAATTTTAATATTACGTCTTTTTTTGTGCCTTTGATGGCTGATAATGGAGACACAAACCATTAGGAGAGAGATGTAACAGGTCCCAGGGCAGATTCACACCCAGAACATCGTTTAAGTGACGAGTCTGAGCAACAATGACGCAGCATCTCGTTTATATTTGAAAAACATGTCAGCGTCCTCATTAAGGCTCTCAATCCCAGTGCTGACGAAGAAAAGTTTCTGAAATCCAGATTTGTGAATAGGACGATGCAAAGTGGTGGGGCCTAATGAGGATGGGGGCAGGAGAACAAAAAATTACATTAAAATGGATGGGAACTAAGTGAACTGTTTAGCTCGTTATCTCACCCGACCAGTCACAATGTAAAAACATGATGGCCATGACCATATTCTATTGCTA
The DNA here is from genome assembly GCF_010015445.1 of Perca fluviatilis. Classification (NCBI taxonomy): domain Eukaryota; kingdom Metazoa; phylum Chordata; class Actinopteri; order Perciformes; family Percidae; genus Perca; species Perca fluviatilis. The sequence continues at coordinate 17,837,536 of NC_053112.1, forward strand.
AGCTACTATAACAACATCTCTGGTGGACAAAAGAGAATGATGGAGAGCATTAGCTTCCTGTACACACACATAAAGGAACAAAAACATGTGCCCACAAACGTGCAGACATACAGAGGCTTAAATTAGTCAAGAACACAAACATGTATTATTACACAAATGGTTATACAGTTGTATTTGGTGGCACAGGTGCTCCTCCTATAAAGTAAACCAACCCTTTAGTGTTATGGAGAACAGAACCCAGCATGCACACAACATGACATATAATACAGTGTATTAGAAAACTAGCCAACAGAACATAATGTTGCAGGTATATGCATTACTGAGAACCAGGCAGTAGGTGGCCGGGTTGTGTGGAGGCAGTCAGTAGAAACAAGAAAATGAATGAAAGAATGATGAACTGACAGCTTGTTTGAAGTGCAGAAGGTGACTCGTGATTGGATCAGCTGAAAGTCTGCTGAAGTGATGTGTCTTGATACTTTATTCACGCTAATAATTAAAACACGTTTGAATCTGCTGCCACTCAGTGGCAAAACAGCCCATCAGCTCCACAAACACATTTACTTTTTGTTTCCCTCACCTCCAATGATTTTTCAGTAGTTGCTGACTTGGACTCCCCTTTGTTGTCATCTTTAATTTTGGACCTTGCCCCACTTCTCTCCTCTTTAGCAGCTGCTCCTCCCTTTTTCTCACTCTTCTCATTTTTGTTATCAGCTATATCTGCAATGTGATAACAGAATAGTAGGCAGCGTGAATCGTCACCAATCTATGTCCAAATGAAAGTCTGTGAGTCTCACCAGCTTCCAAGATGGGGGATTCCTCCTTTTTATCGATCCTTGTGTCTCTCTCTGGAAGGCCCAGCAGGTTTCTGAGCCACATGGCCTCACCAGCCATAGTGTCCAGCAGTTTCATCCACAGCTGCTGCCTGCAGGGGGCACCACACACCACTGTAACCTGTAGGCTTACTACACCGAGTGTGCAGGTGTGGCTCATGGGTGTTTGTATGACAGAGCCAGGGTGCTTTGATAGAGATGCTATGTGAATCATGTGTGTTCATGCCTCACCCTATAGCTTCTACTGTTAGCTGGTTGTGTTTCAGTTGAGAAGGCTCAGAAAGCTGCAGAAACAGGGAGTTGAGCTGGGCCAGGCTCTTTTCCTGATCTGCTTCTAGCTCAGGCAGAGACAGCACAACCTGAAGTTGAGAACAGGTGAATGGACCAATATGTTATGTTTTTGATGCATCATCATGGTATAACATTTTACAGAAGGGTGCACAGTGCATTCAAAGAGACCCTTGGAACTATAACCTTAGACCAACCTGCTATATATACTGCTACATGTACTTTCTTTGTACCAACCAAGTGTTCTCATGCTCTATAACAGCACAGAATGGCTCTACCTGTCGGAGTGTATCGACAGAGAAGTCCCAGGTGCGTCCTGGATGCACTTCTTGCCACAGTCTCTTTAGGTCCTCCACTGGCTCATGAAGGTACTGCAACTAAAACAATGTATGGAGCAGTAATTTACATGAGTAAACATGCAACCACAAGACTCCTATTAAGAAAAATGAATGAAAATGAATTGAAACTTTGGAATTAAAATAGCCCCACATCGTCACATACCCTTCACCATACCTAGAGATTGGCATGGTTTTATTTCAGTTAGCCTAATAGCTGGTTTGATTTGCATTGAGAGATGATTTTTATTTTTTTATTCCTCTTTTTAGTCAACTTTAGCATGGGTTCATAAACTTATGAGTGCCACTGTATATATATTAGAAATATCTCATGATACCTGTATATTGTCTCTAGAAGTGTATTATTTTACTTTTGTTTTTGTTAAAGAAGGAAAAGAAAATCACAATTCTCAATACTATCGAATTGCGATACTCCTAGAATCGCAATACATGAAAATTGCAATACAAATCGAATCTGCACCCATGTATCATGAAAGAATCGAATCGGGACAAAAGCATATCGTCCCAGCCCTAATTATTAGTTAATGAGCTACCATGAAATGTGATGGCAATACTATAATTGTGGACTAACACAAAATCCAGGTTAGGAAAGGGCAGCCATAATGGGCTGATCACACTCTTGCCTACAGCCAGTGAAATGTAAAAAACAACGCAATGAATAGGCCCATTAACGGGTCATCTCACAGTGCATGAGGTGGTGTGACTAAGGCTCAGACTAAAAAAAAAAAACACTCTGAAAAATAAAAATGATACACAGACTCAGGCCACCCTTATGTATGATGACCAATGTGTCTCAAACTATATATGAAAGAAAAATAACAAGTCACCATTCTCTGTAGGCAACACTGAATCCTAAGGAGGTTTAAGGTTTGTACAAAAAGATCAACTTCACTGGTGACTAAGAAACGTGTGAGATGTGTTAAGTAACATTCTTCCACTTGTAGGACTTACATTGGGGTTTTTCCTGAAAAACTCTTGCTCTTCAGTGACGTAAAGTTCTGCAGGAGAGCTGGGTCTCTCTGGGGTGCGGACCCCCAGCACCACCTCGTGCACAATCGACAGACACATTTTTACCTTCACTATCTTTTCCAGCTTTGTCTGCTCGTGCACAGACAACAGAAACACAGACAAAAAAAAACAACATATTGGTTTCTGTTCGTGAAAACCTTAGTGCCATCAGGTTTTTGTGTCTCACATTTTACGACACACAGTTTAATTGTACATCACCTCTATGAAAAGCCTCTGGTCTGCGGTTTTGTCCTGGTACAGAGCCACTCCCCTTAATGTGACCTGCATGGAGGCTCCTTGCAGCAGCACAGGGTGGGTGTTGAGCTGCCATCGTTCAGTACTGATGCCTGGCTCCTCTGACTTAAATATGAACTCCACCCGCTGGGTGTCACCTGGACGGATCACACCTAGACGGGAGGGGAAGCAAAATTGAAAGCAGTAAGGCGCACTGAGTACTGATTGAAAGACACAGTATGATAAGGTCGACACAGGGACAAACAGCGTATGACGTGGCAGCAGGTGTCTGATTATGTTTGTGTGTACCAGAGGAGGAGTTGAAGTAGAAGTGCAGCTTCTTTGTTCGTGACCGCAGGTTAGGAAAGCTGTGCGGCACGGGAAGCTGCTGCCAGCTGTAGAAGATGGCTGTGCTGCCTTCATTGTGCAGCTCCAGGTGGGAAGAGGCTCTTTCTCCAGTCGGAGCTTCAAAGATTACCGTGGCACTGATTCCTACTTCTCCCTTATCAATGAGTGTTGGAGAGTGAGAAAGTGTTTTCTAAATAATTTCAAATAATAGCCAGGACGTGCAAATGAAGGCTTGCCGCTAATACTGTAAAAGCAGGTAGAAAAGATTGAGATTTAAATGACCTGTAGCCTACTACAACTGCTCACATGGTAAAAGGTAGAATAATGTCTCTACAGCACTAATTCAATGAATACAACAGCAGAGTCATGTTATATTCAGCACTCTGCTGCTCTCAGTTTCAATTTTGTTTATACAAATAATGTTTTCAATAATTAATTCCAGTCGTTTCTTTATTGGCGTACTCCTGATCAATGTTAAGCTACGGTCAACAAACCGACCGATGTCTTTTCACATTAAAAGCCTACCTAAAATGGGACGGCTGCAGGTTTCATTCATGGTAGCTTAATGTTGTTCGGGGGGGAAAGTACTGATGTTGTGGAAATTGATTACATAATTAATTTATCAAGATGACAGGTAAACAAGGAGGTTGCATTAACTCGGGATGAAAAAAATAAAAGCATGTCTCTACTATAGGCCTGGTTTTCTCTGAGGTAGGTAATACCATTTGAGAATTTACCTAAGTCCTAGTTCGATGCCAACCAACCTACTGTGTAAAGGCCATTCTGTACCTGGTTAGTGGTGGAGTTTCCAGTCCAGCTAGCAAGCTGACCACAGAACCTCAAGGCAGGAATGAGCAGAGCATCTGACCGAACATCATCATACTGTGCCAGAGGATCACTGTGGAAGATAGTGACACAGCAGTAGTACCACTTAGTCCATGAGTTGGACAATTAGTGAATGAGTCGGTCTGGCCGTTAGATTCCATGATGCATTCAATTGTTTCTGTTTAACTTTAATTTTTAAAGCGTTGCATCAGAAAGCTGTCCTCAAACGGGATAAACAGAAACTATTTTTATGACACGTAGTAGTACATACTGGGACATTTAACCTCAACACTACAATACAACTGAATCCCACATTAATGGAAAATAGACCCATATAATAGTCTTTATATACAGTATATAAATATCGAGGTTGCTTATAAGAACAAATATTTTGTGCTTTGTTTTTATTATTTCCATTATAGTTTGAATGACATATTTAGCAGTGCGCAAATACATCAACGTGGTCTCATGGCATTTCCCATCACCACTGAATGAATGGCTTGTGAATACACAATTGTGTTTTAAAGTGAAATAGGGCAGCATCGTTGGCCTGATATTGACATATTCAGCCTAGAAAAAGTTGGACTTTGGTTTGGAAGGATTGCAAATATCTAATAAATTAGCACAACTTACAGGTTCTCCTTCTTTATCTCCTCTGTCTCCTCTTCTTCCTTCTCCAGTAAGGGACTACGACACACTGTGACAAAAGTAAATGGCTTGCCAGAGCCAATAACCTCCAGTGCATTGATATCCTGTAAGTAATCAAAGTGACACATAGTGGTGGTTATGAAGGAAGTGGTCAGCTCTGTATGTCCATTCAATAGTCTGATTCCTACTTTTGAAAAGTAAAAGTCTTTTTCAGGATACGTATGACTTGATTGTTGAAATATCAAGTTTTTTCTCGACATTTCGACTTTATTCTCGAAATGCAAAATCCTCCTTGATGTGGCCCTAATGCTCCGTCGTACGTATGTCCTGTCCACTCGCACAATAGATAGACCTTCAATATTACATATTGATATTTGCTTTATACTATATTGTTTTTGCTTTACCTCCCTTCATTACACATCTGAATGTTGACATGAACTTAGCTCTACCACTACATTGCGTGATAGTCAGAGTAAAACAAACAAATACAAATGCAATCTATTGTCCCCCCCCCCCCGTAGTTCAAACCTTTACACATTTTAAGTAACACTGGAGACTTGAGCCTTCCTCTCTCTTCTTTTCTCACTTAATAACCGCTCCCTGTCCCCACCATCTCTCTCTCTACTGTTACACAGATCTCACAAAGGCATGGACAAGTCAGCTGCTGGCAGGACGGTTTGTTACTGTCTGTGTGTTGGTCAGGAGGTACTTCAGACCCCAAATCACCTCAGCATCACATTAGCCACCAGCACGAGAGAACCCGCTGCTACCATTTTCTTTTATGTCACAGACGCGTGTGTGTGTGTGTGTGTGTGTGTGTGTGTGTGTGTGTGTGTGTGTGTGTGTGTGTGTGTGTGAGAAAGAGGATACTAAATGCAACCAGATAACAAAATATAATTTGACTAAACCTTCCCAAAATCAGCACCTGTTACTTAGGGAGTTAATAGGTTTTAATGAAAACTGGGTGTGCAAAGTGTTTATCCCAGAACCTCCTGCCCCTGCTGATAATCATTGTAATGCAGAGAGAGAGCAGAAAGGCAAGTTTAGTCAATTTCCTTGGGCTCTGTTACCTCACAGATCTCAACACTGCTACTCTATGACTGGACACGCTCCAGATTTCACAACTGTAATTTATGTGAACATGAATGTTTATGGAAGGGCTCAGTGCCTCATTGATCTCATTACACATGTGTGTACTGAATGTACATTTTAATAAAATAAATCACATATTGGCAGTATTTGTACATAAAACCCAGAACAGTGTGCCCATGGCTGGATGATCACAGGCTGTTTGTAAAGATACAGAGTGATCAGGAGCAGCGAGCAGCTCTAGCAGCCAGAGACAGAATGTCCTGTGGACATGAGCAGCTTCAGTGGGCTGCGTGGTTGGACAAGTGGTTGATGCGCAATCTAGATCTGTGGTGTGTACATGAAATTAGGTTCTTGTGTATTGTTAGAGAACAAAATGAAAGTGTAATGTGAATAATTTGGATTGTGTTATGTTGCCTGATGAAAGACAATTGAAAAACAAAATTGAAAAGTGTCTCTGGTGGACTTACCTTAAACATACATTATCTGTCGCAATTCTGTACAGCAATTTCTTGTTACTTATCATCCAACATATACTCTGATACTGATGTATCTGCGATTGGCTGGGCCCATGTATTGGTCTAGCTGTAGTTAAAAACATTTGATCTTTTCAACCTGTCATATTTTCCTCATAAGGAAATGTTATGTGGAAAAAAACAGCAAATCAGACTGCGGGCCTGGGACAGCAATGGCACAATAATAAATATTTTTTTTCCCCCCTACACCCCCCCCCCCCCCCCCCCGGGTGGTCACCAAGTACATGCTGTGGACGCGAGAGTCTCAGTAAAAGTTATTCCTAGAGGAAGAAAAAGTTCCCACAGAAAGAATACAGTTACACTCGGTATATTGTAGTCCCCCTAAATAGATGGAAAAGTGGATAGTTTAAATGTCAAAGAGCTTTTTTTTTTTATTTGGGAGACCACTGGGTTTCAGGTGAACTAAAAAAAAAAGAAAACACAATGAGAAGGACAAGGTTTCGAGAACAAGGCGGAGAGGTAAAATTGGAACACAGCGTGTACCTGATTCCTGGAGTATGCTGCCTGGTTGTCCTACATGTGTGACAGGCTCCCGTCTGCCCTGCTCTGTCTGAGTCAGAGTGGCTGTGATGCCACTCATTTCATCTCCATAACGCTGGGGGACACTCCAAAACTCACTTCCCACACGGTAACCCTAAGACATAGAAGTAAAGAAACACATGAATGACGAAGCTACAGAGAACATTTTTACTGTAGAAATATAACAAATATAAGACATGATTCTGACAGCCAACTAAAAACACAGTAGAACAGAGAAAGCAAATATGTGTCATACATATCCAGAGTGGATGAGTGGCATCACTTGGTTTAGAAGCTCCCTCTGCTCCTGAGTTTCTCTGAAACGGTTAGCTTGGTTCATCAGCAGGTTTCCGACTGGCCGGTAGAGCAACTCTTTAAAGAGTTGAAAAGAGCAGCAGATGAATAGAGAAATAGACAGAGACAGAGATAAGAAATGAATGCATACTTATGATATCAAATAGTTGTTTTTAAATGAGCAAATATCTTGCTCCTTAATTTGCTTACAATGAGAAACCTCATTTGAGATTATGCATAAAGTATGTTCTCTTCCATTATAAAATGCCTGTCGTACTGGTCTTTAGTTAATGTTAATAAAAATGCAGGTAAGTGAGTTTATTGTGGCTCCCCTCACGTCCCTGTAGTTGTATACAAGTTAAGGCTGTAAATAATGATGATGCAAAATTGATGTCTTTTTGGTCCAGACTGCTGTACTCTCTGATCAGCTCACCAGATAAGAAGTCCTGCTGCTGTCTGCGCTGCGTCATATGTGTATGCCAATGCTGCAGGGCATTACTCTGGATGTTTTTGTTGCCATGCCCATTCTCCACAGGCTCAGAGTGATGCCTCTCTGGGGCCTCAGATGGAGCATATCTCTGGGATTTTGGTATTCGCTTCACCAACTGGATGGTGGAGGGAGGATAGAAAGAAGACATGACTTACAGTGACAGTCAACATATTTCTATTGCATTTAATAGTAGTTTAAAAGAATGCAAGCTGCTTTTGGTTGGCAGGTTTTAAATACTGTATGTAAAGAAAGATTTTTGTTTCTTGTGTTCGCATTATATTTGTTCTGAATTTACCTCTGTCTCCCCTTTGGCCTCCAGATAACTTCTGAAATCCTCTAAACTACCCAAGATGCTGTGTGGTAGAACCCTTCCCTGTTCATCAAACCGAAGCCCTTCCGGTCCTGAAACGAAAAATAAATGGACAGAAAAACATAATTTTAGCCTTATGAATGCATATTATGATTCTGATAACATTTCTTATGAACTACCGGCTACTGCACGGTATGTTATTGTCCATGAGGGCAAAGGAATACAACTAACCTGTGTAGTCCAGATTTTGAGAACCAGGGTCCAGATTCACTAGATGAGCCACCGGCCCTCGCACAGCATTTCTAACTTCATCAGCTGACTGTGTCTTACGCACATAAGCCATGAGCACTGGTTGTTGACGGCTCTTGGGTGGCTTTGGTGTATGAAGCTGCAGTCATGATCACATTCTCAGTTACATATAAGTGCTTTAAAATAAAAGTACATTGGTGTCACACACACATGATTTGTATTTTAATGTCCAACTAATGCTAAAACTTTATATGGGGTGGGGGGCAGGTTTACTTTATTGAGGTCCCGTGGGTGAATGGCCAGAGCCTGGATATCACTGCCTGAAAGAGTAGAGCTCCTGGACTGGTCATCACCCAAGATGTCCAACTCTTCTGATGTTCTTAGCTTCTTGTTCTCTGGAGGAAAGGAGAGTAAAGAAATAGACTGTAAAATGGCAACAGTTTGTGTGTGTTTGAGTAATGCCATGTTAGCTGAAAGTGGGTGCTACAATACTTAAAAGTCCCTCTGTAATATCAACACACACACACACACACACACACACACACACACACACACACACACACACACACACACACACACACATAAAGAGATTACTCTGGAACAATGACATGATTATGTAATTCTGTTAATTTCTCTTTATCCAGCTATGCCTGATTATAGTTTCCATGGCCACAACAACAATGATTAATCCTTCGTTTTTGCAAGTGTTTCACTTTGCTTCCTCCATGTTGTCCGTCACAGACTCAGTACAGGTTTTCGAATGAAAGCGTTGCTTTGCTAAAGATGCCCTTGGCCCTTAAGTAAAGCAATTTTTCCAGTGCTTTTATTTGTTTTTTGCAAATAATCTATCTAAAGTATGGACGTACAAAAGCCAATGAAACTGACCCATGTATTTTTCCTCTTATTTAAGGCATCAGATCTGCAGACTGCAATGTAACTCAATAAAAACAGTGGGGAAATTCCAACGTTACCTTTTCCCAAATACTCCACAAATGCTGCATGTGATACCATTATGATTTAACTAGTTACTTTGCAGATTAAGATTAAAACGAAATATAATCAGAAATGCGTTTTGATTAGGTCAGATACAACTATGACTATACTATACTACAACGAGCTACCCAGGAGCATATGAATAAGTTACAAGTAGCCTGCAGCCTATTTTATAGTCTATGGTTGCAGCATTAAAGTGACGTTAATGCATCAATGATCATAATTCCATAATTTGCCAAACATGGGCCGTTATAAAACAAACAAGAGTCTGAGTTGGAAACTTTACGTGGGCTATATTTTGACGCTAGTTGTACTTTCACTTGAGTAACGTTACATTTATGAAGGGAGGACTGTTTACCTTTAACGTTAACACTGAAGTAAAAGGTCTGAGTCCTACTTCTTCCAACACTGCATAAGAACAGGTCGGGTTTCGTACACGCAGGGGTAGCTAGCTAGCGTATTCTGTTCATTGTAATCAGTGAAGCTCTTAAAACAGGTGAAGAGGTCACAGGTAACGCTAGCTAACGTTAGCCTACAAAAGAATGGGAGCAAAGAGACGGACAGAGGCGAAGGAGAGACAGAAAGCTGTTGGCTGACCTGAGTGACTTAGAGGTCTTAACTCCATCTTCGGTGTCTCGCTGCGGTTCATTTGGTCTAGCTAGCTAACTACAGTAAAAGCAATTGTCACGGACAACTAATGGTGGCTAGCAGTGCTAATCAAGCTAGCGCTGTACTTCGGCGTCAAGTGGTAACCATGGCAACGAAAGACTCAACACCACGGACAGTGAGAAATGGAACAACAGCAAAAAGACAAAATGAGGCATGAGCGTATAACGTTGCTGAAAAGTAAAAATAAAGGTTAACAAGAGCAAGAGACAGTTAAAAAGAAATTTGGACTTGGCCCAAGTCCAAAATGTCTTGCTATATTTAGGGTCATCGATAACATGACAGAAAGAAAACACAGGCTATGTCCTTCCTTTCTTTCATTCTTTCTTTTAGGCTCTATATCAAAGCAAAAGTGTGCGAGTATTGGGAATAAAAACATGCATATGTAGGCCTAATAGTTTACTAAATGTAGGCTTATATGGCTATAAGTAATAATGAAAATAATGTATTGCAGATACGGATCTTATTGGATGCACACTTCAATTGTTATCAGTTTCAACCATGTCGAGGGATAATGCACAAGTTGAAAGGGCCTGGTGGGATTACATTTCACCATCTTGTACGATTTCATATGTGACAAACAGGCTAATTGACTGATTGATTGATTTATTGATTGCTTGATCGATCGATTGAAATCATGTCAAAATATGACCTATGCTCAGCTGCATAGCCCCCATTATGTTTTCCTCAACACACGGTGTTCTCCTGAAGAACAACCCTTTCTGTCAGTCAGCATGACGTGGATGAATCAGGGGGTTGAGGCTTATATAAAGAAAACTGACATCAGACTACACAGACTAGCGTGAGCAGGCATAAACGTCACATCACAGATTTTGCCCTTTGTGGCGCGTTACCACGGGCCATCCCCAAATAAACGATGGAAAGAGGCAGCATCTCCACCGGCTCACAGACCACATCCATCCCTGTTGCGCACCAGCTCAGCTCCAACATGGATGTTCCCCAGTTTCATGGTGATATGGACGGACAGTGCGCCGGGTCCTCCAAAGTCCTACTGGCTTACAAAAACGCGTCGCAGCACCTTAGTTCATCGGGAATTAAAGCGGGCTTGGGGATACTTAAAGTGGCCTCGTCTCAGTGGAAACAGGAAAAAAAGACGTTCTCAGGGGCAGCCGTAAGGCAACTATCCACTCCCAACAGCAGCCATCTCTGCAAGGGATCCCCACTGGATCAGCTGGCATCTCTGTTTCTCCACGGTCAAACCCGGCAGCGCCAGATTGGCCAGGAGCAAGCACCGACCAAACCGCAGAACTGTAAACGCATCGTGGTTCTTGGTGCGCCACGGGTCGGCAAGACCTCCATCCTAAGAAGATACCTCCGGGACGGATTTGTGGAGGAGTACAATCCCACCTCCGAGGATTTCCTCAGGAAACTGTTTCGTATCCGCGGAGAGACCTACCAAATTGACGTCCTGGACGCGTCCAGGGAACGGGATTTCCCAGCCAAGCGCAGGCTCTCTATCCTCACTGGTGCGTGTTGGATCAGTTATAATCTCGGTCCTGCAAATACTAAGAATTGTTTGTCAGTTTCTGTATTTGTTCATGACAGAAAAATAATTGTAAGTTAGGTAGGCCTACATGCGTAAATGCTTAACTATATCTCTTAATGCTGTGCAACTATTAAAGGAAAATAATTGATTTTCTTTTTTTTTGCAGGAGACATTTTTCTTCTAGTATTCAGTCTAGATGACCGGAGCTCTTTCGAAGAGGTGTGCGCCCTGCGAAAGGAGATTCTGGCCGCTAAATCCAAGCTTACCAAATCCTCTGTGCCAGGGCAGTGCGCACAGCTGCAAGTTCCCCTAGTGGTCTGCGCCAACAAGGTTGATCTCCTGGAGACTGAGAGAGAAATATCTAATGCAGAGGTGCTCCAAGCCTTCAGTGATGACTGTGCCTATTTTGAAACGTCTGCAAAGGAAAGCACGAATCTAGAGAAAGTCTTCGAGACTTTGGCAAAGCGAGGCGGGCTTCCGACTGAAACTAGCCCGTCTCAGCACCGCAAAGTCTCCCTCTGTTCGTACCAGGCAATGCGGGTAAGCCGTGTGCCGGAGAGGGGCAGACAGACCCAGGGGCGCGATGATGCCTGCGGCGCCCTGTACCCACTAGCCCGTAGGCCGAGTTTTAATACAGATCTTCGACAAGTCATTGGGCCAAGTACGGCAAGAAAGCCCGGCAAAGCACTGGACAAATGTCCGATTCAGTAAGGACAATAAGATAACTATGAGAGGAAGTGTTACAGAGCGAATAAAACAACGAATTAAGCACTGCGATTCTATAATGCATTGTTGTTGTTGTTTAGTAACACGCACTTGAGATGATGTTTTCAAAATAAATTATTTTTAATTGCTTAGCTCCTTCGATGACTCGCTGCGGTTCATTTGGTCTAACTTCAGTAAAAGCAATTATCACGTGTGTGAAATGCAATACGTTTTATTTATATATTTACTTCTTAAATTGCTTATCTATCTATCTATCTATCTATCTATCTATCTATCTATCAATCTATCTATCTATCTATCTATCTATCTATCTATCTATCTATCTATCTATCTATCTATCTATCTATCTATCTATATATCTATCTATCTATATATCTATCTATCTGCATGTATACGTGCTACCCATGGAGGAGAGGGTAGGAGGATGTTGAGTCAGGAACTTGATTATTAATGTATGACTATTGCATAATATTCAGAAACCTATTAGATAGCAACTCTTTCTCTCGCCCACTCTTCCTTTTATCTTCCTGTGTGCATTTGTGTTTGTGTGTGTGTGTGCGTGCGTGCGTGCGTGTGTGTGTGTTATCGTGGAGTCATGATTGCCAAAGGTCCACAACCCCGAATCCCACACATCTTGAACAATCAGATTAAAGCCGAGGTTTCCAGTTGGCGTAGGCTATACTTTTCCATCCTACTCTACACACTATAAATGACCACTCAGTTATTCACTGGGCCCTTAATGGCTGCCTCTTAACTGCCAGCTTACTTTTAATTTTAGAAAGCTTAAGAGGCCTCTGTAAAAGGCATTTAACAAGATTATTATTGGATGTGAGACAGGGTTTTGGTCTGCTTACATATCATCTCCCAAAGTGAAGCATTGTCGCACCAACACATGACAACTAGGATGCAACTCCAACTCCATGAGATATTGTGTAAGAAATAAAAGCTACAAAGTTGCATTGTAATGACTGTTGCCGCAATACAGTTTAATCAGGTTCATCAAGATGATAACACACTGATGAATGATAGCTGGAAATAAAAAAATTTGGAGCAGATGATGAGTGAGCAGAAACCAATACTACTGCTCATCCATTGAACGATCAGGTTTAACGCGTAAAGAAGAGATTTAAAACTTATTTTTAGGTGATGGAGTGGGTGTGTGTTGTTATTAATTTATTTATCACTGCGCTGTGTTATGTGCTTGTTACAAATGCTGCTCATAAGAATCGTGAGGTCTGTTGTAAATGTATAAACCCTGAGTCGGCTATTGTCTGCTGCACAAATGATTCTGAACATGAACTTGAAAGCAGTGGCCATGGAAACACATCTCCTGTACCTCCGGCGCTTGGAGCGAACAACCTTCACTTAGTGCAGCACACAGCAAAAACATCCAGCTTGTTCACAACTACAAAGGCATACATGTGTGTAAGGTGTATTTGTCATTAACACCAAGCTATAATCACACCATGTCACCGAGATACAATATGTATTTTACTCAAAAAAAGAAAATCAGTGAGAGCAGTTTCTTTACCCATAGCGCTCTAATTGGGTGCCATTGATGCGTGGTCTGTATAGATAGTGGTGATGTCTGAAAGCCACAGAATAATATTGGCTCTTCCAAGGTGAGGCAAAGGCTCAGAGAGATTTGGGGACCACACACAAAATTATTTTTTTTAGTTAAAAGAATTGTTCCTGATAACGCATGTAGGGAAGAATCAGGCTGTTATTCACTAAAATGTCATATGTAGTAGACTGGTGAAATGTATAATCACCTTAAGACCTGTGACAATTTCCTCCCCTCTATGCCATTCAATGGATGAGCAGTAGTATTGGTTGCAACTCACTCATCATCTGCTCCAAAAAACATGTATTTCCAGGCCCTGGCCCCATACAGTTACTGCTATGCCTATCAAGCGCTCTGGCTAAGCAGCATATAACAATGATTTACAACTTGTAGTTCTTGATTTAAGACCAAGATAGAAAAAAATAGGTTTCTTGGTTCTGTACGTTTTACAGGTTTAATCTATTCTATTTATTCTATCTATTATAGTTAATTTACTAAAAGGTATTTAAAATGTTAATACACCTAACTATTTACATATTTGTTTTTAAACAGGCAATACTTGTTTCATTATTTACATCAGCAGTAAGAATCTACCTCTGTGGATTTCCTCACACCTGAGTCTAAGGCCCTGTTTACACGATGACGCTCTCGGGTGAAAACGAAAAAATATTTTATCGGATGTGCCTTTCGTTTATACAGCGACGGCGTTTTTGGGGCTTAAAAACGCAAAAAAGTGCACCCTCCAGAGTGGAAATCTTAAAAACGCTCCACCGTCGCGTTACCGTCTAAAGGGTAAAAACGCAAAAGTTTGAAGACAGAGGTGTGGAGAGAGACGAGAAAAATGCGTCTGTTGTTACGGAGTAGGCTACAGAAATTATAGGCTCCTGTTAGAATTTCAATGTAATGGCTCAATATTTAAATGATTTCAACAATGTGGATAAGGTTGTTATAGTTCGATGACGATATGCAGGCTATTCATTTGAGCCAGAGCAGGCGACAACGTTACGGATGAAGAGAGAGAGAGAGCGAGCGAGCGAGTGGCAGCGGTCAGAGGTCAGCGGGCAGAGGAGGGTCTGCTTCAGCCTCCTCAGGCCGCTGCCTCTCGCTCTCAAGCAGCGGCTGAAGGGCCGCGAGGCTCAGGGTATTGGTAGTGCTCCCGTGGGTGCTGTGTTGTGGCTTATCACGGTCAATTGTGCCGGTCATTATCAGACAAACATGCAACTCCACCTCCTCGTCTTTCCAGACGAGCTTTTGTTGTTCGCTTCAGCATGTTTTGGTTTCGTGCTACTAAGGAGAGAAGTAGAATGAATGTTCTACGCAGGTGGGTGCCTTGGTGGTGTTGCGTGGCAGTGCCACCTAGTCACCTGGAGTGCATACTACATCGAATTTCACACACTACCTGCGTTATGCACGCAGATTTCCCCTCCATAACGCTCGTCTAAACGCAGAATAAAAAGTGATAACGCAACGCCACTTTTGCGTTTTCTCTTCAGATCGTTTCAGTGTAAACATAGCCTAAGTTCTGCAAGCATCTGATTGGTTAGTTCAGCTACATGTGATTAAATAAAAACGAGGAAGTGTGGTTGTTGTGGAGCTGATGAAGTGTTAAGAAGAGCAGTAAAGTGCTGCTTAAAGGTCCGATGACATGGTGCTCTTTGGATGCTTTTATATAGACCTTAGTGGTCCCCTAATACTGTATCTGAAGTCTCTTTCCCGAAATTCAGCTTTGGTGCAGAATTACAGCCACTAGAGCCAGTCCCACAATGAGCTTTCCTTAGTATGTGCCATTTCTGTGTCTGAAGCTATTGAGGAGGAGAGAGGGGGGGCAAGGTGGAGGGTGGGGGTGTGGCCTTGACCAACTGCCACTTTTCTCATTTGAAAGCCATGATGTCTCTCTCTCATGGGTTGGCCAAATTCTCTGGGCGGGCAAAGCAGAGAAAGGGGAGGTAACCTTGCTTGTTATGACCTCATAACAAGCAGATTACAAAACGGCTCATCTGAGCTTTCATTTTCTCAAAGGCAGAGCAGGATACCCAGGGTTCGGTTTACACCTATCACCATTTCTAGCCACTGGGGGACCATAGACAGGCTGGGGGAACTCATATTAATGTTAAAAAACCTCATAAAGTGAAATTTTCATGCCATGGGACCTTTAAGTTGTCCGTCTCCATCCAGCTGTTCCTTCTTATTTAGAGTGATAGGCTACAACCACCACATATCGAACCGTCACGTTACACTACTATCAGGACGCCCTTAATTTTGACGGCTGAGATGATAACTGATAGTGCTTATTATTTCGGATATATATAAGCTAATTATGCTAATGTTAGCTGCATGAAATGGTTAAAACGCTGTTTTAAAATGAGAAAACTCTTAAAGTGGTCTAAAATATGCTCTTGATGGCTTCATGCATGATATCGTGCTAAAACACTGAGGCTAAAAACTACATATCCAAGGCCAAAAGTTAGCATCCTCACCAGTTAACAATCCATATAGAAAACATGGGAATACAGTAAGAGCATTAGTTGATACATTGCACTGTATAGGCTATAGCTAGTGCTGCGAATTAAGGAAAATGTTTGGCTGTTTTGACAGTGGATGTCCCAATAATAATAATATAATAACCTAAGCATATGGCTATTTAGCTAAACATGCAAACAACTGAAGCTTAAGTTAGAGCAATCATTGCACACACACACACACACACACACACACACACACACACACACACACACACACACACACACACACACACACACAGTCCCCCACACACACACTCCTGTTTTTGACTGCACGTAGGTCTGTCTGTCGGTTTCATGACACATACTATACAGGTAGGCTACACACAGAATAACAGGCTTGCTTCTAAGCATGGAGTACTTAAACGTTCTGTTTTTTTACTCGGCCTTCACTGGAAAAATTGTTGTTCTGCTGAGGCAGTTTACAATCGCAAGCCCCCAGTTCTATAATCCCGATCCATTGCAAGTTGGTCTGACAGCAGAGTTTGGATCAGGGGGAAGATTAAATGACCGGCTATTGCATTTTTTACTATGTTATATATTTCTGTTCAGTTTTTGTAAATGTGAAATAATCTACATCTATATTTCTCTTATCTTTCCTTTTCACAGATGTTCTAAGGTATTTTCCTTGGACTGGGTTGGAAAGTGAGACACATATCCCTGAGTTGTCTGGCTCACGTGGGGTCAAGGCCTCTACTATGATCTCCTGATGCGCATAACATCCACTACTGCTGTCGTCATCACATCAATCCCTGACTTTCTATGACTTCAAACATGAGGTGCGAATGGAAGCATGTCTACACGTAGTGTATGGAGAGCTGTGTTTGTCAACAGTCCAATCAGTCACTAGTTCACAGCCGCTGGTGCAAGATCATGCCACAGAGATAAAATGTAGGGAGGCAGTCGGCTTGTCACGCAAAGATGACAGGGAAATTAAATGATAGAGATGGAACAAGCACGCGCACACACACACACACACACACACACACACACACACACACACACACACACACAGTTCCCCCTAACATTGTGATCTTTATGGCTTGATCTATCATGTAAATAATGGACAAATAGCCCAAAAAAATCATTCATCATCAACATCATCATCTCCTTGTAGGCCTAGGCCTACTATGAATGTGTTTCCTAACTAAAACCGCCAAGTAGAAAATGTAAAGTTTCCATTGCTTTTTAAGAATAGTGATGTTTTGATGAATTTCATATAAACAATTTCATTTTTTATTATAATTTGTATTATTAAATTAAATGTATTATTCTCTTAGGACTACTTATTAGGCTAATGCAAATGGTACATTCCACAAATCTTTGAGATGCATTAAAAGAGTCCAGAAAAGTCCTGGTTTAACCCGTTCTCACTCGTAAAATACTGACGTTTGGACAGTGGCTGTCAGCGTCTGAAGAGACGAAAAAAGCGACCTTCAGCGTGTTTGTAGAACGTACCGGGGAGAGCAGCAGCTACACGGGATTTGAAGATGACGTGGTCGCGAGTAGTATGAAAGCCCGAAGGGCCGCGTGGGACGTTGGTCGGGGTGGTGGACGGGTCAAAACCATGACTTCCACCCAGGAGACCAGGGCTTGTTTTCTGCGTGTAATGTTTGAAAACCCCGTTATGTTTAATGTTTACCATCCCGTTGTTCTTTTCCTAAACCCAACCCAGTTTTTGTTTTCCTGAACCCAACCATCCCGTTGTTTCCAAGCCGACCCGCAGCCGGTCGAGGGGCTGCCAGCAACGGGGAGAGGCAGGGGATCCTACCACACCGTGCAGCGGACGCTAAAGGAGACTTTTAGCGTCAATAACAACGACAAAGGCACCTGACCAAGCGTTTTACGAGTTGGGCGTGAGAATGTGTTGCGTTTAACATTCAGTTGTAGTACTATATGTAGGCCTATTAGTTGTTTATTGGTTGTGTTATGTAGGCTAATGAAGAGAAAAAAGCTAGTAGCCTAAGCACCAAAGCAACACACACAGTGGCGGCTGCTGGTCATTCAAAGAGGGGAAGCTCATTTTTGGCCTACATCATACAAATTGTCCATTTATTTATGTTAATATTATATATATATATATATATATATATATATATATATATATATATATATATATATATATAATAGTAATGCAATAATTTAATTATATAATAATAAATAATAATATAATTATTATAATAATTTATAATATCCATGGGAAGGTTTCATCAAGAGGAATGGCCAGCAGTACATTTTCTTTGTCACAGCACAGCCAGCTAACTTTGTCATACCAGGAGAGCTGAACAGACCTGTACCCTGACCTACTTTTGCACTAAATCAATCTTAAGTGTTGCTCTAACCCACCGTGGTAAAGTTGGTTTTATACTGGACGTTGGATATTCGACACATTCGAAAAATCTATTATGCAGCTTACCCTTTCAACCTATTCATGTCAAACCACTTGTGATGAACTCAGCTAATCCCCATACACACTGCACAAAGCTTCCTTTTTCAAAAAAACCCATCCTTTAATTTTTAAATATTTTTGAAATATTAAAAAATGCCATAAATCTATTATGTGGCCTGTCCTTTTGACCCATTCATGTCAAACCACTTTTGGTGAACTCAGCTAACCCCCCTACACATTGCACAAAGCTTCTATTTTCAAAAACCCATCCTGACGTGACCACCCCGCTAGCGAGATCAACGAGTGTCGCAACTCTTATATCTCTATGGCTCATGGCTCTGGGTCTGATGAGCTGAGCTCTGCTTGAAGTTGAACAGCTTCGGCGACTTTTTATAGGTTACTACAAAATCGCTGTCAATCAAAAGGAGATACAGTCCTTCGACAGACCCTCCAATCATCACGCAGAAGCCCAGCGTCCAGGCCAGCCCCCTGCTCCATTGACCCCCAGAGACGCTGAGCGTCCGTGGGCAGGACATAATCGCAGCATTTATCCAATGACCGTCTAGTTTCGAAGCACTGAAACGGGGAAATGCACTGAGACGCTACGGAATGCATGAGAAGGAAATCGAGTCAGCCAATTCTGAACCAACTCGTCTTCGAGATGAACGTATTCTAACGCATTTTAGTTAATAAAATGTTAACACAATAGTACATATTTGACCATTTAAATTTTAGACATTTTAGGGGAAGCTGAGCTTCCCTTGCAGTCTTAAAGAAATCGCCACTGAGCATACACACACACACACACACACACACACACACACTTGTAACCTGAACCTATTTTTTTTTACTATTTGACCTCAGCCGAGGGCGGTTTAACTGGTTCAGCATGACGTTTGAAAAGTGGGTGTAATCTCATTGTCGTGCTACAAAATAATCTCTCCACCTCTCTATATGTCAACTATTAGACAACTGAGGAGACACTCTTTGAACAGGTAGGCTATGTTAAAAATATATTTTTTGTAATGTAAGAAGAGCGCTTTGCCTACATTGGTTGATAATAAAACCAAACCATTTAGGCCACCATTTATTCATCATTTCTGTTTTACTGTAATGAAAACATTCAATTAAACTTGCTTTGATAGATTTACTTTTAAACTTTTTTTATTATTTTGTTGGGTTTTTGCCAGGGATCACAGTTACAGATATGTTGCGAGGAAAAGCTTGGATCCCAGGTTTCACTCTGCTAGTGCTGGTCACATTATGTTGTGAAACTGCTCACTGTCAACATGAACACAAAGGTATGTGATCGAAAATGAAACTGTGTCAGTGCACTGCAGGTAAAAGGGAGCCCTTAAACTGTTAACATATAGTAAAAGAAAAGTCATAAATATTACTGAACACATCTATAAATCTTTTTTTAATGAGCCTTGTCGAAGGAGAATTTCTGTCATTGTCACTGCTTTGGGACAGACAGTACAATTCAGATCTATCTAGCTCTCTCTCTCTCTCTCCTTCCCTATCTCTATCTATCTATCTATCTATCTATCTATCTATCTATCTATCTATCTATCTATCTATCTATCTATCTATCTATCTATCTATCTATCTATCTATCTAATGGTTGTATTTGTGTATTGTATACAATAATTAAAATAACGGAGTGTCTATTTGCACCCCCGGTACGAATAGCCTCGGCCACACAGCTGAGCTATTCACACCCTGTGACGTAACAACAAAAACACGTTGCTCGCGTGCACCGAAATCATGGCGGACGTTCATCTTCCATGACCGCAGAAACTGGCAAAGTTTTGTCCCTAAAGTTTATAACAATTTAATTTCTAGCGGAAAATGGATACTACAGTTGCGCTTTCTGTCTTCAGTGAAAGCATACAAACGTTAGTTTGTTAGCTAGTACCTATTTTTTGTATACAGTACCGTTACCTAGCAACCGAGGCTTGAAGAAACCAAGTGGTAAACAGTTATACAACCTACCGTAAGAACTGCTAGGTGAGTGGTTAGTGCGCTTACTTTTGGTATGGGAGTTTGGAGTTCGAATCCACTGTGAGGCGATCTTGTTTTTTTAATTTTGGATTGGATAATTTGCATGCAATTGCGCAAGTCAGGGCCCGCGAACGCGAATTGTTTTTGTTTTTTTTGCAGGGTGGTAGGGGAAGACTCATGAATATGCCTGCTCTGGTTGGGTTGGTTAGGTTTAGGCAACAGGAGTGGGATTGGTTATGGTTAGGGTAAGAATGTCAGGGCGATAATATTCCAAAAAGGTGTAATACATGAGTAGTATGGATAACTGTGTGTAACTATATGCCAAGGTACTGTAAATGCACAGGGGTGCAAATAGCATACATTGATATTTGTACCAGATGGGGTATTAATAGAACACATTGCTGTGTGCACCGGCGGGTACGAATAGCATTCATTTCTAATTGCACCAGGGTACGAATAGCACTTCTAATTGCACCAGGGTGCAAATAGCATACACTGCTAATTGTACCAGGGGTGCAAATAGCCTCACCC
Source organism: Perca fluviatilis (assembly GCF_010015445.1). Classification (NCBI taxonomy): domain Eukaryota; kingdom Metazoa; phylum Chordata; class Actinopteri; order Perciformes; family Percidae; genus Perca; species Perca fluviatilis. Next base: position 17,858,459 of record NC_053112.1, read on the forward strand.
TTTAAATAATGGCCTATATTTTCAATTTGGGATTCAGTTTTTTCATGTTTTTTTTGTTTTTGTTTTTAATACATTATTATTTCAGAAAGGTGCATAAGGCCATTTAACAGTATGTATTAAGTCTTGGTCTGTACCTTTGATTTGGATGAGGCAAGGAAAGCAGGCAGTTTGTAACAGGATTCAGAGAATGGCGGACCCAAATGCAGAGACAGCAGGCAGTGGTGAATAAAATCCATACAACAAAGGAGTCTTGGATACAGCAGGCAAAAGTAGTCCAAAACGTAGTGGAAGTCAAAACACACACACACACACACACACACACACACACACACACACACACACACACACACACACACACACACACACACACACACACACACAAAATCCAATACAGTACAATGATCTGACATTAGACAGAATTCGCCTCTGAAAAGGATTCTTTCTAAAACCTCCGGCCAGAGTGGATATTTTGGAAAACTTCGTTTGCACGTTTGCATGTAAACTGAGACAAATGGAGGTTTAGGCAGCTGAGAGAGAGAAAGATTTGTTGCTGTTGTTGCTATTTTCGGGATTCTGATTGGCTTACGTGGGCTTGAGCTTCTCGTTACTGTTGAGTAAAATAAAGTTGTAACAGTGCTGCTTTTTATAACCATGTTTGTTTTATGTTTTCAGTAATAAGTTGTATGCTGCAACCGGGTTATGAAAATAGGAATGAATGTATTTGACTGTAAAGAATAGTTCCAGACTGATCTGGTTATCACAATCACCACCTTTTGTCACTGTAAACAATAGGTAAAGACAGACCCTTCCTCACCCCTCTCTTCCTGTCTTTGGATGCATAGATTAGGTTAAAAGCAACCATTATCATATAAAGAGAAACCTTTTGCCACACAGCAGGAAATAATCGTCTGCCTGTATCAGTCTCCAACCCCCTGGTACTTTAGTCTGGGTTAGGACAATAGAATGTTAATTCCTGTAAACTTGTAAAGACTTTACATCTGCATGATAGAGCCTATTGATCTGTGGGTGCAAATGACCCCTAGGGGGCAGAATTTAGAGCATGTTCTTCCTAATTGGACAGCGAAGAAACCAACGAGATGCGTCTAACCTGTCACCATGCCAACAAAGAGCCTATGAGGAAGGCTCTTACTCACGAAGGAGAAAAGTAACCGCCCCTGGGATTGGAGGAATAAAGCAGGGGGGCAACCGTGATTCGGGGCGAAATAGATGCGGGAACTTTAGGGTTAAGCAACTATTTTCCAGGCCCGCTGCAGCGTAATTCTCTGTATTTTGACTTATCATTTTTATTAATAAATCTTTGTGTTAACCTTTCAATTGGACCAAGCCTCTCCTTCTTCAGAGATTCAGAAACACGTAAAAACTCTACATTACACTGCCACCTACAGGTTTGGCATGCTCTTGACGGCATTGATGGCATATATACACCGGTACATGTAAACAAACACTTTTCTGAAAACTGACAGTTGTGCACGATGTTATTTTTGAAAACGGAGAGGTTGAAATTTCTGTTTAACCCTTGTTTTGTCCTTCGGGTCACCGGGACCCGAAGGACAAAACAAAGGTTAATGCAGCACCTTGGTGCTCGTTTGTACAGCATTTTGGTCAGCTTAAACTGTGTTTAAATGTGCTAGGAAACAAACTTTACTTACTTACTTTACAAGAGACAGGGTTTAGAGAGCAATTCTCAACAAAATAAACGGAAGTACATCATCCTTGTGTGGTCCTTCGGGTCCCGGTGACCCAAAGGACCACACAAGGGTTAAGAAAATAGCCGGCCACGTGTAAACGTAGCAAAAGACAACACAAATACAAGAGGTAACGAGGTAAAACAAGGAACAGGTGACACGAGGACTCAGGAACAGGTGAAACACATCAGGGTGGGGCCAAGGGGGTAAGCGAGCGTCTGTAATGCGTAGCTCCTATGGCGCCATTTTGATGCTAACAAGTGATCACCCGCCGTTAGCATTCCATTGACTGCCATTCATTTTGACGTCACTTGGACAGCGAATAACTTTACATCTGAAGCGTTTAAAGACTCTATTTGTCCATTGTTTATTTCTAACACGACAATGTATAAAAGGCTCCATTACCTTGTACCTCACGTTATGGCTCCGTAGCAGCCGTTTTTGTAAAAATAGGCTAACGATTGTGTCATAACCACGAGACTTACTGTCTCACAGTAGAGGAATTACTGTATAGTACAGGAGAAGCTCACAGGCAGTTTGGACTTACATGAGCTGTTTAAGTTTAATTACTAATGTTAACTAGCATTTTAGTTAGCAATAATTAGCCTGTGCTTATGTTATCTCCTTACATATACCTACGCTCTCCGTCTCTGTAAGATTGGGAATGATTGAGATTTCTCTTGGCACAGCTACCAGAAGACTTACAACTTTCAGACACGTTGCTCACGTCACATTTACGTCTTCAAGCTCAGTTGGAGGCTGCGCAGTAAAGCTGGCCATCACCGGAAAAGTGCTTCTAATATCCTTCACTGGTCTCCGTCCAGAGCAACGGGATCTGTTGGTCCACTATATATATGTCAATGGGTGGGGCAGACAATAACAAAGGCGGTAAAACACAAGGCAGGAAGTAAAACAAGACATGACAAGGGAGAAAAAAACAGACTACAAAATAAAACAGGAAACTGAAACACATACACAACCATAACACAGTTAGCTATGACATTTTTACAAACCAAAACGATAAATTGGATTCTTTACTCTGTCATTTGTAACGTCATGCTGATCCGGTCCAAGTTGTTTGACAACAAGCTTATCTGATCTTTCCTCAAACAGATTTGTTTGAGAGATTTGACAGTCATGAACAGTATATATTATATTGTGGGATACACATAATATATAGTAAATATTGTGGGATACACATAAAAATCAAAAATATACAAACATTATTTCTGATCCTATCAGATAGGCTGGTAAAAAAATATTAAATAATTGTAGAAAAATACATGAGGGATAAAAACAAAATCATACTGTCAAAAAATACAATTATATAACAGGACACACAGATAATCACACTATAAAAGGTAAAATTTTTCACAACAAGAATAAATAGAGGATAAAAGCAATAGCAAAAGCTCATTCCAGCTCCGCCTATAGACTTTACATTTTAAGGATGTCACAGGTTTTGAAAATCACTTTTCTTGGCTTGAGGAAAGTTTAAAGAAAATAAAAAGTCCATAGAAATAGAAAGAGTCATTATTAACTCTTGTTTGCAGTTTGAGGTGTCCTTTCAACAGTTTTACAGCATCTCATTTACAATGGTGGCTTTTGGGGAAAATCCTTTTTTGGGCCACTTGAAACAATTGCTGAAAGGCTGTCTGTGTGAGCGTGAGCGGCCTTAAATCCCGTCTGATCCCTGTAAATTCAAGAGACCAGGTTTTTCTCACCTCCACAAAGGAAAATACCTATAATTGCAGACAATTTTATTGCAGAAAGTGCATTGCAAGCTACTCATTTAATGCACAATCTTAATCATAGAAGGAAAATAATGAACCAGAGACCCATGCTACCTCCTAAACCACAGCCGCCCATGTAGGCTACTGCATACCTAGTCCTACTGCTGTAGCATCACTGGATAAACTAATGTTACAGTAAAGCACTAACACCACCAACACAAACAAAGTTAGCTTTGTAACATTCCCTGGGTATGTGTGATTTAATCTCACGTTTCTCATAGTCTCACATTGCCAGACCTATCTCCACAGCTATGTTAGCTTACTAACTTTGTTAGCCTTTGATTGCCAGCTAAAATGCTTTAGATAGGCTACTGTTACCATACTTTGGATGCTACAGCAGTAGTCTATGCAGATAATTATGTATGAATAACATTCCCTGGCTGGTGTAGTGTAGAAGTTAGCTTCAGCTAGGCTGGTATTCTAGTAACCAGTGTTTGAACATTTAAAGCTAGCAATGTCTCAGGGCTCCTCATGACTGTGAATGGGAATATATTGTCCCAGAGTTTCTGGATGCAACCACACATTTAATGTTATTAAGTGTGATTTTATCAATACTTCTTAATAAGATGTTTCAAACTCAAACAACAAACGCATGACGAAATATTTTAACATAAAACAAACACACCTTTATACATGCATAGCGCACTCCGTGAATTTGATATAATACTATAATAATTATTGACACCATGTTTTATTCATTATCCACAGACGCACATGTGGAAGACCTGAGACTCATTCTGGTTGGAAAAACTGGATCAGGAAAGAGTGCTTCTCGAAACACCATCCTGAGGAGAGAAAATGCCTTTAAAAAGGAAATGTCACCTGAATCTGTGACTAGAGGCTGTCACAGAGAAGAGGTAAAGGATGGTGAGAGGAACATTGTTGTCATTGACACCCCAGGGCTGTTTGACACTAACAAAACACCAGAAGAAGTGAAAGTAAAAATTGAGGAGTGTATTGACCTGTCAGTTCCTGGGCCCCATGCTTTTCTGTTAGTGATCAGTCTGAAGGCAAGATTCACTGATGAGGAGAAGGAGGCTGTGAAGTGGATCCAGGATAATTTTGGCTTTGATTCTTCCATGTATACCATTGTCCTGTTCACACATGCTGACTTACTGGAAGGTAAATCTGTGGCTAACTATGTGGCAGAGAGCGAAAATCTACGAAGACTGATAAACCAGTGTGGAGGAAGATACCATTCACTCATCAATGACAAGAGACAAAGCAGAATCCAGGTCAAAGAACTTCTAGGTAAGATAGAGACAATGGTGAATTCCAATGGAGGAAAACACTACACCAATGAGATGTACCAGAGAGCACAGAAGAAACTTGAAGAAGAGAGGAAAAAGAGGGAAGAGGAGGAAAAACGAAGAATAAAGGAAGAGGAAGAGCGGATCAGAGAGGAGGAGAAAAAGATTGCTTGGTGTAAAATGACGGCTATGGCTTCCCTGACATCGTTTCTCCGAGGAATGTTAATGTCATCAAATGTTCTTATGTCACTAGGTGGAGCAGTTATGACTCAGGGTTATAATTGCACAGATGTGATTTTTTAGCTGTGTGACCTGTGACCAAAAGAAAACATTGAAGAGGGAATTAATGATTATAAATCCTGTTAACTAAATCTTACATTGAAATATCAGTGTCCGTGCTTTATGTGATTGTGCGGGCTAAAAACATTTCTCAATAAAGTCTGATTGTCAGTTTACTTCTCCCTGCATTCACTGCTGATCCTTCATTTCATTTTCTGTTTGCAGCTATACTGTATGCAGGACTCACTTAGAACACCAAGTATTAACCACATTAGAAACATCTGTGTTTTAGACAGAGAAATACACATCTGTATTAGTGATGGAAAATATGCCCACCTAGTTTAAAAGGCTTTCCATGTTTGTTGGAACTAGAGCTGTAACAGTTCCAAATTTCCCTGTACAATTAATTGTCTGAGAAATAATTGACGATTAACAATATAATTGTCTCTTTTCGTCAAATTTAAAAATATTTATTTGTTTATACTTTTAAAACAAATTAAAGTTTTGATTGAATTTCAGGATACATCTTTTGGTTATATATCACCGTTATGTGACCCAGATGATGTAATAACTCAAGTACACAGCTTATGAAGTAAACCACGCCTCCTTATTATCATAAAAAAAATTCTAACTGTATCCCTTGTCACCAATAATTACTTATATAATTACAATTTGGCATATCCAAACAAAATCAACAATGAATACGCCTTAAGACCTTGGATAATGTTAGCAATTAATTGCGATTAAACAAAGAAACAGTGATTTTGTAGAGAAATTGACATTTAGACAATTATGTAATACTTTTACAGGCATAGTTGGAACTGTACAGGTATATTTACAATATTTAGGTTTCATGGGAGATGAATGGAAGGATGTGATGGTTTTCCTCAGAGGTTTTAACAAACTAGGCCACAATATTAGTTATAGTAAGATAACCTAATGTTGGTCAATTTAAGAGCTTGAATGCTATTCTTGTATTGTGGTTACACTTTCTTAAACATACTAGCCATGCCCATACTCAAACCTGTTCAGCATATTCACAGAGCTGTGGACAGCCTCTTTGGGGATGCACGTTTTCAGATGTAAACTAAAGACAATACAAGGAAATAGGAAGCCCCCAGTGCATAGGCCAGGCTTCCAGAAGTTTCCCAGAAAACCAATGTCTAAAGTCAAGCCACAGAGTTTGTCTGAGATCACAACTCAGGCCTGAAACAACGCATTTGGCCACCTGGGAACTAGAAATTGTAATTCTGAAATAATGGCTGAAGGTAAGACAATCTATCTGACTTATATAAACAAACACAAAACAGCGTTGATCTTTTGATTACTGTAAGATGTAACACTTACTGTGATACTGTGATATGGAGCACAGAAGGGAAATCGTAAAAACAAAGACCTTGATAATGATGTCAGTGAGTAATAGTCTATTTTCTTTTTGTCTCAATGGAATAATTCAATATCACAGCAATACCACTGCGAGAAAAGAAGCAGAAAACTCTACCTCGGACAGATGGGTGTGGTCTGAATAACTTTGACGGTATGCTCATTCATTGTCTTTCTCATGAAACCTCTTAGTATGATTAGACATAGGCCTACATATATCTGTATACTGCCTTCTAACAAGGATCACTTTATAATGGCTTAAACAAATGGCTTTATTAATGTATGGTTTATTATTGCTTTCAGATCAGTTACATATTTGGGATTGCCAGGTTGTGAAAAATCCCTTTGTCTGGTGTTAATTCTTCTTGAGTATTACTAGCTCCATCTTTGTAGCTTCTCTATTTTGATGGCTATCAGGAAAAATGCGCAATCTTTTATTAATGACTTTTTAACTATCTACAACTGTATAGACGTAATTTCTTATTAATCACTTATTAACAACTTATGAGTTTTGCACCTATTAATCGGAGTGGAGTCATCAATGTTACCAAGTCAATAAAAGTGTTCTTCCACTACAATGAAACATACAGTAAGAGTCTGCGATTGTAAATAAATGATTTCAGGTCCAGTTGCTCTGTGAGTGGTTGCATGCTCTATCTACATTCAGTGTTTCTCACCAAAACACACTGTATGTATCCTTGAGGTCCAACAGATGTGTTGAATATTTTTCCTTACTCATAAATCACTCGCAATGCTGATTTTTATAATATTTTTTAATTGTGCAATGTTTACGCAATACATGTATTATAAGAACTGAATACCAGGCTGCAGGATGGCACCTAGTCATTTGAATGAGAATCACTAAGCCAAGCATATGTGCTTTAGTTTTTCAACTGCTGGCCCCGCCTGCATTGGATTACTCCACCAATAGACTTTGGATGATGTCACAAACATAAAAATACCTTTTCTAGGCTAAAGTAAAATCGGGAATAGAGTACTAATCAACTTTATTTGCTGTTTGAGGTGTCATAATATTGGGGGGCACAGGTTTTTTTTTCTTATTTTGCAATATCCGTTGGCCATCAGGGGCAAATTGGCATTAAAGCTGACTACATGCACCATATCCATCTCTCTTACTACATCCATGTTGGCTACATACATGTAGCATTCTTTTCTCTGCCTCTTTTGGCTGTATGCAAGAAGTATATGCAATGCAATGCAAAAAGAATTAACACTTGTAAAACGTTGCTTTATAGTGATACTAGTGGTCAAAAACTTAACAGGTTGCCTTTTAAAGAGAACTAAATAGATAAAGAAAGTTATAATTGAAGGTTATATACAGAATCGGAAGGTTCTCATGAACCTACTCACATACTAACATGGCAAAAAACAACAACAATGGATTCACTTTTGCCTTGTGCTCAACATTAATTTTGCTTCTGCTGTTGCAGCTGTGGATTTGTCTGGAGGGTTGAGGATAGTCCTGGTGGGCAAGACTGGATCAGGGAAGAGTGCGACAGGAAACACCATCCTTGGGAGAGCTGCCTTTAAAGAGGACCCAAGCCCTGTGTCTGTGACCAAACACTGTGAGACACAGAGCGGGGAAGTGGACGGGACTGTGGTCCAGGTGATTGACACTCCAGGTCTGTTTGATACAGCCATCACAGAGGAAGAATTAAAAACCAGAATAGAGGAGTGCGTTAAGATGTCGGTGCCCGGCCCTCACGCCTTCCTGCTGGTGATCAGGCTCGGAGTAAGGTTCACGGAGGAGGAAAGAAACGCTGTGAAGTGGATCCAGGATAACTTTGGAGATGATGCCTCCATGTACACTATCATGCTGTTTACATGCAAAGATCAGGCCAAAGCTGACAATGCTCTGAAGGAGTGCAAGGAGCTGCGGAGACTCTCTATAACATTTGGACGCAGGTACCATGCCTTCAACAACAACGACGCCGAGGACCAAGTACAGGTCAAGGAGCTAATCACCATGATCAAGGAAATGATACAGGATAACGGGGGGAAACACTACACCAATGAGATGTACGAGAAAGCCCAGAGGAGGCTGAGAGAGGAGGAGGAGCGGAAGAAACAAGAGGAGGAAGAGAAGAAAGAGGAGGAGAGGAAGATGTGGGATGCCGAGAGGGAGAAGAAAGAGAAAGAGAGAGAAAAGGAGAAAAAGGTGAAAAGAAAGACTATACGCGTCGTGTCGGCCGCGGCTGTTGTGTTGGTGATAGCTGGGGTGGTTATAGCAGTGGGAGCCAACACCACGGTGGCTTTGGCCCTCGGAGGTCCGGCGCTCGTCCTGGGAGTGCTGTGTGGTCTAGCTGCCTTCGTCATGTGGAAGGGTATAAGATGCAAAGCCAAAGCAAATGTTCCAGTATAACTAGGGTTTAGTGACAAGGACATGTTGATCCATCTGCAGCATGTGACACCAATCAGTAGAAGTATTGCACACCTTACTATTTACTGTTCGGGACTTGTTAGTGAATGAGCTTGTCTTGGCCTTTGCTGCATTCTGCTTCCAGAATTATTAAGTTTTGACACGACTTTGCAATAACAAAAGTATGTGAATTGAATGAAAACAGTAAACAAACGGTATGAAATGCAATACTTGTTTTCTTTTTGTTTGTTTCCTTTCCTTCTCATTTATTGTTTGGAGTAGGGATGCACATACTTTCAAGTACAAGTAGGCTACAAGTAAAAATGGGCTACTTACATTGATTTGGGTCCTTGCCGTGGGGAGCCCTTAGGCTTTACTGTGTGTGGTTAGTTTACATAACTCACAGGGAAGGCAAAATATGGCATCTCCGACCCCGGCAGCAGCCATGGTGTCTGTAAAAGTGAAGCTTCATGCTACTTCTACAGGCTGTTTCATGTCCTGGACTGGGACTCCTGTGCTGTGTATAAATAAAAATGTTATAGTTCGGCGCTCACTGTTTTAATCACAACCGCTGCACCTTCCTCACGCGTCATTTTCACAAGTTTGAAAATATGTTGTTGGTCCCATGCCTTCCGCTCTGTAGCAATGATGGCGATTGATTTTCACTTTTGCACGTTTTACATTTAACGTTTTGCCGGTTTGAGTGCAGCCTCCGGGTAGTTTGTCAGAGTGAATGCACTATGTACTCAAATTATCAAGTGTAAGTACGGACGTGCTCAATTTGAAACACATGTTGCTGGATTCCTTTCCAGTGAAATATATCCACACTTTAGAGTGTTTAAGCTATACTGGTATCAGTCTCAGTGCATCCTTAGTTTGGAGCTTACCGTTCAGATGAAACTCGCATCATGAGTTATACTTGAACAGATATTTTCTGGCTTATGAGAAACACAACCTGAATCATAACAGATACTGTTAGAACATATTGACATGTTGAGCTATAGAACTAATAAAGTTTGTAAATACATTTTTGCACAATTTCTACTTTCATAACTTTTGTGATAATTGCTCAAATAAAATGTTCATAGAAGTTTAACTGTTCCCTTTTTAAACTGATATGCTGTCCCTCCTGATTTATTATTAGTAACATTACGAGCTCACTTCCCTGAAGGAAATGAGAGACAATGGTAAACATCTGCCCGGCCAATCACATTTCAGTGAGGAAGCATTCTTAACAGAGCAAACCCTCACTATACAGCCACCACATCCCTGCCAGCCCATTCCATCTGCAGCCACATGACCAAGAAAGGCCTTAAAATAGTGAACTGTAGCCCAGTCAACGTCAGCCACACATTTATCAAAGTAAGGGTACTTTTAGCTTTTAAATGTAGTGATGAGCTGAATCCCATTTCTTCACAAACTGTACAATGAAAAAACTATGACAGACTTCCATTTGCTGATTTCAAGACTTACCTAGTTTCAAAACTTAACCGCTGATGCCTTTCAATAATGTGAAATAGTTGTTCAGTGAAATGAGTGTAGCACTTAAAATGCACTAATCAGTGGTTTGCTTGCTATGTTTGTTGCAGACATTTTGCAGGTCTGTCATATTAAGTCTTCATGCATTAACACATTTTAAAATGAAAAATTAATTAGAAAACTAAGATTTAAAGTTTCCACATAGTTTCAAGCTGTCCATTCTAAGCTTTTCTGTACAAGTTAAGTAGTATATTTTCTTTATGTAAAAAAAATATTCAGATTTGCATCCACCACATCAAGATTTTAACCCAAGACAGACAATGTTTCCTCTTTGTGGCTTCATATCTAAAAGAAAAAAAACCCACCTCAGGTTAATTTCTTGATGCCTACAGGCTGTGGGCAGTGGTGGCCCAAAGGCCCAAAGTAAAGCGAGCTTGTGACCTATAGGTCATTGGTTCAATACCCAGACTGACAGGATAGGAAGTGGCTTGTTCCTCCTATATTACAACCCCTGAGGTGCCCTTGAGCAAATTAACTGCAACTGTCAAATGCATAAAGGATTATAATTCATCTATATTGTCACTGTACGATTTAGGATTTTTAAATTCAATGCAAAAGATACACCATATGTACACCATATATGCCATCTCAGTTGCTAAAAAAATGTGACGTCAAACGTGAGTTCAGACAAATTCCAAAACAACACATTTTTTCATGTTTTCATATTGGGTTAACCATGCAGAGATAATGACAGTGTGACAGGGTGGTAGACAAAAGAATACTTTTCTGATGTGTTGCCTGTGGTTCTGTTTCCTCTTTGCAGCATATCTCTTTTTAAATATCTTAACATATTAAGTATTTTGAATGTGGGTGCGCTTACTGTAATGCCAAACAAGCAACAATGTGAAGGAAGCTTTCATGGGAATTCCTGCTCTCATAACTGGGATTTTCAGTTAATAAAGAAAGAATATGGTACAATACCAAATGAAACTTTTTTGAGGTTGTTGTCATATTGTTTTGTTTTATTCTTACAAATCAAAGAGGAACATTACAATAGTGTTCACACAAAAACGTATTCAGGATAGGTGTACAGCATCAACATTTAAAAAATGTATTAAAACACCATCGAGCCACTTTATCGTTCAAATAAGTCAAACTGTGATGAATGTACATTGATGAAGTGCAATAACATCTTGCCAAAAAATAAATGTGTCAAAAGAAAAATAACAGAATGACTTCACAAGTTTGCTCAAAGGACCATGGCTTTACTCAGCTGTTTGTTTTAGGTTTCATCCACCTTCCGATGGCTTTCGAAATCCCGGCACCTACAACTATTAAAATGGGTCTCATGGCTGTAGCTGCCGCAGCAGCACCAGCAGCTACAGGGGCGTTAACTGCAGCTGTGACTACTGCTGCCACAATCAAGTGATTACCTACAGTGTTCATAGTGTCTCCCCACTTGCTCCACCATTCCTTCGAATTCTTCTTTCTCTGGGCCTCTTCGTACATACTTCTGGTATAATGGTTACCATTTAACTGCACTGTCTTGTCTATCTTTTTAAACAGATCAGCCACCTGCGTGCGATTTCCCCTGCATGTGTTGTCAAACACAATGTACCCAGCTGTATAACCACTGATGAACTCCCTGAATTCAGAACGTTGGTCTAAATAATCCTCGATGGACATCCCTTTGAGCTCATCTCCTCTAGTGAAAAGCACCAGTGTATAACTGGAGGCTTCTTCACCAAAGTTGTCCTTGATCCATTTGACGGCATTCTTCTCCTCCTCTGTGAACCGTGCATCCAGTCTGAGCACTAGCAGTAATATGTGGGGTCCTGGGTCAGACAGCGTGATACATTTCTCTATTTCACTTTTCAACTGGTCTTCTTTAATCAATGTGTCAAAGACACCAGGGGTGTCGACCACACTCACGGTTCTTTTATCAAAGTGGGCGGTTTCTTTTTGACATGTCTCTGTCACAGAAGATGGAGATATCGCTGAGGTAAAAGCTTGTCGTCCCAGGATGGTGTTCCCTGTTGCACTCTTTCCTGATCCAGTCTTCCCCAGCAGGACAATCCTCAGCTCTCTGACAACTGGAGCAATGGAGGAGTCTGTGGACAAAAAGACAGATAGACAGTTCATTTGAATTCTTGTGTTTGGGTCAGCTCACATAAGTAGTACAAAAAGTCTGCATATATCACCTTCAGTTGAGCTTAAACTCATATTGTTGCAGAGAAGAAATACCAGGGAAACACAAGTCAAACCTGACTTTGAACAAGCAAATCTGTCTGTGCGTTTTCAAATCTTTTCTTTCAGATCAAAGTACTTCTACACTTCTCTGTGCAAGTTATTCCTCCCTCCCTCCCTCCGTTTATCTCTCTGCCTCCACATCAGTAGTTTCTCGGAAAGTGAAACTCTCTCCCTTTCTCTCTCCACCTCAGTGGTTTCTCGGAAAGTGAAACAACAACTTTCAGAAAGCTGTTATTAGTTAGAGTTATTAGTTGTTATGAGGTTTATAACGTTATTAAAATAGTTTAGATAGAGACTTCTTACATGCTGAAGCAGGTTACTCTCTCATCTCAGTTTTGGCACACACTCTTAAAGGAGATGTGGCATCATAACTCATTTGCATTGCCCTTTTGTAGCATTTAGGTCTTTACTTTTGTGACAATTTAGATTTTAAGGGGATAGAGAGGGGGAAGGACATGCAGGAAAGGGCCTCAGATATGCCCCTTTCACTGATAATCAAGGTGCAATGTTCAACAGCTTTATTGACAATACACAATACAGGATGGCACAATGAAAAACAATTGTTGCCCCACCAAGTTGCATGCAGAGAAATTGTGTAAATAAGCGACAGACATTAAATTAGGATAACATTTGAAAAGATAAGTATAAAAAGAAACAGAATAAGGTGGAATAAAGTAATACAAAGATACAACACAAACTTTACTATATTTACTGTAAACTGTAAAATTATAATGCAAATAAACAAGGTAGTAGTGAAGTGAGGTATTAGTGCAAAGGGAGTCATATGAGGATGTGCCAAAGAAAGATGTAATTATTATGAAATATTGTAATATCTGTAATGTTATGCATAATGCTCCCTGCATTGAAAACAAGACATTTAAACAAATGCTGCACCATTGGGTGTCTTTTCTTTGTAAACAACGTTGTAGTTTCTGCGTCTAGTTAAAGTGCTCATATTATGCTCATTTTCAGGTTCATAATTGTATTTAGAGGTTGTCCCCGAATCGGTTTATATGGTTACATTTTCAAAAAACATATTTTAGTTGTACTGCACATTGCTGCAGCTCCTCTTTTCACCCTGTGTGTTGAGCTCTATGTTTTAGCTACCGAGTGAGGCATCGCACTTCTGTTCCATCTTTGTTGGGAGTCGCACATGCGCAGTAGCTAGGTAAGGACTACTAGCTAATCAGAAGCAAAGTATGAGGGCGTGCCATGCTAGCAGCTAGGCGAGCATTATAACGTGTGCGTTACAAAGTGACGCACGTTCGTCACGGAAGTAAAGGCTGGACTACAATAGAGCTGTTTGGAGCAGTTTGTGAACAGTGTTTTCTGTTGGAGATTTCTTTGGGGTGGACTTTGGGCTTTTTCACTTTGTAAACCTATAACATGCACAAAAAAGATATATAACACTATAAAGGAGAGGGTAAAAGCCAAAAAGCATAATATGAGCACTTTAACACAATGTTCTGTTAACAGTTTTCTATGGAACTACTTTCTACTTAAGTAATCGTCTCCATGAAAAGAGTTGAGTATGAGATGTGATTAGAATGACAGTTGTGGTGGTCAGGAAGTGGAACATACTGATCTTGTGATCTACAGCACTCTATGCACTGGATGCACTTTATTAGCTCATTTTGCACATTAGCACTGGTTTGTTCATTAGTTAAGTTTGTTATTGTTTTATTAATTATTTTTGTTTGTTTGTTTTTCTGGTATGATATGTAGCCTGCTGTTTGTCTAGTTATTACTTGTATTTTGTAAAACTTGAATAAAGCTCTATTTAAAAAAAAAAAGTATACAGGAAGTGACTGCAGCCTGTGTTACCGTAGAACCAGTTTCCCACTTTGATATTTTCTTTTAACAAGGCTGTGGATCTGTTTCCTCTTTGCTAAACATCTCTATTTTTAGATATCTTTACATACAAAGTGTATTGAATGTAGATGTGGTTCCAAGATCAACTGTGATCTGAATGTTCCCTTTGCTTGAATCAAACTATGAGCCATCATTCAGGCATTTTGGCAGCTATAGCTAATTTCCAATGAAGCTTACAGAGAGTACCATGATGTTCAGAAACCCATATGACCTGTCATGTAAAACAAACCTGTTAAAGTATTATAAACTGCTTGTAATGAGCTAAAGTGTGGAGCCCTGGAAACTTGTTGGAATTCTTGCTTTTTTAACTGGGATTTTCATGAAATGCAGATTTTGGTACAACATCAAACAACACTTTCTGAAATTGCTGTCACATTGTTTTATTTCATTCTTACAAATCAAACAAAGATGTTACAATGGTGTTCTCCACACAAAATGATATTCAGGATAAGAGTTTACAGCATCAACATTTAAAAGATTTGTAATAAAAGGATCAACAATCATTCATGGTATGCAAATTGTGATTAATATGTATAAATGTACATTAAAGTGCCCATATTATGAAAAAAACACTTTTTCTGGGATTTGGGATTCTTGTTATTTTGTGTCTCTGGTGCTTCCACAGGCATACAAACTTTGAAAAAAATCCATCCATGCTGTTTTGAGTGAGATACGGTTTCTGAATGTGTCCTGCCTTCAGTCTCCGGGTGAGCTCTTCAAAATGTGCACGGCTTTCTACGTCACTAGCCGAGCACTAGCATGCTAACGCGAGCATGCTACCTCGTTCTCAATGGCAAAGCACTGCTACAACACACACAAGTTCACCATAATCTACCAAAGAACTACTTACGTGTGTGCGCCCTCGTTTAGAAGTCTTGCAGCTAATCCTGCCTTGTAACTGACCGAAGTTGGAGAAACAGGCTTTCTTTTACTGTCTATGGAGCTAGCTAGCTGACATGATCTACAATCTGAGCTACTGCGCATGTGCGAGTGCAATCAAAGAGAGTACAGAAGAAAAGAGGTCTAACTCTGTAGCTAAAACAGAGACAAGGTGAAAAGAAGAGCTGCAGCAGTGAGAGAGAGCTGTGCAGTACAACAAAAATATGGTGTTTTTTGAAAATTAAACCATGTAAACCTATTCTGGTACAACCTTAAAATACAGTTATGAAGCTGAAAATGAGCATAATATGGGCGCTTTAATGAAATGAAGGAATGCAATAAAGTTGTCCCACAAGGAGGGGACAATCATATTTCAGGGGGGGCTGGTGCCCGTGCAGCCCTTCTAGCCCCGCCCCTGGCCTCACGTTGGCCCACGTCGCCTTTGTCTTGGTCAAAAATTAGCACTGGAACACACCACACAGACTAAAGCCGACGGCCAAGTACCACGCATGTTCTGCGCCTGCATGAGAGAAATAACTCTCCATACCAGAAGGCGGTGGTAATCTATTCGCCATTCAAAAAGGGAAACCGGATAAAAATGTTGCTATGATACCCACAACAAACAGCGTTTGCTCGAATTCAACACATTCTCACTCCCATTGTGTAAAATACGGACGCTTGGTCAGGTGCCTCTTGCGTTGTTATTGACACTAAAAATCTCCTTTAGCGTCATATCTAAATGCGCTTTATCTAAATGCGCTTTATCTAAATGCACTTGGTCGGGACTATTGCCGTCACTTTTGACGCAGTTAGGTTAAGGAAAAGATTGTGGGTTGGCTTAGAAAAGGTACGTTTCCGTGACACGACAGTTGGGTTTAGGAAAAGTGACACGCGGGACACGAACCCCTGTCTCCAGGGGGAAAGTCATGTGTTGTTTGACCCATCCACCACCCCAACCAACCTCCCTATGCAGAATTTCAGGCTTTCATACTACTCGCTACCATCTCTTAATACTACGTCATCTTCAAGCACTGCATAGCTGCTGCTCTGCCTGGTGAGATCTACACACACGCTGAAGGGTGCTTTTTGAATTGTATCTGACATCCACTGCCCAAGCATCCGTATTTTACGAGTTTGGAGTGAGAACGGGTTGTCGAATCAGCAGCAGCAGAAGGGAACAGAGCCTACGGTCCCTCTGCTTCACTACCCGAAGGATGACAGCGGACACCGGGAGATGGCTAACTAGACTGTCCCTCTCCCGGGCTGTCTTCTGATTTAACCCTAACCTACTCACCGTCGGCCGAACTTGGAGTGTCAGGGCCTTTACGTTTCATCCACCACCCGATGGCTTTAGAAATCCCTGCACCTGCAACCATTGAAATCACTCTTATGGATGTAGCTGCTGCAACAACAGCAGTAGCTACACCTACTTCCTCTGCCATTATAGCAGTACCAGCAGCAGGGGCAGCTGTGAATACTGCTGCCCCAATCAAGTTATTACCTGCAGTGTTCACATAGCCTCCCAACTTGCTCCACCGTTCCTTCGAAATCTTCTTTCTCTGGGCCTCTTCATACATACTTCTGATATAATGGTTACCATTTAACTGCACTGTCTTGTCTATCTTTTCAAAAAGATCAGCCACCTGAGTGCGATTTCCCCTGCATGTGTTTTCAAACACAATGTACCCAGCTTTACAGTCACAGATGAACTCCTTGAGTTCAGGACTTCTGTTTATATAATCCTCAATGGACATCTCTTTGAGCTCATCTCCTCTAGTGAAAAGCACCAGTGTATAACTGGAGGCTTCTTCACCAAAGTTGTCCTTGATCCATTTGACGGCATTCTTCTCCTCCTCTGTGAACCGTGCATCCAGTCTGAGCACTAGCAGTAATATGTGGGGTCCTGGGTCAGACAGCGTGATACATTTCTCTATTTTTCACTGGTCTACTTTTCACTGGTTTCTTTAATCAATGTGTCAAAGACACCAGGGGTGTCGACCACACTCACGGTTCTTTTATCAAAGTGGGCGGTTTCTTTTTGACATGTCTCTGTCACAGAAGACGGAGATATCACTGAGGTAAAAGCTTGTCGTCCCAGGATGGTGTTCCCTGTTGCACTCTTTCCTGATCCAGTCTTCCCCAGCAGGACAATCCTCAGCTCTCTGACAACTGGAGCAATGGAGGAGTCTGTGGACAAAAATACAGACACAGTTCATTTGAATTCTTGGGTTTTGTGTCAGCTCATTTAAGGAGTGCAAAAAGCCTGCAAATATGCCTACACACAAGTAAAGACACTAACCTGCAGTTGAGTTTAAACCCATCTTGTTGCAGAGAAAAAAACACAAGTCAAACCTGCCTTCGAACAACAAAATTGGTCTGTGTTTTCATTAACCTTTTTTTTCCAGATCAAAGTACATCTGCACTTCTGTGTGCTAGTTATTCCTCCCTCTCTCCCTCCCTTTATCTCTCTGTCTCCACATCAGGGGTTTCGCAGAAAGTGAAACTCAAAATTCCAGAAAGCTTAGATGGAAACTTCTTACATGCTGAAGCAGGTTACGCCCACATCTCAGCTTTGGCACAAACTCTTAAAGGAGACGTGGCATCGCCTTTTTGTAGAAAGAAACCAGAGATCTAATCTACTTATTTTTCAATTGAGCCCCGTTCATTGATAATAACAGTTCAAGGTTCATCTTTATTGGCATTACACAATACCGAAATGCACAATGAAATGCAGTTTTCACCCCTCCGTGTAACATAGAGAAATTGTATAAATGAGACAGAGACAATGGAATAGAAAAGAATCAAACCTGCAAATAACTGTTTTTTTGGTCACCTTGGGGTAAGGGGAAACAAACATGGCATGCAAAAAATGTCAACAAATTTGGCCCGATGACATGCATTGCAACAATCAAAGCTAAATGCACTTTGATTCCAAACTCGGCTGCGAGCTTCAGTACTGTCAGGCATCTTACCAGGCAGCTATTTACCAGCACGCATCTTTCTGCAAAATGCAAATAATGAGCACCCTGCACCCCAGCGCCTGAAACGAGGGGATGCTGAAGCCTGTGTGGGAATGGTGGCAGTCACTCTATTGCCATCTAGTGGCTCTACAGAGCAACATTTTAATTTAGACACTTGCATGCTGTCAACATGTCCGAACGACTCAAGTGTCACTACAATTATCATTATATTCACTGCATTTTTTCACCCCCCAAAAAATCTGTGAGTTAGAATCTGGGAGGCCATTTCCAGTTCTTTTATCATGTTTGTCAGGTCTCCTAAATGCCTCAGGGTCCAATCTGCTTTCATCTCCCCCTCCTCAGCTCCATCCATTGCCTCAATATGGCCACTCCAACTCCAAGAAATGAGAACATGGTAGCATACAACAATATCTGTAACAAAGGGTCCTTGTGCTGTCATTTTTTTGCATAACTAGCCGTGTGTGTGTGTGTATATTTAGTATGCAGAATTACACACTGCTGCCCTCCCACCCCCGTGTATGAGATCCAGAGAGACAAGCTGGCCAGTCATTACAGAAGAAAGACACCAACTACTCACATCACACGACTATACCACCAAGAAACACACAAGGGCTCATAATCACGTTGGCTGTGGACATCTTTGCTTGATTGGTGATTAAAAGGTAAGTTTTATAGAGTTTTTTAAAGTAATTATCATACCATTAGCTCAGATCTAAAATAATTTTAAATAACAAGTTCATTTAAAATTTACTTCTATGTAAATTTGTTGAAAACTCATTTTCTCACTCATTTAACTGCAGGTGTTAAACAAGAAAGGGTTCTGAGGAGAAGAAAAACTCACAATCACTGAATGACTGAGAATAAATTGTGGGAAGAGTTGACTTTAGTCTACTGAGTGCTCAGCGACGTGAGAAAGACAGCAAATAATCTGGACTGAGACTGTTCTAAGGAGAATTTTTCTTACATTGAGAGTGCTATAAAGTTTCTTCAGCGGCCATGGCATCATCAGGTCTTCAGCTGCTGGGTTTGGTGCTGGCTGTGGTGGGTTGGGTGTGCGGGGCGCTGGTGTGTGCGGCTCCTCTGTGGCGTGTGTCTGCCTTCGTGGGTGGAGAGCTGGTGATTGCCCAGGTGTTGTGGGAGGGACTGTGGATGAACTGCCTGTCTCAGACCACAGGCCAGATCCAGTGCAAGACCTATGACTCCACCCTGGCCCTGCCTACGTCTGCCCAAGCCGCCCGGGGCCTCACTGTTCTCTCTCTGCTCCTCTGCCTTCTGGCCCTCATGCTCGGGGTGGCAGGGGCCAAAGGTACTCACTGCATGGGTGACGGAAACCAGGCCGCCAAGGCTCGGCTGGGTAGGATAGCAGGGCTGCTCTTCCTCGTGTCTGGCTTGGCCTTCTTGATACCCATCTGTTGGACTGCCTATACAACCATCAGGGACTTCTATGATCCGAATGTTGCAGCACCTTTTAAGAGAGAGCTGGGGCCCGCGCTGTACCTGGGCTGGGGGGCCAGTGTGCTACTCCTGGTGGGGGGCTCCCTGCTGAATGTGGGCTCCTCTCCACCGGGCGGAAGAGCGCTGCCTATTTTTGGAGGAGCAGCTAAGGACAACCCACATCCAGCAAGAGACGTGAAGCAACAGGAAAAATCGTTTGTATGAGATGATTTTATTGGACATGTGAGGTACGAACGAACACAGAGGTCACAACCTCGTCAGGCAACCTTTTGGAAACTACAAGTTCATCTATTAGAGGATATTCAGCCTATGTTGTGTTTTATATCTTATAAAGCAGAGTTGGTACATGTTTCTTTAAATTATAATGCAGATTTGATTACACTTTGGTAAATGATTGTTTTACATTATTAATAAATGTACACGATAAACTACATTGCAAAGAGGTTTTAATAGAATTGACATTATTTAATAGCTTTCTGTCAGAGTGGGAGTTGATAGCAACTGTGGGAGGAATTGAATGTTTAGAGGTTTACTAATGTGTGTGATTTACATTTCTCAAATTCCACTATGCCAGTGCTTGTGTGTGTTTGTGTGTGTATGTGTGTGGGCGGTCTGTGTACAGAAGGCCAGTGTAGTATATCTGTGTATGCTGGTGTGTTCAGTGAAAATACGTGGGCAGTCAGAGCGAGGATTGTTTATTTACTTTTTATGAATGTTTTGAGCACATTTACTCTTGTTCATACATTGTCTAACATAGTCTTGAGATGTAGAAATTGTTATGTTTTATCTAGCTTTTGCAACAATTAACTTAATAACATCATACAGTTTATATTATTGAGTACATACTGTAAGTGTGGCACTGCATTATCCATCTTTAATCTTTTTGTATTTACTGCCATTGTATCATTTATAACCACTTATGCACAATAAATGTGCATGTTGTCTGTTTTTCATTATACATTTTAATCCCCCCTGTCATGTTTTCAAGGACAATAAAACACAGGATTATTACCTTGTTTTTCTTTTAGATATCAAAAACAGTATATATCAGAGATGTGTTTCCTACTATCTTTTTGTAAGGTTAGAAAAGTGGTTGCCACAAAAATGGAAAACTGTTAGAATAAATACATTATCAAGAATAGACAGGGACCACTGAAGTTATAATAAAGTTTAGTTTACTTGCAAGTAGAATCAGTTTACAGTACTCACAGCACAAGTACAGAAAGTGACTGCTGTAAGCCTCAAACAGTAGCTTATTTATGTGTGAAATACAATCATAACAGAATTTGATGTTGTCAATTGTCCATCTTGTCAGTTTAGATGTTGTCTCCTCTATCTGGTCAGACTCCATAGCGTCCCCTCTATCTGGTTAGAGAGACGCATGTTTTGTCCTCGAGCCCCAGTCAAGACAATGACTCCATGTTATCTTGTGGGAATAAATAGTGTTATGTTTTCTTACTATGCAAATAGTTTAATTTAACAGAGAGAGAGAGAGAAATAGTAATCAATATAATATTATTCTATGCAAACAGTCTACTAAATAACTAGAGAAAAAGTATGTATCATAATTTCCCTAACAAAAACAATAAATTATAGTTATACGGAGGTCAGTTGTAAGTACGAGGCTATTGGAAATCAGCAACGCCTGCAGTTTGCAGCTAGTGTCAACCTCTTATCATGTATGTTTGTTATATGTGATATTATGACTGTTAATCTTTCTGCTAAAATCGGTGCTCATCTAAAAATGTACAAAATGTTACACCTATAAGATAAGCCCTTATTTACTTTGTAGTTGCTTTGGTTGAGGTGTTACAACAGTGTTGTATAACCTGTTTTTTGTTCAAAAACATACACTTGATTTAATAGACAACTTTATTGGAGACATTATTACAGAAACGGACACAGCATGGTGCCAACAGCCAGCCAGGAAAAAGAAAAGATATAAATCCAACAGTGTCTTTATGTAGTCTCTGCTGCCCTGCTAAAACACAACACAGAAGTACAGATTAAGACTTGTTTTAAAGGCAAAAGGACTGCATGAAAAGACCTGCTGCTCTCTGGACTGTGCTAAAAGTTCCTCTATCTTGGAAAAGAACAAACAAGTCTGTAACTTTCCTGATGAAGACCTTGCTTTGGAATTTAAACACTAAGTATATTTTCAGGGTGTGGAAATTTTCTCCTTTTTTTTTTTAGATGAAGTGAAACATATTTCTTACCAACAAATCTGCTAATGGGAGAAATGACATCTGCCTCAGATACAATAATAAAACAACCAGTTGTATAAATCTGTTTTTATTCTTCAACGAGATAAAATAATCTAAAATAAAATAGGCCCATGTTCAAACCTCTGTTTTAGGCTATTACCAATAACTTGTTTTTCATGATTTTATTAACTTTCTTTAAATAACCTGAAATGAGTATGTAAGATCCATTTTTTTCGTGTTAAATTTCTTCTTTAATCTTTCAAATGACGCGGTTTCTTGAGGCGATATAAAACAAACTTGGTGTCCCATATGTGTTAATTAACGCTGTAGACTTGATTATCTTCAATCATTTCTATTCGCTGTAACAGCGAATAGAAATAAGCGAAGTTTATTTCTAGAGCACATTTAAAAAAATAATCTTGACTGACTGAAGTTCCTGCACGTTTGAGAAAGTAGCCCACTCTATAATCCCGTTAAAGAGACAGTAGTGTATATTTTCACTCTCTGCAGCTGCAGGAAGGATGCGTATCACTTTAAAACCCGCATGACAGTTGGTCGAGGTGAAAGTGGGCCGTGTGTAAGTTTGTACTGTTCGGGGCTTTCGACCTTACATCTCGAAACCCGGGGCGGGCGGGTAGGCAGCTCCGCCGTTCACAGAGACAATTGGCTGCTCTCTTCTACGCTTTTCTCCGCGTGGCCCAAACACAGCAGACAGCGCGCGCGCGCACGCACGTGTACACACACACATACACACACACGTAATGTGGCGTGTGTGTGCGCGATGCTACAGGAGCCCAAAGTCCCCCGGTCCGTGGTGCAGTCTCTTATCGGAATGTTTGAAGATTAACGAGGTTATCCGCGTCCTGTAGACCACAAGCTACTGCCAGCGGTACACCGTGCGGGCCAGGAAGCGGACAGAGCAGGCGCGCAGCGTGTCGAAGGCGGACTGGGAAGAAGGAAGTCACCGCTGTAGCTGCATCGGACAACGTCAGAGAACGGAACCATGACGGAGAAACGGATGTCGCGGTGGTATTTCGGTGGGCTGGCGTCTTGCGGAGCAGCATGCTGCACACATCCCCTGGATCTGCTCAAGGTCGGTGAGCTGAAGGGAACAGGCAGGCAGTGTGTGTGTGTGTGTGTGTGTGTGTGTAACCCTCCGCTGTTGTGTAATTTAGGAGAGCAGGCCCGGAGCCCTACAGCTGTTTCCAGCAGCAGTCCTACAAGACAGGCTACATTACAGTTATTTATCTCCGGGCCACTCATCACATTACTGTATCAGATTTCCCTGTGTACGTGCAGTAGCTGCAGTGAGCTTTTAGCGGGCATGCCATGCTCTGAGGTATCACATGTCTTCTATGGCATCACTGTCATGTCTATCAGGATGTGTAAGGCTGTTCAAATATCTAGGGCACAGGTTAGGACAAGTCCAAGCTGGTTCGCCTAACTATTAAACTGCCTGTGATGTAGGACAAATAATATAAAGTCATTGTTGGATTCATTTTAAAGTACACGGAATGGCCCAATGTAGCTTTCATTTTACAATTAGTAGTCATGTTTTTTTGAGGTAAATAGATGGTAATTGTTAGGTCACACTGACCCAGAGGGAATATGTGATTTACCTTTCATAAGCAGCCTGTCATAATATGTGTTTGTGTGTCAGTGGGATCATGCATGTTCAGTCTTGTTAATCTTTGCCTCGCTGTGCTGCACAGAGGAGTTAATTAGTAGGCTACATCTCTAACTAATGCCACAATCCTTCGCTTTACTTGCACCTCTCTTTCGGTTGCATTGACAGCAGCACATGACCCTCATAACACAAACTGCTCCTCAGGCAGTCATGCGATGTGTAATTATGTGGACAAGGCCGGAATAGTTACATTACAGTAAAACTGTCCTCTGGTGATTTAGTTGCTTTGATGCTCATAAAGTCCTTTTGTAAAGTAATTTCTTTTCCATTTACTGCATATATCATTTTTTATCTACACGTGTAGTAGTAGTAAAGCACAATTAACATAAGTGTGTTTCTTTCTATATTCTGATTATCCAGAGGAAAGAGGCCAGCATCATGGCTGTTAAACATATTAATTCCCCCCCCACTTGATTTGGAAAGTAAATTCTGGTTAAATGTTGACTGAGCAACCTCTTTATTGTGACCAGGCCTTTAAGATGACTAGAAATCCAGATTGGGTGCACGTGATCTGGGTCAAACAGTCTGACTTTAAAACGAGGGTGAGACTCATTTTCATTTATCTACAAAACCACAAAACTTGATTTTCGCCTCCAGTACTTGGTGGATTCCCTGGAGTTTTGACAAAATCTATTAAAAGATAAAAAAAGTAAAATCCTTCAACGACAAGAACAACCTGTCTGAGCAGTAAGCATTTTCCATTGTGAACTTTTCATAAATATTACTGTTCTGAAGTTGTCCGTGGACATTCTCATAATCTGATTTATACCGTACATGACAATAACAAATGCAAACCCACTGTCAGCATCTTAAATGACAGTGGAGTGGACCTACTGTTTAACATTCCTTGGATCTTGTTTCTGAGTGGGGCTCTTGGTTTATGGTTTCCATCCTTGGGTGGGA
This sequence comes from Perca fluviatilis, assembly GCF_010015445.1. NCBI lineage: Eukaryota > Metazoa > Chordata > Actinopteri > Perciformes > Percidae > Perca > Perca fluviatilis. The sequence goes on from NC_053112.1 coordinate 17,882,960, forward strand.
TGAAAAGTTTTCATTTGCAACACTGAGGATTTTCTTTTAAATCTAAGAGACTCAAATTGATTTATAGAAAATGTTGAAATTAAGACAACTGCAGCTTATATAAGGAGCGTCTCTTTTCTATAATTTCCAAATGTATTTATGACTGTTTATTACTGATGGTCACAGTGTTTCCCACACATAGTGTGGCGCACTGCCACAAATTGGTCTATCAACACCTGCCACACACACACACACACACACACACACACACACACACACACACACACACACACACACACACACACACACACACACACACAGCTCCTCCCCCTGCCACAAATTGCCTTCTAATCTGTGGGAAATACTGGGTCATCAGAGATAATGATATCCTCAGAAAGTCACACTAAATTTAAGAATATGTTTATCATGTCCATGTTCAGTTTTTTGATGCAGTTGTGGCATTTGAGTGGGAAGGTTTTTAAGGTACCTTAATGTGGACTATGCGATTTTAATCCAATACACTTTTTGTCAAATTTAACGAATATCCCCTCACAGTCTGTTAGCTGTCCGTTCTGTTGGTGACTGAAAAAAAAAAAGTAGTATCTTGTGTTACTTGTTTGTATTGAAATAAGAGGCTGCTGAGGCCCGCCGTACGGGTTGAGCATGTATAACTATTATCACGAATACGCTGTATGTTTTAAATAGCGTTTAAAAAAAAAATAAAATAAAAAATTAAATTGAAAAACAAAACGCAATATGTGGCAGCTGGTGTTGATTCTTGTGGCGCACTGCCAGAAATGAGTCTATGTGTGGGAAACACTGCAGTTGATGTTTGATCAAAGTAGATGCTATTAGCACTTATGTGTCAGTCAGAGGCGGAGTGGCAATCGGGAGAGTCGGGACTTTTCCCGGTGGGCCGGTAGTGTTTTGAGGCCGCGAGGGCCGGTCTATAATAGTTCTACATTGCAAGTTCTTAGCAACACCATCCGCTGCCCGGCCGCTGCCCGCTGGTCAAACTGTGCAGCCTCTGCTCAACCCGTACGACGGGCCGCAGCACCCTCTTATTTCAATACAAACACAGGCTAATCAGAAAGCAGTAACGATCACAACCATGTCTAGGATTTTCAGAAATATAGAGGGATCACTGAAGGCCGTTTCTCTCCATCCCCCCACCCTTCAACCCAGTTGTACTCTGCAGACTAAATAGCACATTTGTTTTTTAGTCTTTTGTAATATAACCTCTGTAATGGGAAAATTACATTTAAGCCTAATTCCTTATATTTTTATGTTTAATTCGTACTTTACTTCTCTCACAAATGCTGAAAGAGTTGATATCATTTCCCACATGCAGATTTTGATTCTAACTGCTGAGACGTCCAGTCTGGAACATAATGTGAGCACTGTTTGTCTGAACAGATAGGGGCTACAAGGTCACCCTAAAACTATCGTACAGGGAGGAGGAGGCGAAATGGCTCTGAGATGTCTCTTGTGTTTTTTCTGATTGTCTGCATGTGTATCAGATGGCATGTACAAATTGTAGGGTCATACCAAGCCAAGTGCGTGTGTGCTGTCACTCTGAAGATTCATATAAGCCTAGTGTTCTTGTTCACTCATTTGAGACACTGACTCCACACTGGGCTGCGGCATTTTGTGAAATCATGTTGCTCCTATATTTGCAAATATATCCTTTTTAATTTTAGTCTCAGTCTATCTTATTTGTTTCAATTTACTAAACTCTGAAATTTCCCCCCCTGCTGCAAAGGAAACTTCCACTACACCTCCTCCTGGCAACTATTTTACTCAGATTCCCCTAAGAGCTACCATTGTAGCATGAAATGAATCTATGAGCAAACAGACCATATGTATGATGATCAAGACAAAGATCTTTCCTCACTCATGAAGGACATTTTAAAATAGTTTTACCCTCATTGTGTAAAAAACACACATGGAAACTTAAAAAGTGAATAGCTTCATAATGATGCACCCTTAGCACATTCCTGTTAAAGCTAACAGCAGGGCATCTACATTTAGCAGGATGTAGTATAGAGAAGAGAATAAGTGAATGTGGTTATCAGCAGGGAAATGGGGCCTGACCAAACACATATCACATGTTCCTTGTTTGTGTAAACCCAGTCATCCATTACACCACCAGATAGGCTGCTCTATTGTTGTCCTCAACAGCATCTTTCTGACCTCACCTAAAAAACTATCTTGTAGCCAGACACTTCTCAATCAACTCATCTGGGTGTAATATTTCTCCACGATGTGTGTGCGCGATTGTTACACATTAGCTTGCTGATGGCTTTACATGCTTGCAGTACTTACTTTGTGGTTCCCTTTATCAGAGCTTTAGAGAAAATACCAAAGCACTCAATACGTCTGGATTAAATTCCCTGATGTTATTGTGCAACGTGTTTACGTGGGTTTCTGATCCCTAATTCATATCCTCTAAATCTTTTAATCTGGAAATCACTTTGTGCCAAATGCTTGAAAAGTGTAGCTTTTTTTTAAAATAAAATGATTTTTATTATTTTCCGCCCAAGGATGAATCCCACTGACTGAACGTTTTCAGTCCATCCAGGTCAATATTTCAACACCTGCAAAACTGACATTCCCATCAACACTGAGTACTTTGTTTAGTAGTATTAAAGCGCCCATATTATGCTCATTTTCAGGTTCATAACTGTATTTTAAGGTTTTACCAGAATAGGTTTACATGGTTTAATTTTCAAAAAACACCATATTTTTGTTGTACTGCACAGCTCTCTCACTGCTGCAGATCCTCTTTTCACCTGGTTTCTGTTTTAGCTACAGAGTGAGGGCCCGTTCACGTAATGCGCGGCATGTGCTGCTAGGTTGTCCTATTCCCAAATATATTTGTTGTGCTTGCCGCCGGGCGTGAAATTTACGTCATACATGCGCCAATATTTGAATGCACGTCACGTCTGCGTCCGGTGTTTACATCAGATGAGCAGTATGCAACATTATGTAGGATACACAGTAGAGATTTGTGTCTTTGAACCAAAAGAAAGCCTTGGCACTTGTCCTGGGTGTGAGGAGAAGACAGAGGAAGGCACCCGCAGCAGCAGCAGCAAGAAGGTTGTGGGGCACGCAAGACCCTCAGGTCCAGAGAGCGCTTTTTGGGGGAATCCGACTGCAGGAGCTCTACTTTCGCTGTGACCGGTTCCAGGGGTAGTTTTGGCTCAACAGGGAGCAGACAGTCTGCGGTCGAGAGTCGGGCCTCACGATTTGCGGATGGGTTATGAATGGGTTTTCATTTCTAAATAAAATGTTGCATGTCAACACTGTGTCATTGCATGTTAACATACGAGATGTCTGCAGTTATTGCAGTTGGGTATAATAAAGGTAAGCCATGAGCCTGAATTCATACATTCATCATCATTCATTCATACTCTGGAAAACACTGTTTAATGCATATGTGCAATTAATTCCTCCAAAACTGGAGCTTACACAACTTGTAAATGGGTAGTTATTCTGTGTAACGGCCATATACCTAAATACCTATATGTGAACTACAATGAAAACGAACATAACTTGTGTCAATCAGTCCAAACATATTTTACTTCATATAAACATACAAATATATCCTACAAATACCTGTTTGGAGCTGTATATCAACTTGGTATTTGGTTTTCGCAGCTCAAAACAGTACACTTCTTCCCAGTTGCTTTGGCACATTTCTCAGATCAGAGATGACAATAATGTGTCACATAGGGAATAGTGCTCCCTTTCATGTGCATTGTTCATTACACTATTCTTACAGAGTGAACTGTTAAATATGGACAACAACACAAAGCAGTTTCACTATATTGGTATAAACGATGGCGTAAGGACTGGTCAGTTTGATTGGGTCATGGGTATAAATACTTGCTTTGGACACATAAAAGATTTCAATCTAAATACACGCTTTTGCAGGTCAGTCACTATGCGGTGCCATTAACACCAATTGTTTTAAGAAATGCACTCACTGTTTTTAGTGAAGACATGTCCATGTTGATTTCACATAGCTAAAACAAACCTGAATGATTTTGCGCCACGCAAGCCAATTGACAATAATGGGTTTCATAAGCGCGCGCTGCGCCGTTCTTGCGCTGCACAATGTGAACGGGCCTTGAGACCTCTTTTCATCTTCTTCTTCACTACTATCTTTGGTTGCACTTTCGCGCTCACCGCAGTAGCTCAGATGTAGAGCATGTCAGCTAGCTAACTCTAGAGACAGTAAAAGAAAGGCTGTTTCTCCAACTTTGGTCAGTTACAAGGCAGGATTAGCTGGGAGACTTCTAAATGAGGGCGCACATGTAAGTAGTTCTTTTGTAGATTATGGTGAACTTGTGTGTGTTGTAGCAGTGCTTTGCTATTGAGAACAACGTAGCATGCTAACGCTAACGCTACGAGCTAACAGTTGTGGTTAGCCAGCTCATTTCGGACTGTGACGTCACAGTCCGAGGCCGATTTTGAACAGCTCACTAGGAGACTGAAAGCAGGACACATTCAGAAACCGTATCTCACTCAAAACAGCATGGATGGATTTTTTTCAAAGTTTGTATGTGTGTGGAAGCACCAGAGACACAAAAGACCTCCCCAAATCCCAGAAAAAGTGTTTTTTTCATAATATGGGCACTTTAAGCATTTGTGAGTAATTACATGGCAGAACCTGTGGAAAAACACTACAATTTCCCAAAACTACTGTATCTCAGAACTATCTTTGACCAGATAACATACATTTTGGCTATTCTATGTGGTCTTCCTTTCATAACTAATGTGATAACTAATGTAATATTGTATCACTTCCATTCACTGGGAACTGAGGCATCATTTTAAGCTATAGTTTGACACTCAAATGTTTGTATGTTCAAAATTATGAAAAGATAATTGTTACAAATATTTAATGAGCTATGACTCGCAGTACAAAGTGAGGGTAAAGTTTATGTAAATTTAAGAAAGGCTTGTAATGTGAATGTAAAAAAACAAAAAAAAACCTAGTGGCCTTCAAACTCAAGTACTTACAGTATTTGGAAAAGAGGACAAAGGCCACGCTGGAGAGCTGCCGATCACCTCTGACGAGGAACGTTCTGTACTCACTGTACAGAAAATGGACAGAATAATTAAAATAAGGAAGGGATTGGTAATCCAAACCCTTTATCATATATTACGAGACATAACTGCTATAAAGCTACGTTTGTTAGGTACAAACATACAACACTAACACTTAAGATGTTATTGATAAACATCAATAAACACTGCAGCAGCATCAAAAGGTCTCCATTATTAGATTTGAACTTTTAAAACAAAAACTTTTTGTCCCCAAGTGCACTCTCTACCAATCTGCCACTAGGCCTCTGAGGCTATAAATGAACACAACAACAGTATTAAAGAGGTGACACGTGTAGCTGTTTGACACATTTCGTTGCCCAAATCTGTGAACTGCTGGGTAAGGTATAACACCACAAGAAATGTGTCTGTGTTCTGTCGCATTTTTTTCTTTATTATGTCACGATAGTGCCCAACTTGGTATTAAAAATGACACCAATGCTAATACATGACTGTCTTTCCAGGTACACCTGCAGACACAGCAGGAGGTGAAGAAGAGGATGATGGGGATGGCCGTTCATGTGGTGAAGAACGATGGTGTGCTGGCTCTTTACAATGGCCTCTCTGCCTCCCTTTGTAGACAGGTATGTGTGCATGCCTAAAACTGTTCCCGAGCCTGTGTATGCTAATGTTTTCAATAGTTTGTCATTTCTATTTTATGTTGTTTAAAACTGTATCTAAGTCACACTGAGGGTGGAAACCTCTTTTGCAAGGGAGACCTTGCCAAGATGTTAGCAATAAAAAGTTGCAGACATAACGATTTGGAGGGTTTCATAAGCACTTTAAGAAAAAATGTTTCCCTTTTCTTTTTAGTTTTGAAACTCCGTTATTTATATATATATATATATATAAAATTAAAAAAATTTTTTATAATCTTTATTTATAAATAGGGTTGGGTACCGAACTTCGGTGCCAATGGGGAACCGGTGCCGACGTAGACGGTAATACAGGACCGAATAAGAACGAAAGTTTCGTTGCCTCATTTCGGTTGCTTGACTTTACACTACACCTGACAGCATGTAACGTTAGCCTACCTTTAGCTAGCAGCTGGATTAAACACCCGAAAATGCTAACCGCAACGTTAAAACAGTGTCAAGTGTGACTGTAATTCACTGTGGAGGACTCAACGAACCGCGGATGTAACAGTCCGCTCTGCAGCCGCAGCAGCTGCCGTTGTCGCAATTCATAGATATACAGTATGTTTATATGGTCGGAATTAAACAACACAGACGGTGCGTTCACTTGCAGCTGCGCCGGTGGGTCGATTAAACAACACAGAGGGTGCGTTCACTTGCAGCTGCGCCGTCGAATTAGCACACTAACAAAAGCCGGTGCGTTCACTCGCAGCTGCCGTTGTCGAATTAAACAACACAGACGGTGCGTTCACTCTCGCAGCTGCCGTTGTCGGAATTAAACAACACAGACGGTGTGTTCACTTGCAGCTGCCCGTTGTCCGAATATAAACAACACAGACGGTGCATTCACTTAAAACAGGTTGCCTCGTGGTGCATTCACAGTAATTGTAAAATACCCCTTTCCCATCTGGGGTTCAACAGCAATTTACTGGTGAAATAAGTTATTGTTATAGTTATTACATTATTATTAAATCTTTAATTTTGACCATGGCCTTAGCAATAAACAAGTAACTGACTGTTGTTTACTACCCTTATTTTTTTTCTTCTTCTTTTTTTTTAACTTTATTGAAAAGTACCGGTTCAGGCACCGTTTAGGCACCGGCACCGTTTTAAAAGTATCGATTTAGCACCGGAATCGAAAAAAAAACAAACGATACCCAACCCTGGTGGTAATACTGGCCGTGTGACGTCACCATTGGCTCACACCAAAATGTTGGTTTGTGGCTGCAGGATACTATAAATAGGTCAATGCTATATAATCAATAAATCAATAATCAATAAAGCTAACCCATAAAACCCGAATAAAGCATCGGAGGGTAGCAGTGTGTTCAGCAGGGCTGTTAATGTTGCATTAGATTCAATATACGATTTCAGGGAGAAAGAAAAGATGAAAGACAGCCACTGGATGATGAAGTAGAGTAGGATAAGTTTTATCCTGTAAACGATGCATCCGGTTTAGTTTCTTTTTTTATATTGGTTGTGTTTGGGTTGGGAGCCGAAGGGTCGCTGTTTCAAGTCCCCATACGGACCGAAATACGGAGTGCGGACTGGTAGCTGGAGAAGTGCCAGTTCACCTCCTGGGCATTGCCAAGGTGTTCTTGAGCAAGGCAACGAACCTCTGACTGCTCGGGGGGGCCTTTCCAGCACTCGCAGCCCCCTCACTCTGACATCTCTCCATTTGTGCATGTATAGGACCTGAGCATGTGTGTGTATTTCAGGCCTGTGTGTAGTGTGTTCTAGAGTGTAAAATTGTAATTTCCCAACTGGGGATCAATAAAAAGTATAAATTAATTGCCAAAGTCTCCTCCTAGTGGTTTGAAAAAAGAAAATGTTAAATAGTACTCATTCTTTTTTTCCTCTCCTCTCAGATGTCCTATTCCCTCACCAGATTTGCCATCTATGAGACAGTAAGGGACATGATGGGCAGCACAAGCCAGGGCCCCATGCCCTTTTACCAGAAGGTCCTGCTGGGAGCCTTTGGAGGTGGGAAAACACACACACACTCTCTCTGATATGTGTTGAAGGTGTCAAAATGTCGCGTTTGACTGATCAGACAGACATCACAGACAAACCCTATTCATATTACTTCCCCATTTTCTTTCTCTCTCTCTCTCTCTCTCTCTCTCTCTCTCTCTCTCTCTCTCTCTCAATGCACACACACACACACACACACACACACACACACACACACACACACACACACACACACACACACACACACACACACACACACACACACATTCTGCTTCTTCTCTCTCAACGCCCACACAGACACCCATACAGGATTGTGTTTCTCTGCCAACAGGTTTCACTGGTGGGTTTGTTGGCACGCCGGCAGACATGGTGAATGTCAGGTAACATGAATTGACAATTCAGACTCTCAGTAATATGTACACAATTCAAATGATTTCAAACAAGCAAACCAATCTGTACTTGATTTTGCTTCTAGGATGCAGAATGACATGAAACTACCTCCAGAACTGAGGAGAAAGTGAGTGTTGTTACTTCTGTAGCTAAAAACTTTCAGTTTAGATGTAAATATCTTATTGTAATTGAAACCTTTTTTTCCCCCCCTTTCAGCTACAAACATGCCATCGATGGGCTCTTCAGAGTCTTCAGAGAAGGTCAGTCCAAAGCAATATAGTGTATGTAACTAAATGTAAAGCACACAGTGGCATCATGTCTGACCTGTGTCCTGTCCCACAGAGGGTGTGAGGAGACTGTTCTCAGGAGCCACCATGGCGTCCAGCAGAGGAGCGATGGTCACTGTGGGACAGGCAAGTCCCAGATATACAATGCGTAACTTTAAAACGTCCTTTTAAATGCCTGCAGGTATTCAAGAGACTCCAGGGATCATCAGGCCAGTGGGGGGGCTGTTACTTTATATTTGTATTGTGCTTTATTCTATCTGAGCTAACACAATCACAATTTAGATCATTTCCTCTCTCCAGTCCATTTGTAAGTCCTTTTTAATAAGATAATAGAATGAAATTGAGTTAAATAAAGGTAGATTAATGTATCAATGCTGAATCAATCTCCTAGATGAATATGCTGCTTGTTCACATGGTTCTATTTAAACAATGCATTATGCATTAATCCATATAACCTCCGCCTCACTTAACTTTGTAAAATCTGTGTTGGCAAGCATATCGGGAGGAAATTTACTTCAGACTGTAGTATTAATACAACTGCTCACATCCAATTAGTTCACAAATGTCAAAGAGTATTTATCCGTAGACCACACAATAAGGTACAGAATACATTGTATCTTAGCACAACGCTGGGCATGCTCTAAATATACTAGAAGTAGATTGTTGAAGGCTGCTTGCACACTAAACCTATAACTTTGAAGAGTCTCCCATGATTTTACAGTTACAATACAAGTGCAACGTGAAGGAGTAAAGGATTGTGGATTTTTGAGTCATTGTTAATTATTATGACATAGGGGTGCCACAAAGTGAGGTAATTTATTCAGTCTGAGAGCTGACCCCATGTGTAATAAGAGGCCAGCTGTTTGCTTTATTTTCTGTAGCTCATTACACACCGGTATGTGGAAGACACGCTGTATTGAGAATGGGGCTTCAGGTAGTAAAGAGTAACATCAGCACAGATTAGATTGGTCATTAAAATAACAAAACAAATGTCTCTCCTTATCTTTTCCTACCTTTTTAGTTGGCGTGTTATGACCAGGCCAAGCAACTCGTTCTGGGAACAGGCATCATGGGAGATAACATACTCACACACTTTCTTTCCAGCTTCATCGCTGTAAGTATCAGGTTTTATTTCTGTGCTCGATTGAGACGGTGTGAATATTATAGGACTCTTTAGTGAACTGATGATGTGTTCCTCTGCAGGGAGGCTGTGCCACATTATTGTGCCAACCTCTGGATGTTCTAAAGACAAGGCTGATGAGTTCAAAGGGAGAGTACACAGTGAGTGTACCCCCGACCCCCCAGCCCTCTTCATATTCTCCTTTAATCCTTTTATTCCTCTGTCCGTTCTGTTGACCAGCTTCTTCAGTCCTAAGTGTTCATTCTAATCCAGGGTGTCTCTCTCTTTAGGGGGTGACGCATTGCTTACGAGAAACTGCCAAGCTTGGTCCGCTGGCATTTTACAAGGTAAAAAAACCGGTCCTACACTCGTTTTAATCAGCGATATCTACAAGCATGGACACGTCTCTTCTGTGCTATACAGCAGCCAGTTAGCTGTAGCACTTTGTGCAGTTTATAAACTTAGTTGCAATGGTCAGGTTTGGATGTTTGTGATGATAACTGATGTGGTCCTTTTTCTCCAACACCACTGCTAACAAAACCGTCTACCTGTGGTTTGCAAGCTAGAGCAAATGTCTTTACTTTGTCCTACAATGCTTCTGCCAGCTCAGCTGTTAATCCAAAACATATTCAGACCTTCCCAGTCAGAGGCATGAAGGAGGAGCATTTCTGATGTAGCTCCAAATAACTTTATTCTTCCTTTTAAACAATGAAAAAGTATTAACAGTAAATCTGTCAAATCACTTCAAAAAGATATTTGACAACATTGTACTTAGTACTACCTAAAAATTTTGATCTGCTACTTTTGATCATATCCTACGCACCTGCCCGACAAAAGAGGTGTGCAGAAAAGCTTTCCTACGTTGTACAACATTGTACTTGACATTAAAAGCTCACTGGCAGTCTACCTTAATGACAAAGTACCTGTTTTATACAAAAGTACTTATTATAATGGCTTTAAATTGATAGATGTAATTGTAGGAAACTACAAAACTACAAACTGTGATCTAACATAGATTTTTTTGTTTGTTGTTGTTGCAGGGTCTGGTCCCTGCAGGGATCCGCTTGATTCCTCACACAGTGCTCACCTTCATCTTCCTAGAGCAGCTCAAGAAAAACTTCGGCATCCGCATCATCTCCTGAGCACGCTGTGTGACCAACCAGCCGCTCTTCAAGACCCCCCCCCCCACCCCAACACAGCCACACCACACCCTAGCATCACTCTACTTACTCCTGGCATTTACAAGAAAAGAAGGAGAGAAAGGGACTCATGTAGTTTATTTTGGGCGTCTGTATGTTTTCCTTTTACTTTTGCTCTAACTCCATCTCACAGCTAGCAATGGCTTTGATTATCATGAGCACCAACTTCTACAAGGGACAAATCCTAGAACTAACGGACACTATCTTCTATCAGCATAGATTAATCAATATGGTGATGGTGCTTCAAATGGGGTTATTAGAATGACATAGAATATTCAAATTGGCTCTAGCAGATGTTTAATGTAGTTGTTTAGTGTAATTTCAGGCGGAGTTAGTTACGTGACCGAATGAGAAGTACAGAGATTGAGAATTCATCTGTGACGTTCACAGACCGACTAAATGTTGATTTGATCTAATTCCAGATCAGATTTTGTAATTTATCTTTTACTTTCAGCAGTACTTAAGCCCAGTTTACCAGTATAGTTCGGTGTCTTCAGAGCTCAAACTAATGTGCGACGATTGTGGCCTAAAAAGATGTTTCCTGCAAGATGTGTCATATTAGGCCATGACAGAGTTTATGATCAGGGTCCCAAATTACCACCATCTACTAGCCAAATGCTGGTAAAATATGCAAGTGGCTGATAGATCTGCTTCGCTCACCAGCCAAAAAACGATGGTTATCTATTTAGTGGCTGGTAAAATTTGAACATTCACTAGGCATTTGGCCAGTGGACAAAACAAGTTACTTTTAGACCCTGTTTATGATATAGCAGAAGTACAAAATGCAAACAAACGCAGTGTAGCCTTCTCATCAGTGCCAATCTTTCCAATCTATATTTCACAAAAGCCGTAACTAAAACATGAACAAAACCGTTATGTAATTACACATGCTGTAGTAATCATTCCCAACAGTGGTGACCAAATGTGATGCACCCTGGATTTAACAGTTCATTTGTTTGCTTTTACTTAACTCATTTAATGTTTTATAACTGGAAATCAACTACTAGTAGGTTAAAATGTTGTTAACTTTGACCTGATTCTCCTTTCCTTCATTCCTCTGTCAAATCTTTAGAGAAGAGGACCAAGCTTGTTTGTTTCGTGTTTTTAAGTAAGGAGGGAGTTTTTAGGGAAACTGTGAAATGGAGAGAGCAGACTTCCTGATGAAGACACTCTTGGCAGTGGCTCGTTTTAGTTTCCCAGTTCCAGTGAAATTCTGTATGACCACTTGATCTCTTAAAAGTTCTTGCTGTTTGAATAGAGCTGCACGTAGAGGACTGCTGTACTGTAGCATTTCCATCCGTAATGTTACTGTTTTGTTTAGCTGAATGCATGTCAGACTTTATGACTCAGGATGCTACTCTGTTTAACAAGGCACTTTATTAAAATCCCTGGACTCATACTGACTAAACGCTGCGTAAAAACACATGCTGCAGACTCTTGCCAGGTATTGTCTGATGATTCATTTGGCCTTGAGTCAGTGAAATAATGAATTCTCTGTGCTGTGCCTGCGCTGTTGACAGACCTCGTCAAGTCATGTTGCCTTACAATATGTGTCCTCCAGGAGGCAGTATAGTAATGTGTGAATGATATTGATTCTAACAACTTAAAATGATCTTCTCTTGGGCATCCTGTGTGGCCCTGCACTTTCATTCAAGGATGCATAATAAAAAAGAAAAGTAGCGCCACAAGCTTAGAGCAACCTCAGATAATGACTGTATTCTGCATGTTCTTATGCTCAAGAATCCCTCCATAATGTGAGGTACTGTACACTATTGGCCATAGTAAGAAATGTTAAGCCCAGCTTTATTCATATGCACAGAAATTAAACTGGAGGGACCCACAGTTCCGGGTGTTGTGAATTTGTATTTTGTAGATTACTAACTAATAATTTTGGAATTAAAATACTAATGGGAAATGTGTGTTTTTTGTGTTGTTTCATCCTCTATGAACTTTTAGTAGTAAATCAGATTGCTTTAAATCACACCACATTTTTTGTAATTATAATTTGTGTCGTTTCTCCATAAATCCACGTCATAAAGCAAACCGGGTGATCTTGGTGTTTTCTGCTGCCACAGGCTCGTAGTATGATGATGCTGAATCAAGCTTCACCCTCTGGGATTTGCCCTCATCAGAACAAGGACATACTTCAATGTTAGCTCTCGGCTGGTCTTTCACACCAGCCCGCAGACCTTTTGGTCAGTTCTTAATTTGAAGAATTACAGCCTCCCAGCATGCACCATGTGGCAGGACCATCCACAGTTAAGTGGTGATATTCAGCTGTAATGATGAATGGTGGCAGTGTGACTCTGTTCCGCCACCTAGATGAACATTACTGTTGAATGCTTTATTAATACTATCCATCACAGGCAAAGTGTTAATGATTGTGAGCACTCACCTCTACCATCACATGCATGTGTGGGAATTTGTGAGCCTAATGTCTCTGTGTGGACTGCTATTTTTGCACAGTCAAGGCATATGCTGCCTTTGTGTGCAGGGAAAAAGAGAATCAGGCTGTAGACATATTGTGATACTTTGACTTTAAGGAGGAACCAGCAGCAATTACATTTAACAGGGACCAGTTTATTCCTACAGCTATTTCTCCTTTACTTTTTTCATATTATTATGAATAATGCTGTATATTCAAAAATGCCAACACTAATTTGTTTTCTGACTTGAAATCTGCACAATTTGTTGTACTGCTGCTTTTTTATGTATGCAAGTACCTAGTATTACAGAAATATTCCCTTATGGGATGACAAAATACCATTGTCAGTATCATATCAATGATACACAAAAAAGATATGCTGGAGGTACAATGTTTATATTAAAGAGCACAAATACAGACAAATAGGCTGAGTTCAATATCTGTAAAGAAGGTTAGAAAATAAAACTGAATTTCTTCAGGTCAAGGTTGTATTATAACTGTGCTTGCGATTTGTACTTGGCAGGGATCAGAAAAGAGTTTTCCTCATTTTGACTGTTGAATTACTAATTAAGCTCTGTTCATAAAGTCTATTTTAATCTATGATGTCCCCATTTTTATTCTATATGTTCTGCCTAAAGGAACATCACATCTCCAAATGTTTTAATTCCAGTTCACCCTTCACCCAACAAGACAATGAGAATAAAGAGTGAAAAGAAGAGGTAAAAATCATCGACTTTATAACGTTTTGAGTTTCAAACACGAGCATTTGTTCCATTCATGTTACTAACAGACAAAGCAAAGAAGCAAAATGAATGATCTCCTCAAGGTTTTGACCACAGCCTTCAGCCTTCAGTTTGTGTGAGTGGGTGTAAAAAGGTGAAATGGAGTGCTGGTGAGAGCAGTTGTGAATGTGTTTTTAAAATTACCCACTACCTTGAGCATAAAATAACACAAGCAAAACTGGAAAAAAATATTGTATAAAAATATTTGCGGCAGAAATTAAGCATTAGTTCACTGAAGTCAGGCTTGTATTGGCTGATCGGCATTAGCGGTTTCAAATATAATTTGCCGCTGTCGCTCCGAAGGCTTGCTCTTGGAGGAATTTGGGGTCTTTGTAAATTTTAGAATGTGGTCTAGACTCTGTAATCTGTAAAATGTCCTCAGATAACATCTGTTATGATTTGACTTCACAACCAATGGCTCATTCCCAGCTGTGGCCACCAACATTATATCTGCTGACATCAACATGCTGGCATGGTCATTGTGAGCATTTTATCATTCTGTGTCTAGTATCCTGCAGTACGTTAGCTCTCAAAGAAATGTAGCAATCTAAGCCGTGGCAACATGGTTTACTACATCAAAACTAATTTTATTACATCCATGTACACTACAAATACGAGTCAGTGTATGATGGTGGCATCTGGTGTAGTCTACGTGATACGCAGGTATATGGAATATACCCACTAGGAAAGGTCAAGGATGCAAGGATAACGTTACGTAAAGATGATTGTTTTATGAAAGAACTTTCACACTTTCATGAATTCACCCCATCTGTGTTGCAAGTAGTAGCCTAGGAACTACAACACAGTTGTTTGGCGGTCATTCTCAGCGCAAATTTGAAATGAACTAATATGAATCACTAAAGTAGATATATGAAACCAAAGCACATTTAAACTACACTCTTTCACTGTTTTGGTAAGCCTGCTCCTGAAGCTACTGCCACTTCGTTACGTTAGCCTACAGAAACTATAGAAAATGAGCCGGATGAGGCTGATGCTTTACATGGTAACGTTACAACAAAACCTATGGGGTTGTCGCTCTGGGACGGGCGAGTCTAATGCTGGGAAGGAAAAAATGAGTATACTCACTACAAAAAAACTAGACTACACCACTGGTCCCTGGCATCACTGATCCTCAGCAGTGTCATAATGACAAATGCCGGTTTAGCCGGTTTGCATAAAATCAAACCGATTTAAGAGCGTACACCGGACCGGCAAACCCGGAAATCGACCCAAACCTAGATGCTAATGTTGATATTTGTCTACTGTATGTGTAAATAGGAAACTGTTTGCTAACAGCTGTATCTTCTTAAAAGGTGATGATATATTGTTGCGTTCACAGCTTGTTGCGCTCCCCCCCAAGTGGCCAAAAATCGAGAAAGAAATCAATTATAGCATATGTGCAGAAGGTTAGATAAAACAGGTGTGAAAATGAGACACAACGAGGAAATAATATCATGACTCACACACTGAGAACCTCCCAAATCTATTTGCATCTGCAAAGACTATTCATGTAATTGTCAGTCCACTGGATTTTCTGTAAAAGGTCATGTATGATTGACCTGATTCTTTCGGCTGCCAGCCATCAGTCACAGTAAGTGATTTTATTGTGTTCTGATTGAAAGACTTACTACTTGAGCACAAGTTTTCAGCAAGAGAAAAAGCGGACTTTGGAGAATTATGGAGATCAAAAGTGGCTTTAAAAAAACATTGAATCGCTGTTTACTGTGTGTGTGCGTGACATTTGTCAAAGGATAACTTTGACAAATGTCAAAGGTACCCTTGTAGACAACTGTTATTAAGAACTGATGTGTTTTTTTGTTTTTCAGAAGTAAAATCCTAAATATTTTGTTGATAATGTTTAATGTGGCTCCAAAAGTTTCATCCAACATGTTTAATTGGTGTAGATTATTTTAGTTCATCAGAGTAAATAAATCAATTTTTGATCGTTTTCTCGCTCTCTTTCACTCAGACACCACCCATCCACCCACCCACCCACCCACCCACACACACACACACACACACACACGTATCTCAACGACACTTGTGGAGACGGAAGTTCAATACCTGCTGTCAGTTCATCTCATGCAACCAGGTCCTCGCGGCCCACTCAGCGCATTGTTTAGACAACCAGCAATTTGAAAAGAGGACGTAAAACTTCAATTAAATTGTAATCCTAGCAATTGTTGCCAAAACAATTGCAACAAATTGGAGCCTTTTATATTTTTGAATATAAGATGATATCTTTTATGATTATCAATGATAGAGGGCTGGAATACGCTATTCACGAAACTGAAAATGCACATTCATGTGGGACCCTTGTTACAGTGATAAGAAATGAGCAGGATCAGATGAAGAAAACTAAATAACAGATATAACACTACTGGAATGGGGGTGTATCAGAGGTAATAATTGTTAGAAAAGAGTATATGAGAAATGCCAGAGGGCAGTGTGTGACTGAGTTTCTCTCTTTTTCTCTCACACAAAACAAACCAGAACACATACATCCCCTCACACTTTTATGATTTCATCAGAACCAATAAGACTAATGCCTCTGCCAAAAAACAGCGTTATAAATTGGGAGTACAATAGGGACATTCTTTTTCTCTCTGACACACTCGCATTACATTTCTGCTGGGAGGAATATGTGAATGATCATAACTCACCCTCTGCCTGACTGTGGGACAAAAAAGGGGGGAGCTGCAGATGTTTGCCGACCCAGAGTGTGTGTTGTGTGTGTGTAGGCAGGCAGGCAGAATGAGAATGAGAATGAGTTCTTCTCTTATCTGCGATGTATCAGGCTTTTGTGGTTTATGACCTGAGAGATAATCCCTCTTGACTCGCAGCCTCACACACACTCTCCTGGGGGGCACGGGGTGGCACAAGCACCCCCTGAAATATGATTGCCCCCTGGTGCCCCCCATTCCATTGGGCTAGAGTGCTGTCAACTTGACAATTGCGATTTCCATTGGATCAGAGTACTGTCACTTGGCTGCCTGTTCCGCCAATTTTCCCAGCACTTGCATGACCAATTCATGTTTGCATGAATTGTTTTTTAAAAAAGTGGCAGACTGAGCCTATAGAAAATGTGTATTGTATTCGGATATAACATTTGATTCAAATGAAAACAAGTGAAATTAATAATGAACTAGTGCAGTGCCCGTTGAAACAAAATTACTTACAGAAGGACCCCAAACCACTTCATATGCAACTCCCCTGTATAGCCTACTACTAACTTAATGATTTACCTGACAGAGAACGTTGCAGATTCAGAATGTAATCACAAAATATCACAATGACAATGTGGAGTAATCAGACATTACCGTCATGGACTCATGGCATTGTGCTACCCACCCGTGTGTGTGTGTGCAGAGAGAGAGAGAGAGAGAGAGAGAGAGAGAGAGAGAGAGAAAGAGAGAGTGTGTTGTCTTGTGTTGGATCATCAACAAATTTAACATTTCAGCAGAGGTGTTAATTTCCATACATGTTTAGTGGCTTGACAGTTAACAGTGAAGTAGGGGATTTGATTTGCGGGGTATTTTGGTGACGGTAATGTTATTAGTTAGCAGTATACTTAACCCTTGTGTTGTCCTTCGGGTCCCAGTGACCCGAAGGACAACACAATGATTATGTACTTCCGTTTACTTTGTTGAGAATTGCTCTCAAAACAAGGGTTAATACAGCATCTTAGTTCTTGTTTGTACAGCATTTTGGTCAGCTTAAACTGTGTTTAAATGTGTTCTAGAAATAAACTTTACTTACTTACTTTACAAGAAACAGGGTTTAGAGAGCAATTCTCAACAAAGTAAAGGGAAGTACATAATCCTTGTGTTGTCCTTCGGGTCACTGGGACCCGAAGGACCACACAAGGGTTAATTAATCCGGGGTGAGTCTGATGTGTTTGCCCGGTTCATCTCTGAGATTTTCTCGCATTGCACAGCGCTGTGAAGGAATAATCTCCCAGATTACTTTATATTCTGCCTCTGGTTAGAAGTGGTGAATGTAGGCTACAGCTCACAGCAACTTATTACTATATAGTGTCTGGCTTTTGTTTGATATTTAGTGTTGGTTATACTGAATGGCTTTTTGTTGAGTTTCCTCTTAGCTTCTTTTACCGATATATATACCTTATACCTGTGTGTAGTTATTTCTAACAGAGTGTAAATTGTAATTTCCCAACTGGGGATCAATAAACAGTATAATTATAATTATTATTAATTATAATTAATTATTATTATAATTATATATTTAACGATATCTTTCTAATCCAAACAACGATAAACTTGGCACCGCACTTACTCGTGCCTGTAGCAAGACACCTGTCAAGTTTGAAATCCATCGGACAAACGGTTCGAGAGATATGTGCATAACACACACACACAGACACACACACAGACACACACACACACACACACACACACACACACACACACACACACACACACACACACACAGACAGACATTCCTGTAATTTATAGATAGATGTGATGTTTTATTTAGCAGAATTAAATTGTGTTGTTTTATCTCATTCAATATTTCCTATATTTCTAAGAAGATTTTCTGTGCTATATTCTGATAAAATGTTCCCCCCCTCGACCCCCCCTGACTGATTATTGGCCCCCCCCTGTGCCACCCCACTTAAGAAATCCTGGAATTGCCCCTGCCTGTCACCAAATCAAAAACAACTGACAAGGGGTTTAGAGACATATAGCCTTTGTGTGGCGTAATTACCTGTTTCCTCTTGTGTGACACATTTAACCCTGAGTGTGTGTGTGTTTGTTTGTGGTGAATTAGTGCGTTGTAGGTGTGGGTGAGGGAGAGTGTCAGGAAGGATTAGAGGGATTGGGAACAAAAGCAAATTTATGTCTCTGGGGGCATGTTAAATATATGGGCACACATGTCTGTAGTTGCGTG